>NW_011887749.1:744444-800232 GCF_000806365.1 Fopius arisanus
CACCGGCATTGTAGTACCTCACCCCAAGAAAAAGTGGGGGCCGCACCCAATGGTGGGGTGTCTACTCGTCAGCCGACTCGGTAACTGCCTCATTAGCGGTCTTGCTGTCAGAGGGACCAATCGATGGGGTGAATGTTATTTTCTGCTTTACGAAATTGGTATTCACTGAAATGTGAAAATTCGAAATTTTTGAAAAACCATCGGGGGAGCATGAAAATCGAGCAGGTATTAACTAAAATTGAAATTTTTCATTTTCAAATTTCAGTGAATACCTCTTCGATTTTCATGCTCCTCTGCTACTTTTTAGAAAATTTTGAAGTTTTCGATTTCAGTGAATACCTCCTCAATTGTCATGCTCTCCTGATACTTTTTCAAAAATTTCGCATTTTCATATTTCAGTGAATACCTCCTCCATTTTCATGCTCCCCTGATACTTTTTTGAAAATTTCGAATTTTTCAATTTCAGTGAATACCTCCTCGATTTTCATGCTCCCCTGATACTTTTTTGAAAATTTCGAATTTTTCAATTTCAGTGAATACCTCCTCAATTGTCATGCTCTCCCAATACTTTTTCAAAAATTTCGAATTTTCACATTTCAGTGAATACCAATTTCGTAACACATAAAATAAAATTCAGTTACCCATTCGGCTGACGGGACGACACCCCCATTGCGTGTGGCGCCCTCCCTCTCTTGGGGTACAGTACTACGATGCGCTGGGGTCACTCAAACCCCCAGAACTGAGCCTCTACTCTAGTCAATCCTCCTTGGCCCCCTTTGGCTGTTCACGGTTTGGCCTTGATGTTTGAAAATCAAGCTTGAGATTTTGGTGGGAAATTTGAATTTTTGTCGGTTAGGAAAATCTAGTAGGTTCGAGGCGACAGGTTAAATTCGGAGGAATTTAGTGGTTCGAGTTGTTTTCGTGATTACTAGACTCTAGGATTACTAGAGCACTTCAAGTTTAGCAGGTTCGAAGATTTTTTTAAATAAAATTATGTCATCATCGAAATCAAACCTATTAGATATGACGGAGGTCGAAGGAACTATTAATAGGTTCGAGATTTTCTCGTATCGACTGGAAAGCGTTCGAGTGCAGCTGTCGATTGTCAAATCGTATACGTTGATGCTGTCAAGGTCGTTACCCATCCCAAACAACACGTGTTTATCGCATTGATGTAACTCGTCATCACTAATCATCACTGCTATCTCATAATATTGTTGCTGTTGTCTGTCGAGGGTGCGCCTCCCACATATTTAGACGCACTCAAGTATTTTTATTGAAATCGTCAATCGTGTCATTGTTTATTTATTCAGGTTATTGTGCACTGAGCATGGAGATGACTAAATTGAATTCCTGTGTTGACGTGCCACTGACAGGTGGAATTCTCGAGGAAACTGTTGACAAAGCCAAGGATTTTGCTCTGATGCATGGTAATTTCATTTATACCACGATTTTTTATGAGCGATATATTTTTTCCTCGTCGCGTGGTTATCGGAATTTTTATTGAAAAAATTATGAAGTTCTAGGGATGATCCCAAGTCGGGCTGACAAATTTTTTTTTACACCACAACTTTCACTCTTCATGGCTTTGCCCCTCCAATTTTATAACTTTCATTCAGTATTTTTTTATTACGCGATTATCTCAGTTATGTCTGGGCTTGGGACAAAACGTCATGAGACATTTGCCGCGGAGAATTTTATGAGCTACAAAAAAGTTCTTCGGCATTTCCTGTTGAAATTACACGTTTTCGAGATTAATGCGTATTTATGAATGATGAAAATTGAGGAACTGGAGGATTTCATCTCCTAAGTTTATCAACGCTTTAATTTAATCAGGTTTATTAATTATTAAGTTATTATTATATTGTTTGCAGGTATGTGCATGCACTGGAAGGAGAATTTTGATCGAAATCGAGTGCAAGTAGCCAAGTTTATGTTATTACCAACAACTTTTCCCACGAACGAGTTCTCCAAGGCCCAGAATATTCAGGTCCTCGTTAATAAATTGATTCACAAAGTGTCATGTGATCATGACTTCCTCACGGAGGCATTGAAAAGGTACATTACATGAATCTCCAGCAATTCCAGTAGTGCCTGGTTCCATGACCTCGATATGATGGTTGTAAAATCCCCTTGCAGCCGAATTCAATTGAAATATAAATCACTTTCAATCTCCTGTAGACAAATTTCACTGAACTCGTTGATTTATTCATTGCAGCACTATCGAAACTGACGAATTGACCTCCGAACTGTTTAAAATCTACAAAACTGTTCATCAAGAAGGATTTGCTCAGGTAATCATTTTGGAAACGTTATTTACACAATTTTTTACACAATTTTTTACACAACTAGAATAAGCTGACAGAAAAATTTCACCCTTTCTCCACGAAATTCTATTGAATCTTCAGTGGATTTTCCTTTTTAGAACTTATGAATATTTTTTTCCTGCATTTCATTGTGAGAAAAATTTAAATTAATTCCTTTCAATTAATTATTTATATTCATTAATCATTAGAATCATTTCATTTTGATCGAGATTAATTATTTACATTCAAAATTTTCGACAAGATCAAATGCTCAAGGAGTAATTGAAAAACGTCAATTTGATGATTCTTGAAATTTTCAATTTCCACCAATAATGATTTTTTTTTTTTCAGAAAATCAGTCTGGGGCTTTTGCGGTCTGACTACATGTTGGATAATGATTCAAAAATAAAACAGGTGGAAGTCAACACAATGGCGTCGAGTTTCGCAGGGTTATCTGAAGTCGTTACCGAGTTGCAAAAGTATATTCTCGGAGAATTGGGGCATTTCGATAAGACTGTCAATGTGAGTTCATTAAAAATAACGAATGTGGGGAAAAAATTACGGCTGCTAATTAGTTGTTGTGAAGCTTCCAGAGAATCATTCAGCTACAGGACTGGCTGAGGGACTGGTTGATGCCTGGAAAGCTTATAACAACCAAGAGTAAGAATTTTATTCGAAAAAGCCAAAAATTATCAACTTGTCTCTCAATTTTCCCTCTCTCCAGGGCAGTGATTTTATTCGTTGTTGAAGAGATAACCTGCAACATTTGTGACCAGAAAGCTTTGGAAATAGGGATTCGACGGAGAAATCCTAGGATCAGAGTCATCCGTAGGACTTTTAAATATTTAATCGAAAATGCTCAGCTTCGGCCCAATAAGGAATTGATAGTGTGAGTTGTTTTACTCCTTGCGATTATTCTCTTTCTATTCAAAATTAAAACGTTTCATTAATAAAATAAAAATATTCCATAATTAAATGAATGATTATATATACGCAATATGATTATTTAATGTTTTTCCGAAGTGGAAATGCAGTTTTAATTGATGAAGAACGAGTGAAGACGAATGCAAATACGAACAGATTTCACTTAATTCCATTAATTTTATTGCAGGGAAAATAATTTAGTATCAGTCGTGTATTATCGAACTGGTTACGAGACATCTGCCTATCCCACAGACAGAGAATGGGAGTTGAGACTTCTGATCGAACGATCTCGTGCCATCAAATGCCCCTCCATCCAGTACCACCTAGCTGGTACGAAGAAAGTTAGTCTTTACCTCAATTCGTTTGATTTTTCACCGACAATTTATTCATGAATTTTTTCTCATATTCTTCATCATATTCTTCATATTTTCATCAATTTTCAGGTCCAACAAGTTCTAGCGCAACCAGGGGTTCTGAGGAGATTTCTGTGTGAAAGTGAAGTATCGAAGGTTCAAGATGCCTTCGTAGGACTTTATTCACTTGATTTCGTAAGTTTTCCATGCATTCCTCTTCATTCCAACCATCAGAATATCTTAATGCACTTTTTACAAATTAATATTCTATTAGACATCTGAAATTTCTGCAATTTTTCTTCCATTTACCCATCAACAGAAATTTTTCTTGACACGATTTAATCGATTAAAATTTTTTATTTCATGTCTTTGACGTTAAAAATTATTATAACTATTTATTATTATTATTATTAGTGTATCATTATTGTTCAGAATTATTTTTATTGATTTCTCACGTGCACATTTGCACGGTTGTTTTTTTTTTCAGATAACCAAATTCAAAAAGAATTGAAAAAAATTAATATAATCATTTTTTATAAGTATTTTGACCTGATTCTTTTTAGGATAAGCTCGGAGATGAAGCTATGGAGATGGGTCTCGCGAATCCTGAAAAGTACGTTTTGAAGCCACAACGTGAAGGGGGTGGTAACAATGTATATGGCCTTGATGTAAAGTCAAAACTAGAAGCCATGAGGAACTCGAAGGAGCGAACAGCTTGGATCCTTATGGAACTGATAAAAACTCCAATCCACAGAAATTACCTCATCTCTCCAAACATCCCGAAACCCTCACTTCAGGATTTTGTCTCCGAATTGGGCATTTACGGCGTCATCCTCGGGTCCGTCAAACCTTTACCATTTTATTTTAGTCTGAAGAGTTAACGTGAATAATTAATTATTACAAAAAAAATCTATCGAGAAATCTCACGTTTTCTCGGAAGAATCTGTTTAATTCGTGTTTTTTGTACTTCTATTTTTATTCATTCATTGCACTGTCATTGGATGTCATTAGATTCTGATGATTTCTTTTTTCATCGAGTTCAACAGAGACTTGACTGAATTTTTACAGAAAAATTTATAGTGTTCTACTGAATTTTTTCACACGAATTCTATTTCTCATTTTATAGAGATGACAATGAAATCAGGGTGAACAAACAAGTTGGCCACGTGATACGAACAAAACCCCTGGGAGAGGACGAAGGGGGAATAATTGCTGGAGCTGGAGCCCTGGATTCTCCCTATTTATTATAAATGTTTTTGTATTTTTTAACTTGACCTAATGGAGCACTAAATCAAAATATATTATAATCGTGTTGAGGATTCGATTGTTTTTTCGTTGATGCAGAAAAAATAGAAAGAGAAAGGAGAGATGATTTGATCGTAGGAATACTTTCGGGAGTCCTTCATAAATCAGTTCCTAATTTATTCCTCTCCTCCCAGGTATTACGAAATTATATAAAAAATTGTAATCCAATGCCCAAATCTCTCTTCTCCAACATCCACTTGCACAATACCTTCTAGATCACTTCACACCATCTCTCCATAAAACTCTTTTTATTTACACATCTAAACTTACATAATTTTGGTACATAAAATATACAATCGAGGTGCAAAATTTCCGCAATGGAATTACGCAATTCAACACCTGAATATTCCCTACTAACTCCAAACAATTGCTCAACTCTTTAACAACTGGATTGTTGGTTCATCTTATGCAGAAATTTTCTGCAGAAAAACTTAGCATTTTCTAAAAACTGCTATTTGTCATGCGTCAATTCTATTAAAAATCATTTCGTGACATTTTATTACGAAAAATTCACTATAAAAAATTTCCTGGATTCTAATTCTCGTCTAAATCCCCATAAATTTTCCGACTTGATCCCCTAATGAGCTGGAAGAGCAACAAAAATGATAAAATAAATTTATCTAGATGAATCCGTTTAAAATGCCCAATAAATAAAATCCCTTTTTTTTTATATCCCAAGATTTTTTCTACTAATTTCGATTGTGCCGCGATGAAATCCTGTGCTCTCGTCCCAAAAAAAAAACCGAAACAAAAAAAAGGTTTTGGAGATGTTCAGCTTTTTCTTCTCTCAATTTTAACAGAAATCGGCTCGACAGGTTTGAGCATGACATCAGCCTTGAGTTTAATGTCCTCGATCTCCACGATTCGATCTTTTTTAATGACGTAGTGCCTGAGAACAGTAGCAATAAGTGTCTTCATCGCCATCATGGCATACCTCACCCCAATGCAGTTCCTGGGTCCAGCACTGAAGGGTACAAAGGAGTAAGGATGACGTTTGGCAACTTCTTCGGGTAAAAACCTGTCAGGATCGAACTTGAGAGGTTCAGGCCAGTATTTTTCATTCCTGTGCATCTTGAGGATACCGATGACCACTGAGGAGTCCCTGGGGAGCACCTGATCCCCGATGTCCAGGTCCTCGCTGACATGCCTGACGAGGACAGGACCCACGGGGAAGAGTCTCAGAGTTTCTTTGATCGTTCTCTCCAGGTATTCCATTTTGTGGAGATCCTCGTGAGTTATAGTTGTCTCGTTGTTGATGTTGTCCCCGTAGATGGTAACGAGCTCCTGGTAGCAACGCTCCTGAACATCTGGAAAATTCCCCAGCATCAGCATCACGAAGGCATTCACTGAGGCTGTCGTGTCATTTCCAGCGATCATCATCGTGTCCACCTCCTCTCGTAGCTCTTCATCGGTGAATTTTGTACCCTCGTGGGACAGCTCCATCAGGAAGTCCAGGAATGCCTTTCGGGGCTTTGTGTTCTCGATTATTTGGTGGCCGCTCTCCATCTCCTGCTTCTTCTTTTTTATCACCTGGGGATTAAGCGTTTTAGAATTTTGTATTTCTGAGGAAATTCGATAGGGCGCGAATTTTTAAGTGACAGGAAACTAAATTCTCAGGAAATTCTGTTTGAATTCTCCGGATCTCTGAATTTTTAGTCTGGTTCCATGGGAATCACCAGAAAATTATAAAATATCAGACTCCAAAGTAAATAAAAATGGAATTACTAATTGCAAGAAATGACTTACATCATTAGTCAGTCCGTGTAAATACTCGATGCACTTTCGCTGATCCTTTCCTAATTGCGTATTATTGAAAATAATATCAGGATGCAGCCAGACTTTAAACATCCTGGTGTAAAAGATTTCAAAAATTTTCTTGGCCGATTCGACGTACGTTGGATCGCCTTCCGTTTGTGCCTTCATCGTCACCCCCATTGCAGTTTCGCAGATGATGTCAAGGGTGCACAGGGAGATGTAATTGAAAACGTCGAACTCGTCCCCATCGATCTCCACTTTCATTTGTCGGACCATTATGTCAGACTGCTGGGCGAAAACTTCTACGAAGGACTCTAGGATCCTGGGGTTAAAGGTCGGAAGAATCAACTTCCTATGGACTCGCCACTTCGACGCTGAAACATCCAGGAAATTAAACTCTCCACAATCTAATTGATTTCTATAACATTGTACGACTTCTGGTACTTTAATTGAATTCAAACTCTTTTATTTATAAAAAATACAAATTCTTAAAGAATAATTAGAAGGAAAATAAAAATGAAAATTTCGATGATGAACGAGAAATAAAGATAATAAAAAAATTGAAACCATGAGGAAATGAAAAATTTAACGAGTCATTGATATGCAGGAAAAAATAATCAAATAAATAAATAAAGATGGAAGAAAATGATAAAAATGAAAATTGAATGATAAAAAAATTGAAGAAAATTAAACTAATGGAAAAATGTTAAATTTTGAAGGATAAAAAAATTTTGGAATGGCAAGAGAATAATTACTGTAACGAGAGTCGTCTATTTACGTATGATTCATGAGTTCGTGTGGGGCATGGCGAGATGTATATTTTCCGGTATTACCTCTCACCATTTGACTCTTTGATGCTTGGCACGCACATACGTATAATAAAGCACCTCGGGTGGCTCTCTGGCCCCCACAGTTGTAATAGAGCTACTTGTACCTGAGGCACGTATCAACAGTACTTAATAGTACCTCAACAATGATAAAAATTAATATGACTGGGGGAGGAAAATTCACCTGGTGCCGTAAATAATCCCGTTCCCAGCCAAGGACGTGCGAATTTGTAGAGATCCTCTTTCTCGATGGTCTTTGGACTCGTGAAGACTATCTGGTAATGTAAAAATAAATAGAAAATTATAAATAAAAATATTCACATAAACAAAACCTGAAAATTGTTGTTTTACATTTTAATTTGCACATTACATTTTACAATTGAAATATTAAATCGTATTTTTTTCGTTAAATCTGATCAATGAATCTGAAAGATCAATGTATTTTAGTTGATTAATTAAAAAATATATATTGTGATTGAATATTTGTTATAATAGCGCATAAAAAAACTTGGATTTTAACCAAAATTGAAAGGAGAATCAATAACAAGTGCAAATATATCGATTAAACAAATAAATTGTGAGAAATCCATTGATTTTTCGGTGAATTAATGAACTTCAGGATGAAAGTGAAAATTGACGATTGGAGTTTACAGTAATAAATACTCTCGTGAACTATTATGAAGTAGGAAGAGAAATTTCTGAGTGTTTTTGCGTGTCGTCGGGTTTCTCTTTGGTGTTCAGCGTTTCGCGTCATTTTATTACGATTATCCAATTGATTTTTAATATTGTTATTACCTTCAGCTGCTCGGGCTCGCAAACTCCGAAGAATAGCCGACTTCCAAGCCAGAATCGCAGGGGCGACGGATACATGTCATATAATTCTGTTGTTTTTTTTAATATATCTGAAAATATCAGGATATATTTTAATCAAAAGTCATTTATTATAATTTATATTAATGGATTCCAATTTGTTTAGTTTTAATTATTGCCCTGAAATCAATTTATTCATCTGCTGTTATTTTTTACACTTTATAATAATAAATATATAATAATAAATGTATAATAATAAATAATATATAAACAATAATAAATAAATGAAAAGTGGGGTAGAATTTATATGACAATGTAAGATATTTTATTTCTAATTTTATGGCGATAATATAACAATATAGTTATAACACTGTATGGTAAGAATTTTATTTTGGTTTATTGAATATTTTTGAATTTTTTAATAATATAAAAAAATATGAAAAATGCAGATTTCATGATAATAACTCAATTAAAGTGAAGGCACCTGTATATAATGGGTATTATTCGTAGTCCGGAGAAAAATCAGAAAGCCCGAAAAAATGGTAATGGGGGTACATAAAATTTTTACACCCTCTTGAAGCGAAAAATTTCATAAAGATAGCGTCAACTCACCCTCGGTACTTCCCACAAAGGCATGAGCATTGCCAATAAACGGAAGTGCCGGTGGTCCTGGAAATTTAGCAGCGGCTCGATAAAGTCGTATCTTCTTCAGATAAAAAACTAACAAACTAAAAAGCCCCAAAACTCCGATTGTCTTGATGAGCAGGAGTGCAACAGCCATACTGAGATAATAGTGTCACATAAAATGTTAGCGATGAAATGGATTTGCTACACCTTCGAATTGCTGTTGACGACTGTGTGAATTTCACGCGGGTCTCCGCCTTATCCCCTGTTCTCCATCGCACTACGTGACGAACCACCAGAGGCAACTCCCAACGTGGAGGACTCCGATGACCTTTCCACATGTCTCCAATTAATCCTTTTTCCGAGATTTATTTTTTTCACCAAGGCCACCAAATCCTGCAGATACCATTTTTTATTCCTTTCATTCTCTTCATTCTCAATTATATTAATTAATAATTATGATATCAATTGATAATATTAATTGATAATATTATTTATTATTATTCATTTCATTTCACTTCAACACCTATAATACCATCTCATTTTTACCGCTTTCTAATTTTTCTCTTTTATTTGTTATTACATTATTATTATTAGTGATTAAAAAAATCGATTCTGAAGTTGTTCAGGAATTTTGGAAATTACTTGTTTTTTCATTTTCTTTTGATTATCTTCCCTTGTATTTTTATTATTTCCTCACAATGGACTCATATTATGATTATAATATTTACTTTTTTTTATTTGACGCATGTTTTCCATTGGATCTTAATAAGTTTGTTTAAAAATTATTCATGCATATATTGTTAATATCATTAAGTAACTATGGAAATATATTTCATATTATATATAAATCAGCATGTGTACATATTATATGTGTATAATATATAATCTGTCTTCGTTTATGTATTGTCGCATAATTTTTAGAGGATAAATATTTAAATAATTTTAACAAATCAAGAGTACGACGTTCGAACAATCTGGATTCACTTCCTTCATGATCATTGAGAAGGATTGCTCAATAAATAATTTATTTATTAATATATTCCTATGACGAATGGCTGTATCTCTAGGAAAGTATTGTGATGACACCATGGAGATTTTTGATAGACGCAAATGACGAGAAAATATTTCCGTATGAAATCTGATGAATGAGTCCTATTTTTTGAGTGAAACATCGTCAACTGGGGTCCTATTGGTTAAAATTATTTAGATATTTATCTTCTAAAAATTATGTGACATAAACGAAGACAGATTATATATTATACACATATAATATGTACACATGCTGATTTATATATATGAAATATATTTCCATAGTTAAATCATGATATTAACAATATATGTATGAATAATTTTTAAACAAACCTATTAAGATCCAACGGAAAACAATGAATGAATTTAAAAAATTACCAAAACATGAAAACATGTTTAGAAAATAAATTACCCTTGATAATGGGTTGAAAACAGCTTCTAATACAAAAACAAAAAACAATGAATGAAGTAAAAAATTACCAAAAAATGAAAACATGTTTAGAAAATAAATTACCCTTGATAATGGGTTGAAAACAGCTTCTAATACAATTAACATATGCAATGGCGATCAATAAATGACAGGGTCAGACTTTAGAAAAAGTAGGATAAACACCTACTTTTTACTAAGTCCAAACCTGTTATTTATGGATGGTCATTGCATATGATAATTGTATTAGGAGCTGTTTTCTACATATTATGAATGGCAATTTAGTTATGAATATTCTTTCTGATGGTAAATTTATTTTTTGTGGTCCTAGTTCTTGTGAAATCATTTAGGCAGTAAGTACATCAGATTTTATTTCAGTTATTATCATTTGGGTTCCATTATACAATCCATTATCGCTATAAATATTTCACAGAAGCACCACAAGACAATATTTCTCTTGGCATTAATTTATGTAGTATGTTATAAATATTTGGCAGGAACTGTTGTTTTTTTTTCGTCCATGGTTAATAATTACTTTATATTTACTTTATAATATTTCTTCCAGGAATTCTATTCCATTTCCATCAGAATTTTACGAATTATTCTATCAGAATTGTAGACAATTATTATTAAAATGATAACGATTTTGGTTTTATTGCACTGGATGTGATTAAAAAATTGAACTAATCCATCAATGGAGATTAATTTTCTGAGACACGTGGGACTCCAAGGACGACGAATTCCCCGAGACTTCCAAAAAATGGGAGACGAGCCCGAGGAATTCATAAAGAAATCAGAACTCCCGTCAGTTTAATAGACTCGAATAATAAATTTTATTCTCCAAGATTCAACAGTTCAATACAAAAAACCACTGGAGTAAAAATATAATTTTTTGAAATACAATCTATTAATAAAATAAATTGAAATTCCTATTGAACATGAAATTCCATTCAATAGAAAATTCCATTGTTTATTTTCTTAATTCTACGGGTGATTGTACAATTTTGGAGAGGAATTGCCTTCGGAATAATGGAAATGAGCCCCAGGAATTCATTAAGAGCCCACAACTCCTCTCAATAGACTCGAATAATAATTTTTATTCTGGACGATTCGACGGTTCAATACAGAAGAATATCATTTCCTAAACACAATTCGCATGCGTACGTGATAATTTTCAGTTATGTACCGGCAAAATAACGTAGAAGGACATTGCTATAAACTTGGAGCTGTAAATCCCCCATCAAAGAAATCCATTGTACGAATACATGAGCTATGGCGGATAAAAAAAAATATAAATTGTAAACCGGTTCTGCCAAAATTGCGAGGATTCGCTTTGGACTGTGAACCTAAAATTTGGAGTTACATTCACTTCTACCTAACTCCGCATAAATAATTCCATATATACAAAACATCTAGTGGATGACATAAAAATACGACGAACACATTATATAACATTCGCTGTATCTTGTAATTTTTACTTCATTTTTTACGCCAGTCTCTTATCAATTGTTTAAATATCTCGTTCGGGAGTAGCTTTAGAGAAAAAAAATTCACTTGTTACTGAGATATTGTAGAGATAATACGAAAGATATAATTTAACAGAAAAACTTTGGGTTTTCTTTAAAGAATTTTATTCAGTTCAGTTGTGAAATAGTAAAATGGGATCAGTATAATTTTACGTTTGTCATAAATACGGATACAACTAGGAAACCATTGATTTAAGGAAAAAATATGAGAAGGCATTTTTTGTAGGAAAATTTTAACAGCTACAAAAAAGGTCTTGGTTTTTTTTTTAAATTCGTCGGTTTTGAGATAAAGTTGTGATGAAGTTGAATGGAATTTTCCTTATTAAATACTGAATGTTTATTGCAGCTATGAGAAATGTTAGAAAACCGAAAATAAAAACGGGATAGAAAAAGCGTGAAAAATTATTTCTATTGGAAAATAAAAATTCTGACTGCATTCTATCAACAATTACTTATTGTTAAATCAAATTCCAATGTTTTAGTGGAAATTGAATAAGATTTCTTAGAGAAAACCCTCGGTTTTTCATAAAATTTTCCGACGTGTCGTGACTAATCAGTACAAAACTCGCTAATAGCTAAATAAAATTACAATAACCACACGCGCCAATAAATTGAACATTATCCCACATTACGACACGCATTATCCCCCCAACAACTTGATCATTCATTATTACGCGGGTGTAATACCCCTATTATCACAATTTCAAGTTTACAACTAAAGCCCCCGTGCAATTTAAATTCTAAAATAGCCTCAATCGTAAATTCTACGGCTTGATCAAACGCGTTTTGTAGCCAGTATCATCGTTGATCAATTCAACGTCGGATTGATCGGAATTTATCAGCTCGAGGGATTGTTTGGAGTTTGTTTTTGGTATTGATGGGACATGAGCCTTTGTATGAATACTCAGTGGATTCTCATACTCGTGCTCGCCTGGAGGAATTATCGGCAGGATGTAATCACTCGTTATTCCTGGGTCAGTCCCGAATGATGGATTTTGGAAACGAATTCTAAAACATGAAATTACGTCATTTGATTCATTCGGGATTTCATTACGTCTTATTTTTTTCTCCTGCGTCTGTTTTGTTGTTGAGATGACGTGTGAATAATTATTATGACGCAAATCATTCATTTTAGAGAATATTTTTAGAGAATATTTTTATGATTCATCACTAATTTCTGGAAATGTTCAATGAATCTAATGATTAAAAGAAATAAGATTGACATTAAAATTGAAAAATCTAGAACATGAGATTGTAAATTAATTCAACAGTGATGGAATTTGAATTAATGGTTTTTCAGAAATGAATGTGAAAGAAAATCGAAATTCTCCTGCAATAAGAAGATTAATTAATTAATTAATTAATTGAATGAAAACGGAAATAACTTTAAGGCCCGGATGGACTGTCTGGAAAAGATAATTTACTCCAAAATTGGGACTTCTAATTACTCCGTCAATTAATCGTTTTTTCCGATAATTGTTAGCTAACGGCCTAGTTGTTGACAACCGCTAAAACGCTAGCTAACAATTATTGAAAAAAACGATGAATTGCCAAAGTAATTAGGAATCCGAATTTCGGAGTAAATTATCTTTTCTAGATAATCCAACGGAGCCTTAACGTAAAATTAATTGATGAAAGTAATAGTAGATTTTGAACAATTGGAAATGGAATAAAATTATGCATTGAAATAATTGATTTGTTAGGGTACATTACCTCAAATCGTACTTGTTACTAATCTCAGTCTTATGTTTCTGGTAATACCAATAACCAGAAAGCATGGCAATCCCTAGAACAACCATGACGATGATTCCCGTAAGAGGTCCAGCCTCTCTCTCAGTTTTCGCCAATCCTTCATTTTTCCTCATGAGGAGAGAATACGAATCAAACCTGATGTCCGGAATGTCGGAATATGGGCATGCGCTATCTGGATCTTGTTCCGAGCCATCGTGACAGATGCATCGGGGAATCCCCTGTCTCTGAATGCACATATAATCGCAGCTGTGACTCTCGCAGGCGTTGATGCCTGAGGGAAGAGCCAAAAACCATGAGGTACATTAGCATAACTAGATCCACAAGCATAGAAACGAGAATATCCATGAATAATCATGAAACTGTTTCGAAAATTCAAAGTTATCGCTCTCCCCCGGGCTCCCCAGTGAGCTAACGAAATACGAAACAATAAATCGTTTGCAGATATTACAGATAATCGACCAGAACTAGATTAATAAATTGACAAAGTCAATTTTAAAAAAAACTAATGGTCGAGAATTTTTGTGATTTATTTTAAAAATTTTTAAATTCGAAAATGAACACAATGAAAGAATGATTTATAATGTGTATGTAAACATTCCAGATTAGGACGTGAGGGGGGGGAGGATTTCTTTTCATTTCAGGATTTTTGCTCCTTTGGAGAGTTTTATTACCACCTACCAACGGAATAAATTAACCGTTAGTTGATACACGAATTGGCGAGAAAAATTGAGATTTTTCAAAATCCAAAAATATTAAAAGTGTCTTTTGGCATGGAAAAATTCTAAATCAGCCAGTGGTCAACAATTTCAAAAACATTTCGACTTACCAACGGGTTGTCTCGACTGATGTGAAATAACAAAGAGTCCTTCGACATTATTACTCTTGACAGGCACCTGCTGACACCTCCTCTCCCCATTGAGTAAACACTTCTGCATGATTCCGGATGTGCCAATGAGCCAAAAAACCGCATCCTCAAAGACATTGATGCCGACCGGCTGATAAACCTGATCCCTCATGAAGACCTCCCTCTCCTTTCCCTCGAGGTTCGCCCTCTCGACAACGTGTAGAGCAGCATCAACCCAGTAGATCGTTCCCCTCTCATGATCAATAGTTATCCCCGAGACAACGCCAAGATCATCACTAACGATATTCCTGGGATTATCCCCATTGAGATCACTCCTCCATATCTCACTGGTGGGTTTATCCAAATCAACGAAAGTCGTCTGCCCCCAGAATACGAATCCATTCTTGGGATCGACAGCCAGCGACAGGACAGTTCCAGGATTTTCAAGCTTCACAATGACAGCGCACTTTGTCTGATTGACATTGCAGGCCTTAATGGCCTCAGGCTTCTCAGTATCGAAGAAATAAACATTATCAGTCATCCAGTCAACAGCGAGAGCTCTGGGTCTACCGATATTCGCGATCCTGTGGTGCTCTGTGCTCCGAAAATTGAACTCATGAATGCTTCCAAGTAGCTCCGAACTCCAGTAAATCGACTCCTTCCCCACATTAACATCTAACCCAGTGATCTGGATCTCTGGTTGCCTGTGAACAACTTCGATTACCTCAAGATTCACTGGAATGCGCCTGATGTCGTCCCGAGTAGCTGTTATGAGCTCCATCGAGCTATTGACGACCTTGCAGGTGGTCCTGTCTAACCTGAGGACGTATCCAGGGAAGCAGCTGCACTCGTACGAGCCGACGATGTTATGACAGACCTGAGAACACACGTTGTTCTTGCACTCGTCGACATCCTGGCAGCTTCTGCCATCAGTGTCGAGAGTGAATCCCTCCCTGCACCAGCAAAGGGGTCCAGTTGGTGTTCTTTGACAGACGTGTTCGCACGTATTCTCGCTGGAACAGCTGGTGGCACAGCCATCACCTTCATCAGAGCTGTCGAAGCAGTCGTTGAGTCCGTCGCAGACATACTCCCACCGGAGGCACCTGCCACTGACGTTGCACTTGAATTCAGGACAGGGAGTCTCATCCTTCTGGACACTCGACCCCCAGTGCTTGTGCACGTCGCAGCCCTTCTCGTCCGAATTATCCCCACAGTCGTCCTGATCGTCGCACATCCAGAACTTTGGTATGCACTTGAGATTGCTACAAGCAAACTCATCCCCAGAGCAGTGGCTGCAGTGGTGCTCGTCGTCGTTCTTCGGACAGTCCATCTCCCCGTCGCACCTTTTATTCATGGGAATGCACTGACCACTACCTATACACGTATATTTATTTGTTCCACAGCTGCGAGCTACCGAAGACTCTCTCCGGCAGTTCATCTCGTCACTCGAGTCTTCGCAGTCGTCTACAGCATTGCAGATCAATTTTGCATCAATGCACTTTTGATTCTGACACGTGAACATAGCCTTGGGACATGTTTTCCTTGTGCACTTGCTACTCTCGTCGGCGCCGTCATCGCAATCCTTTTGACCATCACACTCCCACGATCCTGGGATACAGAGACCGGAAGGACATCTGAATGAAAAGCTATCACAGGTTCTTGCAGCGCAGTTGACCTCGTCGGAAGAATCGAAACACTGGGCTATTCCGTCGCAGATCTTGTACGAGGGGATGCACTTGGACGAGTCCCTGCACTGGAATTCGTCGACGGTGCAAGCCTTCGAGGATATGCAGTGCTTTTCATCTTCTCCATCGTGGCAATCGTCAATGCCATTACACAGTTTTGTGTTATCGATGCAGGAGTTGTCTGAGCACTTGAACTCGACTTCAGAGCACGTTGTTTCGACAACGCAGGTCTTTTTGTTGCTTGCTAGGATCATCCCTGGAGGGCACTTGCAGATACCAGTCTCTGGAGTATCCACCAGACACAAGTGAGAACAGCCTCCGTTGTTCTCTCGACACATGTGATCACTTCGTCCGGATCGAAGACTCGTCGTAACGAGATGCATCATGTCCACATCCGCGGGGATTTCGAGGGTCAGTCCCTTGTTCCTGGTGAGAATCTTGGAGCTACTAGACCAGAAAATACGTGTGTTGTTCTTTAGCGTCCAGAAGATCTCGTCGTCGAGAATGGCGACGCTGACTGGCTCCACCAGATTCGTGTGAAGAAACTTCTTGTTGGTGCCATCCAGGGACATACAGCCAATTATTCCTGATCCCTGATCCGCCCAGAAGATTCTTCTCGTCTCATGGTCGAAAGCCAGTGTAACCCTCGGCCCCAACAGATGGTCCATGATCTGGATCCGTCTACTGCCTGTCATCGACATTCTGTCGATGTGGCATTTCACGACTGAGCAAAAGGCGACGTACATCGTCGCCAGCTCGGGAATCAGCAGAATCGACGTAGGTTTTTCCAGGAAGTGGAATAGCGTTCTGTTCCAGGTCGACAGACTGGTAATGACGATGGTCTTATGGTCCACGTCAGACCAGTACATATTATTCCCAAAGTAGTCAAACGCCAGGCCCTGAATCACTTCCTGGGTAATACCGAGGAGTCTGACATACACCCCAGATGATGGTGTGAACCTGTTGATCGTTTGGGACTTTTGATCGACGACAAGGATTCCCTCCTGGATGGGATCGTACGCTGCAGCGTCGAAATGATGAAGCGTCTGGTGTCCCTCCATCTCGGGCTTGCCGAGAATCTGGTGATAGTAATCTATGAAGAGCCCTCCAGCAGCGATGATCAGATGATTTGCATCCTTGATTCTCTCGCAGCTCTCACCGTCCTCCCCGAGGGTCTTGTCCGGGCTGCAGGTGCATGTGTAGTTGTGCTGAGCATTCAGAAGACATATCCCTTCACAGGGATTGGCGTTGCAGGGATTGTGAAGATCAGGTTTGAGAACCGAATGGTAAATGTGAATTCCGTAGATCTCGTCTACCTCATGGAGTAGCGTCTTCTCACCCTTCCCCGTGAACTTGTTGCAATATTGGATGCTCTTGGTTTTCCAGTCGCTCCAGAAGAGCCTGTCCTCGAAAACTGCGATGGAGAACGGGTGCGTGGCGATGGTGCGGAGAACTGTTCTGCGACCAGTGCCGTCTAGATGGATTGATTCGATAATATCGACTTTGGCATCCACCCAGTAGAGCCTGGAGTTAGGATAGTCGATGGTGAGGCCGTTGGGCCAGCCGAGGCCCTCAGTAACGATAGGAGCTCTAGAGTGTCCATTCATCTCCGCCCTGGAGATGTGGGGTCTCTCTCCCCAGTCGCTCCAGTACATCTCTCCAGTGGCCGGATGGAGTACAAGTCCTCGGGGCCTATCAATGTCCTCCGTAATAATAACAGCACAATGAGACCCTGAATTCGTGCAGACACCAATTCTCCGGTAAAGACTGTCGGTAAAGTAGATATTCCCAGTAACCCAATCGACTGAGATCTCCTCGGGGATTCCCAGACCCGCTGTGACGATCACTTCAGGTTTTATTCCATCCTCTAAAGCTCGAAAAATCGCTTCATCTCCCATGTGTATGTCAGACCAGTAGATGTACATGGAGTCCAGGGCGACACCTATCACGTGCTGTAAATTCTTGGCGATTGGAAAATATACCTCGTGGGTGGAAAGATAAAAACCTCGGATTTCCGTCCTCGACGAGAAAATGAGGATAGCATCCCCCCGGTCTTTCGAGACCTTGCAGGTGTGTCGGTCCTCCTGGAGATCGTATGACATGTCACAGAGGCAGGAGTAGGTGCCAGGCTCGTTGATGCAGTGGTGATCACAGAGCTCCGGTGACTCCATGCACTCATCAATATCTTGACAGCTGTCATTCACCATACGATATCCTGGAGAACACGTGCAGCTTGGGCCTTTGGGGGTTGGCTGGCAGCTGTGACTGCAGTTCATCGTTTTGCACTTCTGTTCAGCTGCGGTGCAGATGGCGCTGTGCTCATCCGAATTGTCACCACAATCATTGAAGCTGCTGCACGTCAGGTTGAGGGGAATGCAGTGATTGTTGTCGCAGAGGAAGAAACCGTTATCAACGGTGCAGTTCTCCGGGGGATGGACTGGACAATTGAACTCATCCGAATGATCTGGACAATCTGCCTGGCCATCGCACCTCCACTTCTCCTGGATGCAGTAACCATCGGCACAACCAAATTCTCTAGCATTGCAGGTTTTGTTCAGGACACAGCCTGCGTACTCATCGCTCCCGTCGTAGCAGTTGTTCTCGTTGTTGCAGAATTTCGATAAGGGGATGCAGTTGCCGTTTGTGCAGGTGAACTCCTGGGGGGTGCAGCGGTTTGGCTGAGGGGTTGATGGTGAATTTGGGGTTTCGGGACAGGAACGCTCGTCGGAGAAGTCTCCGCAGTCGTTGTCACCGTCGCAGCGGAAAAATGACGCTAGACATCTGCCGTTGTTACATCTGAACCAATCGGGAGACTCGCACGTATCCGAGGCTGTGGAAGGACACAATTTATTTATTGATTTTCAATTGGTTAATGTTATTTATGCATTTTAAAACTATTTGTACTGTAATCAGAGTCTTGGAGATTTTTAATTTTCAGCATTTTTCAATATTTAAGCAAAGACACACAAATAAATTAAAAATTCTAGTTAAATTAAGTGAGATAAAAAAAATTAATTAATTAATTGAACTTATCGTTGATTTTTACAGAATCTACTTGTTTCTAGCGAATCAATGATTTAGGAATTCAAGACAAATCGCCAATTTTGAATAATTAAATGTCTTCATTATTCTATCAAATTAATTTCCCTGCGATTATCTTTAGCGAACCGGATATTAAATTGGGAAAAATACAGGGATTGGAATTTCATCGATACTTTTCCAATTATTTTAATACTCACATATCGCTTGATAATGTAAACACAGAAGTACAGAAGTAAATAATAAGTGGATCCTTGCCATCGCCTGTGAATCAAACGCAAAAATAAATCTCGGATTAATTCAGTTAAAATGAAACTGTTGAATTATTTACACTCGCCAGTTCATAGTCAATTTTCATTAAATAACAATATTGATATCTAAAATAATTAATAATATCGCAGTAACCATAAGTCATTAATTAATTAATTAATTAACAGTGTTATTGTTACGTTCGTTAATCTTTTTCTTATTTCATAGAAATTTTGACAAAAATGAAAAGTCACTGGACAGCTCGAGAAGCTTTTATTTTTGTCCCATTTTTTAGTGTTTTTTAAAGATTTTATTTTCTTTTTTGGTTAAAATAAATTTTACCGGTTTCTAGTGTTGAATTCTGGAAATATTTCCACCGTGTGAAATGTTTTCGGTGTGACAGGAGACAGCGAGGAAAAATAATGAATTTATCTGCAAGTCTAGGAATAGCAACGCCTACGATTTCATGTAAAGAGTAATTAAATATAGGCTATCGCAATTTTTTTGGCAACCCACGGATCGCACCCACGATCGGTTGAACGTCCTACGAGATTCACGCAATCAGTTGTAATTATTTCCGGCGAAATAAAGCGAAAAGAAGCGAAAAGTCTTCAATATTTCGACAATTTTCGCAGCTCCGGCGTTTAATCAATTTTACTCTATCCAAATAAAATTGATCAATGCAGTAAATAATTATCGCCAGTCAAAATGAAATCAACAATGACAAAATGACAATGACAAAATAGAGTACAATGCAAAAAATTGTTAATTAATTTCAATTAACGAGAAATCATTCTTTAATAAGAAAAAAAAACATTAACTTATTTCACGGAAGCGAGAGATCCCATTGTTTTTTCTTATTCGTTAATTAATGTGACGAAAATCTATTTTGATTTGAAGAATTTATGAATTGTTTATCGAAATTATTTATTATCACTGAACTAGAATTACCAAAGCTCCAGAATTTCAAAACATTTTCCGGAGAGAAAGATTGAGTGAAAATCGGGAAATCTAGGAAATCTATATTTTTATTTCCATTCCAAAATTGATAGAAGATTGCTTGATCTTATTAATTGATGTTTAATGAGAGGATTACCCAATTTCCCTTTTTTCTTAATTTTTTAAATTTTGATGATTATTTCTTCCTGAGTAATTGGAGATCGATTAATTAATATTTGGGAACAGATGAATGAGTGATTTGGAGAGCTCACCGATAACGGCAAAAACGAAGGGCTCTCAAGGACTAGAAAAGATACTTCTTCTTGAATCACTGGATGTTGGATATCCGTCGAGCTTCAGCAGAGAACGATAACTGAAGAGAATTCCCCTCGACACTGGACAATGGGCCTTAGAGTTTCGGATGCCGGAAATGTTTAACACATTTGTCCCGTCAATTCTACTTGTAAATAGGATCATTTGCTCAACCGAATTACTCTAAACTAGCCAACAATCTGCTATTCCATAAACACTTTTTTTCAATAATTCTATTTGTAATTTACTTAAACTAGGAGAATCTACCAATCGCTTATTTGATTATGGCTTTTTAACAATTTTATTATTTATCTACATTTATATTATATTATTTAATTATACGTTTATATATTTGTTGTTTATTCAATTTATTTAGGAACAATTCCATAAATATTTGTTTATATAATTGACGAAAAATTATTTAAAGGGCAAATCTGCGGGATTTATTTATGTCTGAATTTATTTACTTAAACTAGGAGAATCTACCTATCGCTTATTTGATTATGCCTTTTTAACAATCTTATTATTTATCTACATTTATATTATATTATTTAATTATACGTTTATATATTTGTTGTTTATTCAATTTATTTAGGAACAATTCCATAAATATTTGTTTATATAATTGACGAAAAATTATTTAAAGGGCAAATCTGCGGGATTTATTTATGTCTGAATTTATTTGGTTATTTTATTAGTTACATTTTTATTAGATTATTTAATTATGTGGCGATATGTTTGTTGTAAAATACTATGGATTTTCAGTTTGTGGATTTCAAGAAGAGTCTTTATTACAGAGTTGGATATTGAGACTTGGAATTTCTTTTAATCGATTTCGTAATCCTCAGAATATTTTTCCTGGTGAATTCGAAGAAATTGCGGCAATCGAATATTGAGTTGAAATTTTTTCTACAAAAATTTCTGGTATCTCATTACGGAGAGCAAATAAAAGAACATTAAAGAAAATTTTGTAAATTAATTGATCAGTATTTGAATAACAAATCGATGGATTGTGGAAAATAGAGTTATAATTTCAAAGATAAAAACAAAACGACAATTTATGATAGTCTCTCGTAAAAAAAATACCAAAAATCCCCGAAATGCAATTTCTAAACAGAATTTCAAGAGGACTTAAAAGAAATTTCTCTAGACATTCACTAAATATTAATAAGAAATTCCGTTTTCCACAACTTGCTATTATAATTTCTTTTTGCGAACTATAATTTGTCCCTTCCAGGAAATAGAGTAAAATGAAATGAATAATAAAAAGACAGGTCTGATCCAGTACTTGACCCTTCAACAAAAAGTAATTGCAATTCAATAATACGAATGCCCAGGGGAGCAATTGCTGAATTTGTAATTACCGGCGTCACTTTATGTGCGAAATGTGAAAAAGGCACGTCAGTTTAAAAAGTGAAATACCAGGAGGAGTGATTCAGAGATGATTTGTTTTTTTCGTTGGTTCCGCTCATTGTGGAGGGGACAATTCAATCGGCACTCAAGTGATGATAATTATCAGTGGGAAATGGCATTCACCCGTTGTTTTTTCAACACCATTGGTGTCTGGCCACGAGCCGGAAGAGCAAACCGATTGAGATTTATAATTACTGTTGCAATACTGATTGCCTTCATCGATGCCCCCCAATTTTTCAGACTGTGCTTCAGTGAAAACGCATATCAGCGGTACTACGGTTGGAATTACTTGATCACCAATGCTATTACCACCGGTCTTGTATCCATTCTTTGCAGCAATTGTCAGGTTCTCCAGTCCATACTGGATGAAATACGAGAAAACTGGAGGAGTCATGATTTTCCTGAGGACAAAAAAGTCATGCATCAACATGGGCAGCTTTCGAGAAACATTTCAGTGATTACCATCCTAGTTCACTTCTATGTCAACACTAGTATGTACATTGATTGAAGTTTGTTGAAATTTCTGGTCTAATGTCATCTAAATTTTTTATTATGTGATTTTCAATTCAATTTTTAATGAAAACTTTCGGTAAAACTCTTTCGGGTATTTTGGAAATTCAAGAATTTGGGTTTTTTTTGTGAATATTTATCGATTTTTTAACAATCTTCGAATTTTCAATTATGTGATTTTTAATTCAATTTTAATTGAAAATGTTTACGAGAATCCTCACTTAGTTGGAGAATAGAAGAGGGCATTTTCGCATTTAACATTCATTTTTTCAATAACAATTTGAATTTCCAGATTTATCTTGAAAGCACAATTGAATTTTCAGTAAATTATTTGAAATTCTTTAAACTTTCAATTTCAATTTCACCTGAACTTTCAATTGTGGGAATTTCACTTTCATCTTGAAAATTTCCGAAAATTTGATTTTTAGTATTGAACAATAATCAATTTTTGGATGAAATCATAATTTTCAGGGTGACAATTGACTATTAATTAAATCCAATTCAATTTTCAATTGACTAAAAATTCGGAGAATTTCCCGATAGATTAAATATAAGACCAAAACATTGAGAATCATTTCTATTATATGAGAAATTAACTGATTCATCAACGGACAATTTCCCGAAATTTCGATGCAATATCTTCCGGGAATTGATTTTTTTTTCAGACGGAGAATTATCGTTTCTATTCGCAGCATTTGCTAGAGGGGAACCGGCTGAAGTATTGTCAGATTTTTATTGGTACCCATTTCCCTTGACCAATCCACTTGTCTTGGTTTTATGTCACGTCTCGGTGTGGGCAAGTTATTTCTTGGTCGCAATTATATTTACGGCAATTGACATATGCGCCGCTGTGCTTATCCTGCACACTTGCGGACAATTAATTATCCTGGGACTTAGAATGGAGAGATATGAAGGAAAAATTCGTCACTCGTCAGGAAACGAAATCCTGACGGACTGCAGTTGTCTGAAATGCATTGTCTATTCTCACGTGAAAATCAGCAATTTTGTCAAGAGAATCAATATCTATTTTCGGATAGTCTATTTCTTGTTTTTTTTTCATGCACTAGTCGCTCTATGCTGGCTGGGATTTTTAGTTTCGCAGGTGAAAAACTACCACCACACACCAAAAATACATTTTAATACATTTCCAGGATGAAATACATCCTTTGCGGCCATTTTCTGTACATCACTCCGTGCAGTAAATGGCGCTGGCGCATGCGCTTTTCGCAGTTTGCGCATACCTCAATGTAAAATTCTGTACGAAACTCATGCGGTATGAATTTTGTGATGAGTATGATTAAAAAATTGTTCATACCATAAATGAATTCGATCCTAGAAATGTATTTTTTTTCTCAGGAACGATCAAGAGGGATTTTCTTTGATTTTTTCTGTTTACTTTTTAGGCAGTTGCGGCCAATAATTACGAAAATGTGTCTATGGACGGCCTCTGGAACATACTTATGGCTTTGAAAATGTTTTTGTACTGCTGGTTGGTAGAAACGTGTCAAGAAAAAAGTAATGCCCTGGGGGACATTGTGTATTCTAACGAGTGGATGGCTAAAGATCGAAAAGGTTCTCGAGATTTGCTCTTCATCATTCGATATTCGAGAGTTCCTCTGAAAATCACAGCTGGCAACCACTACGTACTGTCTCTGGAGCTCTTCAGAAAGGTCAATAGGTCAACATCTTGACTATTGGCAGCAACAATATAGGATTTGTATCACCTTACTGAATTTCTGTTACAGTTTGTGCTGACAGCGTTCTCTTATTTATCAGCAGTCATAACTATCGCCTCGAAAAAACGAATTCAATCCTAGATAGGGATTTGCACTCAAGGAATAGGCGGCAAACTCTTTCCTCTTTTTAATCAGTGAAGACAACCTCTTCTCGCTTTTGTCAGCAAAAGAAATGCTCAAAGAATTTCTCATGTTTTTTCTACGAAGTTATCCTGGCATGTGACAGCACGATTCTATGATAATCACAAGCAGACGATTATAGAAATGATGATGTAGTGTTAATCTCATAATCTCTGGTGGCAAGGACATGAACTACTTCTCTACTCATTGGTTTGGCGATCCGGGGAAGTCCCGAGTTAATATACTGCAGGAAAAATCTGCGGGTTAAATTTCTATAATACAAAGGTATTAGTTAGAATTTTTTATTTCTCGCGTGAGAGATTTGCGGGAAATCGAGAAAATTTATAAATGCAGACGCTTGTGTCATCCATTTGTTTTATTGATTAATAAAGAATAGTAAATCCAATGTTTCAATGAATTTACCATTTCTAATTCTTACAATTCCTATAAACTACTTAGTCCAAAATGTAACACTGATAATAAATAATCGATAATGGTTATGAAAAGTCGCGATGGAAAAACATCATCAATAAAAAATATCTCGATTAATCTCGAATTTGGAGGATCAATTTTCTGCCGGTTCATTCAAGTCCTAGAGATCGTCAACTCCCCGAAGATTAATTGACGAACAGGCGCCAGGATCTCTCGGATACACTAACAGCCAAATCATCTGCAAGCAAATAAAAGAATCCCCAATAATTCCACACTCCAACTTTGCAACAATTAACTTAAGTACTTGAAGTCTTAACCATGAAAACGAACTTCTAAATTTCTCAGAGGGTTACCTGGAGGGTTGCGATACAACGAGAAGTTCCTGTCCATAATGATTTCTTACAGTAACAGGTACACATACATCTTCAAGGAGCGAGCATTTCTGTAGGACACCAGAGGTTCCCATCAGCCAATAAAGCGAGTCTCCATAAACATTAATGGTGACAGGGTACTGTAGCTTTGTCCTGAGGAATACATCTCGAGCAGAGCCATCAAGCTTTGCTCGTTCGATCACCTGAAGAGAGGTGTCAACCCAGTACAGCCTTGAGCGTTCATGATCAATGGCGATTCCCGATACGACTCCCAAATTCCCAGCGATATTCACCAAATTTTCACCATCCAAATCACTCCTCCAGATCTCGGTGGTAGGATTCTGAGCGGAGAAGTTCGTTTGTCCCCAGAAGAACCAGCCAACTCTCGGTTCTACCACAAAAGACGAGACCACTCCAGGATTCTTGGCTTGAACAACTAGAGTAGCTTTAGTCTCATTGAAGCTGCAGGACCTCACCTCCCCAGGTGTCTCACCATCCAAGTAAAAGACGTTGTGAGTTATCCAGTCAACAGCGAGAACCCTCGGCAGTCCAGAGTTCCCATTGTCCTCCTTTTCCCTGGTCTTCAGATTCATCTCGTGAATTATCTTGAGAAGTTTTGGACTCCAGTTGGTTAACCCTGAGGCTTCACCCTCTGATCTTGTTGCCTGACGTCCCTGAGCCTCTGAACAAATTCTCCTTATGTCCTCCCTCGCATCTGTCAACAGATCGATGTTACCGGTCTTCTCAACTACAGGCTTTGACTTGCTGATCGTCATTGGAATCTCATCCAAACAGCTCTTCTCATCCGAATTATCACCGCAATCATCTCGGTTATCACAGACGAGTGCTGTGGATATGCAGTTAAAATTGTCACAACTGAATTCACCATCACCGCAGCTTGTGCAATTCACCTCGTCCGCACCATTGAAGCAGTCGTCGACTCCATCGCACCGGAGGCTTAGACTGATGCAGGAATGATCGTAAGAGCACTCGAATTCCTCCTTCGGACAGGCTGAGTCAAGCAGACATGTCTCATGGTCTGCATCAAGAATCATAGCTGGTGGGCATCTGCAGGCACGAGAGGTGAGACTCTCCACCAGACACACGTGAGAGCATCCCCCATTGTTGATCTGACACTGATGGACATTATCTATTGAATAGTTTTTTGAGCTCGTCGTGATCAGATGCATGACGTCGACACTGGGAATGGGCAGGTCGAATCGTTTCCTTCCGGTGAAGCTCTTCGTCTTGTTTGACCAGAATACAGTTGTCGTGTTCTTGAGGGTCCAGAAGACCTCGTCACCGAGAATAGCCAGGCTGACGGGTTGGGGCAAGTGAAGATGCAAAAGCTTTCTCTCGTTTCCATCGAAGGAGACACTCTCGATTCTGCCTGTCCCCTCGTCTGTCAAGAAAACTCTGTCCGTTTCGGCGTCGTAAGCTAGAGCAACTCGTGGACCTCGAAAATTGTTCTTAAGAAAGCGAGATCGTTCGCCCCCTGTCATCAGCATCTTGTCGATGTGACAACTGGAGGACACACACAAGGCGACGAACATCGTGGACTTCTCGGGTATTAATAGAATCGCTCTGGGCTCCTCCGAGAAAAGGATGAAAGTTTTCTCCAAGGTTGATAGACTCATCACTTCGATTCTTCTGTTTTCAACATCAGCCGAGTACAGATTATTACCAACATGATCGAAACCTGTTCCACCGATAATTTCGTCGGCTCCGAAGACCCGGGAGATCTCGTCGAACATGATTTGATTGCTGTTGCTCAAGGAGTTTCTGTTGAGAGACTCGTAGATCTCTGCATAGATATTTATTATATATCATTATCATAATATTTATTATATATTATCATCATAATATTTTGGTAAATAATATTCGGCCATGAAACGGATTATTACAAATATCATTGATATCATTAACAATATCAATTTAAAATTGATGTGGACACCAGAATTCCGAGGATATGACTTAGAACTGAATTTTTACCTGCAAAATGATGAGACGTGTGAATTCTCTCCCAGTGGGGTCTCCCCAGGATGTCGTGCCGATAATCTAAGAAGACCTTTCCTGTCGCGATGATGATGTGTTGATTGACATTTTTGATTCGTATGCAACTTTTGCCGTCGAAGCCGAGTTCTTCATCTAGGCCGCATGCACACGTGTAATGATTGCGATCAGCAGCTAGTAGACAAATTTCTTCGCAGCTGGCAGAGCTGCATGGATTGTAGAGTTTAGGCTTGAGGACAGGATGATGAATGTGGATTCCGTAGATCTCGTTGGATTCTTTGAGAAGGGTCTTCTCATCTCGACCCGTTAGCTTGTTGCAGTGGTGAATGCTTTTCCTTCTCAAGTCACTCCAGAAGAGCTTTTCATCGAGAATTGCGATTGAAAAGGGATGGGTCAGGGCTGTGTGGTGGACTGTTCTTCGGTCGGAACCGTCCAGTTTCAGGGACTGAACGATTTTCAGTTTTGCATCGACCCAGTAAAGTCTGGCGTGTGGATAATCGATGGTCAGGCCGTTGGGCCATCCCAAATTATCGGTTACGAGGGTTGATCTAGAGTTTCCGTTCATTCCTGATGTAGAAATGTGCGGGACACTTCCCCAGTCGCTCCAGTACATTCTTTTTGATGCCGGGTGTAGGGCTAGACCTCGGGGCTTCTCTGTGTCATCTGTTATCACTGCTGTACAGTGGGAACCCGAGCTTGTGCATACGCCAATTCGCTTGTAGAGACTGTCTGCATTCCATTCAGTGATTAGGAAATGAAGAAAAGTGTTGGGAATTCGGTGGAAAATTCGAGCAATTTTCTACTAAATTTCCCATTGCGTAGAAAGAAAAATTACCGGAAAATTGTGTAATTGTGCAACTCTCATGTAATTTATCATGAATTTTTCCGAATTGGACTGGAAAATTTGAGAAAATTGTGAAGAAAAGCCTTAATTGAATTATTTCTGTAGAAGATCGGTCTCTCGACTTGTTCTGTTCAATATATTTTTTATAGTTCATTAAAAAATCGTCTTTTGTTATTTTATTAATTATAGTTTCCTCTAGAAATGAAAAAATGATAGATAATAAAACCAAAGAAAAAATAATTCTCAATAAACTAAATTACACAGAAGATTTTAATTCTTTATCTGTTTTAATTTTCTACTGCATAAAACTTCTTCCCCTTATTATGATATTAAATTAAAGAATTGTGTAAATGATGGCAGTTTGTGAATGATTCGGTTATACCTGTGAAATAGACATTGCCTGTAATCCAGTCGACGGCAATATCCTCCGGAACTCCAATCCCTGCGACAGCAATAACTTCCGGTGATGTGCCATTGGCGAAAGCGCGAAATATTCCCTCTTCTTCGCGTTTTATGTCGACCCAGTAGAGGTGGGTAGAGTCCAGGGAGACACCACCCACGTGGGTGAGGGTTCGTTTGAGAGGTGAATAAGGCTTGTTCGATGTCAAATTGAATCCGTGAATCTCTGTCTTCGTGGAGAAGACCAGTAGAGCGCTGCCCTTTTCTCTGCTGACGCGACAGCTTCTGCCGTCCGGTTGGAGCTCGAAACCCCGATCGCAGGCGCAAGTGTAGCTTCCTGGTGTGTTCCTGCACTTCTGGTCGCACAGGGTAGGAGATTCCGAGCACTCGTTTATGTCCTGGCAGATTCTACTCCACAGCAATCGGTAGCCGCGCTCGCATTTCCCATTTTTTGGACAGTTTCGCTCGTCGAGACCATCCGGACAGTCTCTTTCCCCGTCGCAGACGTACGATATCTGGATGCATCGACCATTTCCACATTCAAAGTGCGAGGGGCACGGGGATTCGGTAGCTGTGGGAGATAAAAAATAGTTGTTAATAACAGAGATCAGCAATTCTGGAGAACGGCAACAGATCGATTTTGGCGATCGGTTATAGACTTCGCGGAATATCTACGAATTTAGCGGAGATACGAAAATTATTATGATTACCTTTCTTGTAGATCTTTTTGCGCTTTTGGAAAAAGGTTTTAAGGAAAATTTTGCTATCTCCCTTGGAGAAAGAGATAATTATGGAAAACTAGATGGAAATCGTCAGTACTGGATTATAAAAACTTTCCCTTGAATATTGTGTGAGAATATTCGAAGTTTGTCGATAAGAAATGAATATAATTATTTTTATTTAACCACAAACACTTACATATTTCGGTTTTCGATAAAACCAGTAGCAAACTCGCTGCTGCCCAGGGAAATCCGGACATTTTTTAACGAATTTTCTCTCTGCAATGAAAATACACAATTAAATATAAATTAATCTCTGAAAAAAATAAACTCTAACTGCAAAAGAAATTAAAATTCCTATCAATACGTATTATTTCCAATTTAGATCGATTATTGGCAATAAATATCAATAAATAAATCACTAGACATTGGTTTTTTATTTTGACTTGACACCGACTATTTTAGAGGACAATTTAAATCGGAATTTATTTACTGTAATTGATATTGCATGTTTTTCCTACACATGAATGAAATAACGATCGGTACTCGGAAAAAGGCGGAGGAGAATAAACTGACGACGGATGGAAAACAAGTTCTTGACTCAAAATTTCTGGAATCAGGTAGAGCCCTCGAGAGATCAATCCTAGGCGAGTCCCCAAAAGTGGCTTGACGGGTACGTAATAGTGCACTGGGATGCGTTGAATTCCTCCAATGAAACTCCAACAAACATCTGAGATATCGTCTTTCTGATAACAGCACAAATTTTAGTCTCATTTTCGGGAATTTTATCTCGCGTTGAAATTCCACTGGAGTTTCAGGAAATCAAGTTGTTGACGAATGAAATATTCCACTGATTTTCTATCCAATTAGATAATTAATAGAATGTGTGATTTTTTTATTTCAGTTATTATGTGAAAATGATAAGAAATCGGGGAATTCCCCGAAATTTTTTAGAAAACTCTAAAAAGTTTTGATATTGTGTAATTAATTTTTGAATGACTCTTCAAATAACGTAAATATGTAACAATAAATAGAAAATTCTAATAATATTGAGATAATGTTGAAAACATACTTTATTGTTAAATATATTTAAAAATATTGTCTACATAAATTTATGAATGCTCGTCCCTACGTTTAAATAATAATCTCAGTGGATAAACAATTTCGATTTTAAGTTAATTGCTAATTCATTTCAAAAATTAAAATTAAAATTTTTGAAGAATTTATTCAGTTCGTTGTGTCTTGATTTTGATCGGGAGAACCTGCAACAGAATTGAAATAATTATTACTAAAATAAAATTGAATGATTTTGTTATTTAAAAAATTTGAAATCATCAAATGAGTATTCAAAAGCTATAACTGATACTATACCAAAAGAGCGAGAGAGTTTTCATTTGTTTTCGACCTCGATTAATCGATTCTCGTTCAATACTCGATTGCTCAATGATCGATTTTTATCTTAAGGTTGTTGTCGCGTAGAATTTTTTTTCGACAGTTTTCGTTAAAAATTTTATGGTGAATAGTTTGAAAAATTAGCAACAAAATGAGCCTTTTCCGTTTGCAATTGACCGTTTTGAACTTGAGATATAAATTTTTGAAATTCGAGTGATTTAACACGTGTTTAAATGGAGTTTTGCCGATTAGAATTTTTTAAAAAACAACGGCTCGACAGTTTCAGAAATAAAAAAAAACGTGGAATATACATCGTGGGAGGAAATACAGAAAAAAAAAATCAAATCGATTGACCTTTGGTTTACGGAATATAATTATCGGAAATCCATAAATTTATATAATTGAAAATAGTTAATATGGAAAATATATAGTTATGCTTTAGCTATCCATGCACAATGCAATCAATCAAGTGAGACTATATACCGCTAAAAGATTGTGTTCTAAACTGGCCCGTTTTACAGCGGATAAACTTTTTACAGAGACTGTCGCGCGACAACAACCTTAAGGATCGACCAGAAAAATGCGGATGAGACGATTTTATATTTTCAATTTTCAAAATATAGCGGAAAAAACTAAGAGATATTTTCATTAATTTTCAGTGTTACAGCGGTAATTATTCTAATAATAATATACCATATAATTGGAAACTCACAAGTCTTCTGGTCAGATTCGAGGGTCATCTCTAGTGGACATCCGCACACCCGAGAAATCGTTGTCTCCAGTAAACAAACATGAGAGCATCCCCCATTGTCAATCCGACACTCGTGGATTTCCTCTCCAGCCTTTAACCGAGGAAAATTCAGACTTAAAACCAGGAAGTCACCCTCTGGAGTCTCCGTGATGTTGAGGGCTTTCATCCCGTCGTGTCCGCCAGTCTTGTTCGCCCAGAATACCTCCCTGGAGCCTTTCACAGTCCCGAAGACGAAGTCCTTGAGGATCGCCAAACCCACCGGATACTTGAGCCCTGCCTGCAGCAACTGCTTGTCGTATCCGTCGAAGGAAATGCTATTCAGTGTTCCTGCGGTTTCATCTCCCCAGAAAACTCTTCTCGTCTCTGGGTCGAAGGCTAGAGGAACCCTCGGACCCCCCAGGACTTCCCTCACAAAACGCGTTCTTCCTCCCCCCGACATTGACATCCTGTCCACATGACAACTGGATTCACTACACAAGGCCACAAACATCGTCGCCTCTTCTGGTACTAGCAGAATTGATCTAGGACCAAGCGAAGAAATTTAATAGGAAAATTTGCTTACTCTCTGAATGAAAATTCTCTGAATGAGTAAAAAAACTCATAGCATCAGAGAATTCGGTGGATTTTTCTGGAATTCTTTGAGGCGTTAAAAATGAAAAATATCAGAACTAATTAAAATATTCGACTTCATTTTTTTCCTATTTTCAAATCCACTAGAATTTTTATAAAAAGAGTTAGACTTTTCTGACGGATTTACCTGGGATCTTCGGAGAAACTGATGAAAGTTGTCTCGAAATTCAAGAGATTTGTTACTTGAATTCGGTTGTGACCATTTACTGAGTAAAAATTTTTTCCAATGGAGTCGAAGGCGACGGCCCCGAGGGTTTCGTTATCCCCGGATATGATTGAGATCTCTTCGAACATGAATTGCCAGCCACGAATCGATAAACTGTGGCTCTCGGGGAAGACCGAGGCGAATTCCTCAGGGTTCTCGATCTCTCGCCATTGCGGTCTTCCCAGGAATTCGTGACGATAGTCGAAGAGAATTCCTCCAGCACCGAGGATTAATCTGTGCTCCTCGTCTCCTTTGCAAGTTTTCCCATCCGCCTCGAGAGTTTTATTCGCACTGACAAAAAAACATGAACGAAAAAGATTTTAGTGCAGCTAGAATCATACATGTAAGTTTTTCCTGTCAAGAACTTTTTAACATTTGATTTGGCAAAAATAGAACTAGAAAGGAATTCTTGTAAAGTTCCAACTGAAATTCTTTATAATCAATTATTGCAAGTAAAAGTTCCTACTGTTAAATAAAATTGACAGAAATAAATGATCTTTTTTCGAATTCTAATATAGGAGAACTCGAATAGAATTCTTCGAGAGTTCCTGAGGGAATGCACGGGTAGAAAAATGAAAGAATTGGCTGGAAAAAATGACAATTTTTCGAATTGAAAAATGACTGCACACCTGCAGGCACAGCTGCAGCTGAGATCGGCCCCGATCAGGCATATTTCTCCACAGCGCATTTCTTCACAAGGATTGTCAAACTTGGTAAAGGCCTGGTAGACGTGAACTCCACGGAATACACGATTTTCTCCAACAAGAGTTCCGAGGCTCTCGCCTGATGTCTTATTGCAAGATCTGATGTTTCCAGTTTCCCAGTCACTCCAGAGGATTCTGTCCTGAAAGACCGATAGGGAAAACGGGTGCATCTGGATGGCACGCACCAGGACCTGCCTGTCTTCGCCAAGAAAATTGATAGATTCAATTCTTTTGAGTTTGGCGTCAGCCCAGTAAAGTCTCGAGTAGATGTCATCGATGGCGATGCCGTTGGGCCAGATGATGTCTGTGGTGACCAGTGGAGTTCTGGAGTTTCCGTTCATCTCCGCCCTGGAGATGTGGGGATCATTTCCCCAATCGCTCCAGTAGAGCTGACCCGTTGGTGGATAGAGGGCAAGACCTCGGGGCTTCTCTGTACCTTCTGTTATTATTGCGGTGCAGTACACACCAGATGCTGTGCACACCCCCAGGTACTTGTTGGAGGCGTCCGTGTAGTAGATATTTCCAGTTATCCCGTCAACTGCTAGTTCCTGAATATTTCCTATCCCTGCGATTGCCAGGACCTGTGCGCCAGTACCGTTCCTACAATTCGTACGAAATTATGGGAGTTCCTTGAAAGTTCTAGGAGAATTGATGAATTCCTGTATGAATTCTGTTTTTATGTAGTTTTTTTATGTAGTACTTGGAAAACTCTCGTGGTTTTAATGAAGCAAATCTCGAGAGCAAGAACCAATCGAAAAATAAAAATTAATTGACATTTTGTAATCGAAAGTTTAATATAATTCTTTAAGAATTTCAATAGGAATTCAACAGAACGTCTAGAGCTTCGATAAGGATGAACCTGGATTTCTTACTTGAAGGCTCGATAAATTCCCTCGTTTTGGAAACTGTTCATCGACCAATAGACGAATGTCTCGTCAAGGGCTACACCCACCACATTCCGCAGATTTTTCATAATCAGAGGGAGAGATTTGTTGGTGATTAAGTCGAAGGCACCGATTTCTGTGTCCGAGGAGTAGATCAAGATGCTGTCTTCCGATTCATTTTTCGGCTCATCATCTACAGAAATAGAAATTAATTGTTCAAAAGAATCGGATAAACCATGAATAATTTTTTTTCTATTGAGTATTATTGGGAGGTGGAACTTGCCGCAATTCCATTCATCTCCACCGTCTAAACAATCTCTCTCTCCATCGCAGACCCATATTTTCGGAACGCAGGTCCCAGTCGAACATCGAAACTCATTCTGAGTCGAATTACACTCTGATGCAATGAAATTTTTAATACACTCGTTGCAATCAGGATAAAATATGCATTGACACGGGAGCTGTCTTTAAGGCCCGGATGGACTGTCTGGAAAAGATAATTTACTCCAAAATTGGGACTTCTAATTATTCCGTCAATTAATCGTTTTTTTTTCGATAATTGTTAGCTAGCGGCCTAGTTGTTGACAACCGCTAGAACGCTAGCTAACAATTATCGGAAAAAACGATTAATTGACGGAGTAATTAGAAGTCCCAATTTTGGAGTAAATTATCTTTTCCAGACAGTCCATCCGGGCCTTAAAATAATTTTATAGAATTTCTATTGGATGGAGTTCCGGAGGAATTCTCGCCCAATCCTAATAGTAACTCATTGTTAAACGTAAAATGTCTACATTTTTTCATCAAATTGGTGGTGAACAAATAAATCTTTCAAATGGAACTCTAACAGAACTTCAATAGAATTCTTATAGAGTTCCAATAGGAATTCTTGTAGAATTCCCGTAAACATTCAAAGAAAACAATAAAAATATCTTAGATAAAAAAAATGGGATGTTCAGTAGAATTAACCGAAGAATTAAAAAAATCCTCCACAGAACTCCAATAGAATTCCCATGGAGTTCCATTAGGAATTCAATAAAATTTCTGAGAAGACCCGTGCACTTTTTTCATAGAACATTTTTATTCGTGAACTTACCCGAAAGTTCATTGGAACTCTGCAGATTCGCACTGGCACCAGTAAATAATCTCAAGAGTAGAATTATGAACAACCAGACGACTCCTCCCATTGTTAACAGACTGACTGGTTAATAGCGAAGTTCAATGCGAAATGTGTAAATTGCATAATAGTCGTTTTGATTTTCCCACTTCTGGTATTATATAATCAGCACGATTAAACTTCTATCTGATTTTTCACACATTTTAATGATTAGTGGGTCATAAATGTCATCTCTTCATGACCTTGTGCAACTTAATCTAGAGGAATAATGACTGTTGATGTCCTTATGATACCGAGTGCCAATTTGCGTGACTCAATAAATTTGTTATTAAACTGCCCCACGAGTTGTCAAATAAATTAAAATCAGGTCTCATCTTTTCAAAGAAACATAGACCAGCAGAATGAATTCCAAGTGGAATTGATTTTCAAAAGTATTTCCATTTCTCAAAATTGAAACTTATTCTTATCTCAATTTATTTCTCATTCAATGATTTCTATAGAAAAATAGAGATCTATTTAAACATTCCAGCTAATTCAAATATCTGGAATTAAAAGTAGATAATGTTTTTTTTTGCTGCAAATACTTTAATGATGCTCGATTTAATGACATAATTAAATTAACGACCTCAATTGATCGCGTAATTTTTAATAAACTCTTCTTCGTGAGTTTAAAATTGAAAGATTCAAATGAGAGTTTCGCGTCAAAAATCAATGATTCAATTGAAATAATGGATGAAACGAATCTTCATGTTTTTTATCACAAACTTTTGTGGGCATTTTTCGCTGAAAATTGGGCGCGTGCCTCTTCACCACAAAAAACAAAACACAACTCGCCACTCTCTCCTCTGAACTCTCCATGACTCCAGTGTTTTCATTAAATATTTACCCCTAAATCAAGTGAATTCATAATAACTGCAGGTAGTGAAACTAATTACAGCCGATGATCGGTTAGTTCTTGGAAAAATGCCGCACTGTCTCATGAAATCGATCGTGAGATCAAGATCATTTGGAGGCAGCAAAGGTGAGTCATTGATATGAAATGAAGAGTGTTTTGCCTAGTGACAGGTTTTACCTAGCGATGAAAAACGAATTTATCTTGTGTAATGGAAGAAATCAAAACATTTTCCAAACATTAACCTCGCTCGATAGTCCATTGGGATATTTTTCATGTGGAAAGCAAGATGAAATCATTTTTTCCTCTTTGCGATGTGTTAATTTCATTAAAAAGTGTTTGAACATTTAACCCAATGAAAATTGTGCAAAAATCAATATTTCTGACTTGTTTAGAAATTACAAGTTAATCATTTAGTCATTCAATTAAATCGTAATGAATTTAAAAAATATTTATGTATCGTTTAAACTTGAATTACTGGTAAATTTAGCAGTTAAATTGTCTGAGCTTAAACAAAATCCCATTTATTTGTAAAAAGTTTTGTATTGAATTTTCCATTTGTTTTGGGTGTGAAAAAAAATACTTTTGCCACTCCAGTCAAGTACTGGAAAATCCACACATTTCAGATATTTAAATCCATTTCCGTGTATCGAGGAAATTCACTTTATAATCATGAATTAATTTAGCAGAAGTAGTTTTTTTCAAAGGCGATATTTTCTAATTTCGTGACGATTTAGAATCCAGAGGGACTTGTGGTGCCCCTGGGAGTTCCAAAAAACGGGGCAAGGAGTCGTTGAGGAATGAGAAGACATCGACTGGGTACAATGGATTGTCGATCATTACGAGATATAATTTCACGAGAAATCACACGAGAGCTGGTGAACTGGGACTGGAACTCGTTGGAGACGAGGAGAAATCTCAGGATTCCTCTGGTTTCTTGGGGACTGTGGTACCTAGAGCGGAGAATCAGGAGAGAAGTGCTGGTGCTCTTGATCTGGTGCAGAGGAGACCTCAGGTCATTGTATGGGGACACAGACAGGATGTGGGAGTGGATCAACGAGTTGGAGATGTCCAGGAAGCCGTGGAGGAGTTCAAGGTACCAGAGGTGCAGGTGAGAGACCTCTGAATTAATCAATTCCTAGATTATTAATTTGTCTCTTTCGTACACATTTTTGTGAATATTTTTTATTCAAATCAGTAATTAGTGAAAAAGTACACTTTTCATTTGGTTAAATGTCGATAAATCTCGGGAATTATTGGTTTGACGGAAAAATGACAGAGAAACTTTTTTGTAGGGAATTTAGTCAGCTATAAAAAAGTTATTTGGTACTTTCCACTAAAATTCATAGTTCTGCAGGTAAATAGGTAATATAATAGGTATAGGTTTTTCAGTTATGATAAATCTCGACTGATTTCAGAAAATCTTGGTTTTAGGAAGAAGCTTCATAGAACCTTTTTTGAAGAAAATTTAATCATTCACGGAAAAGGTCTTGTGATGTTTTTACTTAAAATCGATAGTTCTCGAGATACTGTTATGATAGAGTTTCGACACCCAGTGATCGATGATTTTCGTTCCTTTCAGAATCCCCAGACTTGGAAAAAGACAAAAGTTTTGCATTTTTGTCCGTATTGTCACAAAAGTTTTGATCGCCCTTGGGTGCTGAAGGGACACCTGAGACTCCACACGGGGGAAAGACCATTCGAGTGTCCAGTGTGCAATAAATCATTCGCTGACAGGTAAAGTTGTTAAGAAAAGAAAATCCAGTATCAAAGTGACAAAACTTGGAAAAATAAAATAAATTTATCTTTTCTGACGTTTTCTATATTAAAATCCCCCAAAACAACTCGCCAACGAGTATTTCAAGGCCAAATATATGAAGAAAGATAAATTTATCTTATTTTACCAATTTTTCTCCTTTTTGTCTTAAATGTCTTGATATTTTCTGGTATAATTGAGATAATTTTAGTAATTAAAAGGACTTTTAATTAATGTATAATTTGCTTGATGTATTACAAGTGGAATTTGTAGAATTGAAGGGGTTTATTTGGTGGTCTTGATTTTTTTTTTTAATTTAATCTGCTCCAGATCAAATTTACGAGCTCATCAGAGGACCCGAAATCACCACGAGTGGCAGTGGCGATGCGAGGTTTGCTTCAAAGCTTTTTCCCAGAGAAGATACTTGGAGCGTCATTGCCCGGAGGCATGTCGTAAATACAGACTATCACAGAAGAGAGAATAAAGTGTAGAGATAAGGAACCTGTTTTTGAATAAAGCATTTTACGTTAACTAGATTTCTTCACGGGCTCTTGATCAAATGTTTTCATGGAAAATATCACATCGTGTGTGTGACACAACCCCTAGGGGAACAGGTGGATTTTTTTTATGTCACTTGTCTTAGAGCTTTCGGCATTTTTCAATTTTCTACGGGGTGAATTTATGAGAGATCAATGGTTGGCTGAAGGATTTAATTTTGCTAAAAATCATTTTTATCTCCGAAAAGAGGAACGCAGTGCCCAGAGGGCAGGTGAAAATTTTGGTTTTTATTTCCATAATTTTTTCATGCCTCTGAGAGTTTTATTAACATATAAGGAACAAATCCATACAAAATCAACAGCTGAATAGAGGAACGATTCAATTGCGAAAAAAAATGACGTTCCTCCCCCATAGATCATCAACTAGTGCCCAGAGGGTGGATAAAATTTCTTTTTCCACTCTCTTCGCTTATCCAAAGTCGCTGATCAATTTCTCATGATACCATAAAACCCACCCACACCATCTCCTGCAACCTTCAAATTTTCCCGCGCTATTGCAAACGCGCCTGAATGCCGCGCAGGCGTGCGCGCGCTTCCCCCACCCCTTGACCGCACCACATCTGTGTACAATAGTCTCACAATAATCGTCCGGCATTTGATGCAGTGCGTTGCAAATTTCCACGATCCAAAAACAATAAAAAAAACCCCGCAATACCGCTAAATCAACCTTTGAGAATTACCCCGAGGTGTAAAAAGTTGTCGCGAGACTCCCCAAAAATCCAACCCCCGACGAAAATTTCGTGTAAAGTGTAAAAAACGTGACAAAAAAAAAACGACAAAAAGAGGTTGGAGAATTTAGTTAGGGAGGGAACGCTTGGCGCCTTACGGCGATAGATCGAAACATTGACATTGGGGGGTGGAGAGGGGGCAATTTCGAGAGTTTGTCGGCCATTTTGGCGTGTCAGTGTGTTTCTCGTAACGTTCCCCTGTGGATTTCTGAATACTACGCTCTCAAATCGGCATCGGTGTACATCCTTAACGAGGTAATTCCATATTATTATCAGGAGTAATTAGTTTCACCGATGGATCATCGGGTTTTTCACCGAGATAAGCGTTATCACGACGTTTTAATCAATTCAGGGTATTTTTAACTTGTCGTTGGGGGAGATGCAGGGAACTGCCAGTGGTGGGAGATCGTTTTGGCGTCTGAATTTTTCTCTTCAAATTATTGTTTATTCGTCAATGCGGAGTTTATTCCCTTGTTGAGATTCTGATTTTGGGGAATTTGGAAATTGTGGGTGGAATTTTTTGGATTATTTTCTATTTAGATTTTTTTTTTGGGGGGTTTTTTGGCGGAGAGTTCTTAGGATTCCCTTGAGTCATTCACTTTGTTCTTTTGGATTTGCTCACACTTTTTGAGAAGTATGCACTTGATATTTGAGTTCGCTTTTTTTTTTGCTTTTGTCTCGCTTTGTTCAGAATTAAGAGATGAATAGGACAGAGAGAGGCACTTTCAGTTTTGGCGTCTGAGTCGATTTTTTTTTGTTATTTTTCGTTGAGTTTTAGAAGTTACGGGGATTCAATGAATTAATTCCAAGAATAATAATAATAATAGGATAACAATCGGGAATTTATTGAAGAAATTTGGTTTAATGTCTGAGGTGACTGTTGATTTTTTAATTATTCTGAATTCTACTACAATAATTTTTGCGTTCAGGATTTGATTTTTCTATTGGAGTTCAATGTTTACGCCTCGAGATTAAGAACAAAGAAAGGGCAAACGACTTGTTTTGAGATTTCGAAGAGATTTGCGTTTGTTTCGATTTACTCTATTTTTCTGAGTGATTTGCGAGGGATTATAGAATTTATGAGTACTTGAATGGGAGAATTTAAAGTGAATTTGAAAGACATTTCTTCTGGAGATTATCGTAATTGTATCAGATATTTTGGAATTCATCAAAGCAATCTGCAGGCGAAGAAATTACTGGAGTTTTGATTTGAAATTGTCCCGGGGGGCTGTGTAGAACAACGAGATGACCTCAGATGTTTGTTTTCGTTCCTCGTTGGATATACGCTCCCAACACTTGAAGAATTCCATTCGATTCATTGCGAAAATTTTATTGTGGGGATTCAGGTAATTGTTCCTGGATTTTCACCTCTGAATATTCCATTTCTTCACGTCTGAGAGGAAGTGTTGGGCTGAGAGCTGTGTTATATTTTTTTCTTCCGCAATTGTGGTGTTGTCTGGTAGAAATTATCATTCTTGGAATGGGATTTCGTGGGTGAAATCTCGCCCTGGCTTTTCCGCAGATTGATTAATTAATTAATTCAATTTCCTGGATTTTATGTTTCAGATTATTAGGACCTCTGAACTGTTTTCGAGATGATGACCGAAACGCATATGAATTCCAATCACATGTTGAATTCGGGTCTGAGCAGTAAGTCAGACCTTGAAAAGATGGACGATGTGGGCTGGAAAGCAAAACTTAAAATTCCACCAAAGGACAAACGCATCAAGACAAGTGTACGTATTATTTTGAAGATTGTTATCATTTGAATTAAATTTATGGATTCCTAATTTTTGTCAATTTATTCATTTATTTGTTGATGTTAATCCTTGTATCTTTGTATTATTCTTTTCTAATAAATTAGATAAATTTCTTTGACACGTTCCTTCGAATAATTCGCGGTTGTTGACTTAATAATGAAAATATTTATATCCTCTTTTTTTAATTTGGAAATATTCTGCATTTCAGTTTAGCATGATTGATTTATCACTTGTGGATAAAAATTCGTGGGAATAGTGGATTATTGATGAAAAATGATACTAAATATTTTAAATTAATTACAGGATGTCACAGACACACGTGGTAACGATTTCGAAGAATTCTGCTTGAAGCGAGAACTTCTGATGGGAATATTTGAAAAGGGATGGGAGAAACCATCACCAATTCAAGAAGCCAGTATACCAATTGCCCTGTCTGGCAAAGACATTTTGGCACGTGCCAAGAACGGTACAGGAAAGACTGGAGCTTACTCAATCCCAGTATTGGAGCAGGTAATGCGATTTTGTGAATTCTCAGTGATTTATCATTGTTGTTCCACGCACAAGTGTTCAATATTTTTTATATTTTTCACTTGCAGGTTGACGCTAAAAAAGACGTTATCCAAGCATTAGTCATAGTGCCTACCAGAGAGTTAGCATTGCAAACATCTCAAATCTGCATTGAGCTCGCTAAACACATGGAGGTTAAGGTTATGGTGACCACTGGTGGAACTAATCTGCGCGATGATATTATGAGGATTTACCAAAAAGGTAGATTTTTCATTAATTCATCCCTCATCTCATCCTCAACTCCATTCCACTATCAAAATTTTTCTTTCATTATTTTTAAAATCAGAATTATTTTATTATAAAAAAAAGTTTCTCAAGTAAACTTCGAAACAAATTTTATCTCCCATTTTAACTTTAATTTATTCAAGGTTCAGTGAATAAAAATTGAATAAAACACAAGAGAAAATACAAATCAGTTACAGAAGTGAATAGATCAAGAACTGGACTACGTTCTACTAAATACAAATGGAATTGTTTGAAAATTCTCCATTCACGTCTCAGTAAAGAAAAATATAATGAACAGATGAGAATGATTTTGTTTTGAATTTCAGTTCAAGTGATCATTGCAACACCAGGTCGTATTCTCGATCTGATGGACAAAAATGTCGCCAACATGAATCACTGCAGAATTTTGGTACTGGACGAGGCTGACAAACTCCTATCACAAGACTTCAAAGGCATGTTGGATCATGTTATTTCCAGATTACCACAGGAACGACAGATATTGCTGTATTCAGCCACGTTCCCTCTGACTGTTAAACAATTCATGGAAAAACACTTGAGAGATCCATACGAGATTAACTTGATGGAGGAGTTGACACTAAAGGGTGTAACACAGTACTATGCCTTTGTCCAAGAACGCCAGAAGGTTCACTGCCTGAATACATTATTTTCAAAGCTGCAGATAACACAGAGTATTATATTCTGCAACTCGACGCAGCGTGTTGAACTGTTGGCCAAGAAGATCACAGATTTGGGCTATTGCTGCTATTACATTCATGCTAAGATGGCACAAGCACACAGAAATCGTGTGTTCCATGATTTTCGCGCTGGTCTATGCCGAAATTTGGTGAGTCTTTTATTCTTCTGCTTCATTTTTTGTGCATTTTTACATTTTTCATCTGCTATTTTTCGGATCAGTTGTTTTGCAAAAATATTTTGCACTATCGCGTCGAGGAAATTATTGTGTTGATGAGAGTCATTTTTTGAGGGTAATATTCACTTTTTTTAAAATCTGCGATTATGCACGAAAAATTCAGGAAATACATTGCACTTTGTGTAAAAATTAGGTCTGTGTTGGGGTTTTGTAGAAATTTTGTTGGGAGTTTATTGAAATTTTAGAGAGTTGGCATTTTTTTCTGTGAATGTTTTCTTGATTTTTTTTTCTATCCAATATCTTATGGAATCATCAAAAGAAAAAAAACGAGAATTAGTAGAATTGCGAAATCCCAAGAGAATTTCTGGAGAGTTTCAACATAAATTCTACATAATTTAATTCGGTTCTTTTATCGCATTTGATGGCGATTTTTCTGTTACCTAATTCCATCTGTGGTAATAGTTTGACGTGTTCGTATCTGAATTTAGAATTAAATAGCCAAGACATTTATTCAAGTTCTTTGACTGAGAATAGGATAATATTAGAATTTCTCTAAATTAATTTTTATGGTTCTATGGATCTATGTAATTTTTTATTTAGTTCTAATGCTAAAAATTTGTTGACTCTTATCAGTCGTAAATTCGGATGATTAGACGTATTTACCATAAAATCGGAGAGAATAAAATTCGAGCAATTGATTAAAATAAAGAATCGAAAATCGTTCGTTTCTTGAGATTTCTGCGAATTTATTAATAAACTAGTAACTACTTTCTCTGTTCTTTTTGCAAACTCGAAATTTTCCAGTTTTTCATCATTTTCATTTACAAGAGAAAATAATCTCGTAAAAATGATTGCTTCCATGAAAAATTTTCTCATCCCCTCGAAGTAATATTAAATTTCTAAATCGTGTAACTTCTTCCATTTGTTAAAAAAAAAATAGGTAAGCAGTGACTTGTTCACGCGCGGTATTGACGTCCAGGCTGTGAACGTTGTAATAAACTTTGATTTTCCAAAAATGGCTGAGACCTATCTCCATCGTATCGGTCGCTCCGGTAGATTTGGCCACTTGGGTATCGCTATCAATCTTATAACCTACGAGGATCGTTTCAATCTCCATCGTATCGAGTCTGAGCTTGGCACTGAGATCAAGCCAATTCCCAAGGTGATAGATCCAAGCTTATACGTTGCAAGACCAGAGGACAACAACAGTATGGAGGAAGGTAATGTGTCGAAGTAGTTTAACTCAACGATTAATCAAGAACAGAAAGAACAACCACAGATGGATGAAAATTTTTCATTAAAATAAACACCCATAAATACATTACATTAAAAAAATCCTTAAAAAAAAATCCAAAAAAATGAAGGTAAAGGAAACACAGCAAGAGGAGAAGGAAGTGTTTTTTTTTCTGGTGACTCGTACATACTATGGCATTAATTCTCAATTACTTCGAACACAAACGTGAGATTGTGGAAAATAATAAAAATACCAACAAAACTGGAATAAACGTTACTTAAGTCTGATAAAATGTCTCAATGGGGTGTGAGTGCTTGTAGCCAGTGTAAAAAGACAGTTAAAGTGCTAAAAACAACGTGAAGGAAGACTATCGAGAAGAGATAAAAATAAATGAAAGGATAAAGTGGAAGAGAGAAAAATATTGAGTTAAATTTACAGTTCGTCTTCTTCACTTCTTCGTCATTAAATGAATTAACAAAGGGATTAACAAACACGGAGATATGTGATTTTTTGTAAATATTATGATTAAACCGAGGGAGGCGCAATCACATCAATTAACGTCGGTTTGATTGAAGGATAATTTCAAAAAAAAGAAAAAAATACGAAAAAACCATGTGTTTAAATTAATTCGATGAACTCAGTGACTGAAGTGAGAGTGCGAGTGCCGGTGCGAGTCATTTATTATTCTGTAAATAGACAACATTAACGTTTGAATGTACATAATTGATAATTAATTAGTCAGAGTCAAGCCATTATCAAGAGTGAAATACTTAGGGAATATTTGAAATGAGATGTGATTGAATTTATTGGAGACAGGAACAATAGTTTCTATATTAACTGGAGAAACACACGAGTGGAATTTAAAATTCATGGATTTATTGCATTTTATTCGTGTACATACAGCATGAGAACAAATATTCAGGGGTTTTATTTGGGATTTTTCTTCATTGTTTTTTTCTCATTTTTTTTTTCTTTTTGATACTGAGGGCCTCGTTATTTCCGAGATGATGGGGCCATTAATTTTGGGGGAGTGGATGGATGGAATCTGTTGATTTTTCGAGCTGGGGTAATTGTCTGGGTGCGATCATCTCGGTAATGAGGGTTTTTTTTGGGGGGGGAAAATGTCAAGGGGGATTTTTTGTGGGAAATTTTCTCAGCTGCAAAAAATTTCTCTGGCATTTTTATCTGAATTCAATTGTCATAATGACGATAATGCGGAGATCGATTTCGTAGCGTCTTTCCACTCCTCGATAAATTTATTTTTTTCGTAAATTTCGGAAATCTCGTGGAGATTTTCAGTATCTCGGGCCTGTCTGATATTCAGTGATTCAGTTCATTCACTGAGAAGTAATTCGGTTTTTTTTTCATGAATGAAGTCATAATCGTTTCCAATGTTTTTGGGTTTATTTGAAAAATGGTATAATAACGAAAACGTATGTATAGGTTGATTGTGGCTTGATTTTGCAATCTCAATACGGTCATAAACACAACTCTGAAAATCAAATCACGAGAATCCAGCAAAAAATTACGACCGAGATAAAATTCTTTTTTTTTTTGCGTTTTTTTCCTCCATAAAAAAAAACAACATGAAAGCTTTTTTCGTTTCTCCCTTTCCCGCTTTATTTCGTGTTTTCATTTTTTACCTCGAATGTGATTGGAGACACTTTTTTTTAATGGTACTGTGATTGAGAATCAGAGGGTTGTAAAATTGACTAGTTTTATACAATTATTTTTATAACCAATTTGGCTGATGGGCTTCGTGGGCTCTGTGGGGGATCGTAAATGCAGAATCAATTTATTATTGAGTGATTTTAATTCGTAATAAACAAACTGTTACGGTTCATGAAGAGTTTAATTACTCCGGATGTTTTCATGATTTTTTTCATTGAATAATTAACACTCGAGGATACGGTAATTCTGATGGAAATGAAGAAAATGTGAAAGTATTTGTACAAATCTTGGTGCTGTGATGTTTTTTCTTCGCTATTTTAGGACTCAGTATCAATCATTGTCTCCATACATGAGTACTTGATCATTAATTATCCTAGGGAGTGCTCGAAACGTTAGAAACAAATTGAACGATTAAAATCAGTACTGAAGTGGACCAACGACGATTTAGAACTCACACTTTAAAGAGAGATTCATCATGGGCAATTTAATTACCCAGGGTAAATAATCCGAGAATAATTACTCCAATTAATGAGGATGTTAGATGTCGTTTTAACCACTTTGTTACTGATTAATGTTCATTAAAAAATCGAATGATTATTGATTACGATCCTGCACACCCACGAAACACATATATAACATCACGTATACCTTTTTTTCACTCTACGAAAATCGCAAGAACGTTATAAAACAATTAAAGCTAGCGATTAAAACCTGAGAAAAATATCGTAAATCGATGGAAAACACTCGATAAGACATTTATTGTGAATGTAAAGATGTGAATGAGGTTTGTGGGTGTGGGAAATGACCTCCCAATCCTCAATGAAATTCTTTGTAACATAACCGGGCCAAAAAAAACCAATAAGTGAGTGGCAGTCGAATGTGAGAATAATTTCGATTTAAAAAAAGGGACAAATGGTTTTTCGAATATTCTCTCAATACTAGAAGCGATCCTGGGGCCATTGGCCTTCGAGGATTATCACTAAATCGTTAGGTACGATTCTAAATAAATTATCCAACGAGAATGCATTACATAAATCCTCCATCTCACGAGAGACACGAAAACGAATTGAAAACCATTTAAGATGAATCTCTTTTTTTTTATTCAAACAAATCTTGTGTGAACCGACTGATGAGTGCTGGTAGATCCATGCCACTAAATGTAAATTATAGTCCAACATATTAATTGCTATTGCAAAGGAAAATGCAACAAAATATATATTATATATAAATAAAAGAGGAAAACGAAGAATTGTGTCCATCGACTTTTCACTCGAGAGAAGTCTGTGAAGATTAATTAAATGCCCTTTAGTCTTGGTTTCATTATTCAGTGGGGAATTTTGTTCGTTATTATGTTTGCGTTCGGATGAAAGAGCAGAATAAAACAATAGAGCAAAATGGAAGTGAATGGAATGAGGAAAAGTAAAAAGGGCATTTTTTTTTTGAAGAAATGTAGGATAAACGGTGATAATATTTTCCATTGTGGTTTTTAGGGATAAAATAAATGATTGTGAATGATGATGATCGATCAATCATCTTGTGATGAGTTTGGAGGACAGCGAATAGAGCAGAATGGAAAATAAGTCAACCGAAAACTGTAGCAACTGCAGTTATTAGTGCAGTTATTAATTTCATTGTTCGATTGATTAGTTCGTTGGAGGTTACGATTTTTTTTTTAATTACCATCTTGAGTCAGGGGTCAGGGGCTTGATGGAGTTGTATTAATGCCTGGACTGAATTATTGGGAGGGAAATCTCGAAATTTGGATTTCGGGGATTTTATGGATTGAGTAGTTCGAGTCTAGGGGATTGATTGATCCATCAAGGGAGGGGGAGGTTTTTTTTTTCAACGGGAAGAGGTGAAAACGGTGAATATCAAATTTTTCTAGGGAAGTGGTAAATTTAATGGCAACTCTGGGGATAATGGGGTTGGAATAAAATTTGTGAGGAATTTTTTGTAGAGAATTTTCAGAGCTAGAAAAAAGTCTCATTGCATTTCTCGATAGCTCAAGGCGTTATCGAGATAACTCGAGAATTAGCGATGCAAAAATTTGAGGGGAATCGAGGAGTTGGTATATGTGTGCAGAGGTTTTTGCGGATAGCTCGAGAACGAGTGAGTTTAGAGATAAATGTGCGGGGACTTTTTTGGAGTTCTTGATCTCCTTAAAGAAAATTCTCTTATGGCTCTTTCACGTAATATCAATATTTGCTGAGATATTGGAGCACGAAGGCGAGAGAAATTTTCGATGTACTTTTTTTTACCACTTCCTTTTGGATTATAAATCATCGAAGTTAATTCCCAATATTTGGGACGTTGTGGTGTTACTTCTGCGCATGTTCTCCACTCGTAACACTTTATTTTCACCGTGTAATGTAAACGAATCGATTTATGGAGTGCAGGGAAAAGGGAAGCTAGAGGTGAATTAAAAGGGACAAAAAGTCGTGTAAAAATGAAACAGAAGTGTTGGTCTTTGAATGAGTCGAGGAGTTAAAACTCTAAAAGTCTCTTGAGTTCCTCCCCCTTTCCCCTGAATGTTTTATTCACCTCTCAGTGATCTTTTCCCCCCTGCAGTTTGTAGAATGAATTCGTGGCGTGGGGCGAGTGGAGGCGGAGAACATCTCTGTATTGAAGTTGTAAAATTACGATTATCTCGAAAACAATAGGATTTAACGAAAAATGTGTCTGACCTTTTTTGTAGCCCTGAAAAATTACTACAAAAAAGTATAATGACATTTTTTTCTCAGAGCATTAGGTCTCGAGTTAATCATCATTATCATTAACAGCATTGAAAGAGATTCCACAGATTAATTAAAACGGGTTTATTGTTTTTGTAATTATCCCGGTAATGAGTGGTTTTGGGTGAAAAATGTACTGGAACTTTTTTGTAGCTGAGAAAATTTCCCACGAAAAATTTCCCTCACATTTTCTTCTAGAATCACTCATCCCCCGGATAATTGGAACTTTAATACAGAGATTGTGTGTTCTCGGGTTTTTAGAGGCAAATTCAGAATGAATTCTGGGTTAATTATTAATTACCATCTATGATAGCGCAATAGGCGCTGCGTTCTTTCGCGAGGCGAGTATGGAACGTCATTTAGTATGGAGTTCAAGATTTTTAACAGCTGAAAAGAGTTAAATCGATGATTGGGATTGAATTGAGGCCTTGAAAAGATCTAAAGGCACCGGCAGAAATGTAAGGGCTTTGCGATTGTGTCGAAACTTTAGAAAAAAAGTCATCAAGAATCGAGAGGATGAGATGAATATGAGAGGGAGGCGAATGAAAGAGTAATTCACGTTGGCCGGAGCGTGAGGAGAAAAAAACAGAAGTCAGTGGTTGAAATTTCAAAGATTCATTCTTTGAATATTCAACTGATTCTTCAGTTTTAATCCATAAAATTAACAAGAAAAATATAAAAAAAAAAGGGAAAAAATTGTACGAAAGGCTAGAAAAAGTAAGAGAAAATCCGTTCAGATGCGTTGAGCATCAGATTGAGTCAATTTATCAATTCTGCTCAGTTTTTCACGCCGAGTTTTGTGCATTTGCTAGAACTTCTGCGTCGGAATAAATTAATTCATTGAATATTTGATTATTGATTCGTATTCTCTTCGTTTGTGACTTCACATCGTTCATTACTCGCCTTTTTTTCATTATTCAGCAATTTAATTGTTTGAATTGCTAATTTATGAAGAAAAGAGACAGATAGTTGCTGCATAATTGGATTAATTGTCATTTTAAATTGGAAATTCAGACTCGACTTGGAGATTTGCCTTCTATTAATTGAACAAATTAATGAGTGGAATACGACGCTAAATCAAATTGTTATTATATTTTGTTTCATCTCATTCAAATGGAAGTAATGTGAGAAATGATCAGCAGAAATTACTAATCAAAATTAAAAAATGAAAGATAGAAAAATTGTAAAGGATGACATTTGCACGTCTCAATCTTCAGATTTAATAAATTCAATAAAAATGTTAATTCAAATGTCAATTGCACTTGAACAATTCGGAAATACTTTTTTTTTTACTGATAATTTTAAAACGTGCAAATTCATTCTCGATTCACTTGTCAAATTTGGAGAGAAAATTTATAGGGATCGGTGAAAGATTCATCAATTCCAAATAAAAGAATTCTGATTGGAATACACCATCAAAAATTTACAGCATAATTAATTTTATCCACTATAATCCCTTTATAATCCCTTTTGGATTGAGTGTTGAGTCAATAATGGGGTGTGGGAGAATTTATAATTCAGTTGATAATTTCGTCATTTCTGGAGCAAATTTATTTAACACACATTTTCGTGTCGCGTTTTAATTGAACTTGGGGATTCATTATTTTTTGACCATTCAGGTCGCTATCGGAAATATTTTATCGCTGAAAATTGATACAAATTGGTAAATGGAGAATATTTTAAGAAAATTTCCAATTAGTCAAAGTAAAAATTGATATTTTTGTTTTTTTTTCATTCTCCCATAACAATTAAATACCCAATACAAAACTAAAATTAAGATTGAGGCATTGACTCCTGAAAATAATCACGAAAATTTCCCATAAAATTTATTTAATTAAATTTTTACAGAGCTCCAATGTAAATATGAATAATCAATACTCAATGGTTCAATTAATTTTCTTGATTTTCCTCTGAAATCAACGGTTGCAATTGATTCTATTCCAATTGTCCTGCCTCGTAATTCCCTCCGAGTGTTTCAATAAAAAAAATCCCATGTCTTTAATTTCCAAAAAATGAGCACAAAAATTCCCACGGAAATATTTCCCCTGAAATTTCCGCAGAAACCCACCCGAAATGCTTCATACTCCCATTAAATCACAAATAATTCCCCGATTTTCCCGAAATTAAAAAATTTCCATGATTTTCATTAAACCCGTACCCCCAATTTTCGCTAAATAATTGACTCGAAAAATGCCGCATTAAAAATATTTCCAGCCAATTAAACCCAAGAAAAGTAGATATTCGACAACAATAAAAAAAAACCTGAAGGATAAAAATAAAATGTGAAATAATGAAGCGCTGGAAGTTGTTGGGTAAAACAATAGCCCACATATTCCAAGATGTAATTACATAGAGTACACGTCAGAGTGGACAAATGGTAATTTAATCAGTGGAAATACTAAACAGACATGGAAACAGTAAATTCCCTCCATAACACCTTGGGTGTTTCACGGAGTTTCCCTCGGCATTAACAGTCCCATGAAGTTTCCACTCCTGACACAACGCTCTTGATAACAACCATCCGAGTATCGTATCCCATCTAGATACATCCTGATATAATGGGAGATGCTGGATCTTGGATCCAAATGGTAATGAGGATGCATCAATCCCGGGGTGGAATCCAAAACAGTCTGGGTGACTGAATTAATCACCTTTGATCAAACTCTGGGGGATATTTATCTTCGTGGAATTGTGATAGGATATCTGACACTTCTGAGGTACATTCCACTCGCTAAATGCTACATGATTATGATCAATCGCTTTGGTGAGATGAATGAACTTGTTTATCGGGTTAAGATCAATTTGACGGGATAATAGAAGGGGAATTTCATAGTTATCATCAATCACTCCCTGGAGGGGAATTTTTTTAGGGTCCTGGGGATTTTCCTGGAGTGGGTATGGATTAACGTGAATTTCAGGGATTTCATTCATGTCTTCTTCGAGTTTTGATCCTCCATTGTAAATAGAAGAAGTAAGTTTTATTTTATTGTTAGATCCAGGGATTTTGGGGTATTGTTTTTGGAAATAATTCACTCGTGAATTTGTGGGGAGTTTTATAATTAAAGTTGCTGGGAATGTGAGAATGTGATCCAACAATGGATGGAGTATATGTAAATAAAAGAGGAAAACAAAGAATTGTGGCCATCGAATTTTCACTCGAGATAAGTCCGTGAAGATGAATTACACGCCTTTTAGTATCGGTTTCATTATCCAGGTGGGAATTCTCATCCTCATTATGTGTCCGTTCGCATGGAACACCGGAATGAGAGCATCGAATAAAATAGGGGAGAATAGAGTGAGAAAAAAAGGACAAAGCATTGTGTTTTCGAGAAATTAAACCTTTTCGGTCCAGAGTGCAGACAGTCAAGAAACTAAAATCACCTTTATATTTCTTAAATTCAATCAACAAAAAAACCGTTGCATATTTATCAAAAATTCCATTTTTAAAAAATATAATCACTTTTTTTCATAATCTCAAACTCACGATTGAGTGTCTTTTATAATCGGGTGATAACGATTATTCAAGACGATTTTGCAATTGGTTCCAATTAATTTGGGGATGAATTTTGGGGTGTAAGTAGCTTAGACCTGAGGACAAGGGGAAAGACTTGTGTATGTCTGACTGATAGCACTGCCATGGCATGTGACTACAGGCTGTGGCAAGATAAGCCTTGGCAACGGTATGCCACGCAATATTGCTCACTCCAGAGTTGGGGCAGATTGGAAATGGCCGAGTATCTGTTCACAAGAAGATAACCGTGTAATGGTGATCCCCGTGAGAAAATGGTATTGAATGTCATCACCGTCTTTATCGTGTTTTACAGAGCAAAGGGAGCAGTCAAGTGGCAGATGCCACCGATCCATTTCGTTTTCTCATTTTACCGCGTTGAGAACGTCTTTTCTCATCACGGTGTGTGGAAAAGGAAAATTTGTAAGAAAGCCCCGCATCGTTTCGCGTGCGTAAAAAGTGACTTTTCCACATTTTGACGAAAGATATTGTTCGTGTATTGTAACTCGTGTGGAAAAGCGATTTTTGGTATGCAGGATTATACCGCCTGTTAAACCTCCCACTCGCAAAAAATCACTTTCCGCACTTGTTATGAAATTTTTAATCGATCTTCCACACGGTGTGTAAAGTGACATTTTGCGCACGCTCTGCGTTCGGAAAATTCCACTCCCCATATACTGCGGCGAAATATGATATTATTGTTGTTATTATTATTATTATGGTACGAGTGCGAAAAGTCAAGGTTGTGCGTAAAGTGAAAGCAAGTATTTTACGCACATTAAGCGGGTTCGAAAAGTGAACTTTAGAGGTAGCTATTGCAGGAATAATTGTACGAAACATTTAATTCTCAATAATTATCATGAAATTCGTGTTTGTATTATATATGATAATTAAAAATTCATTGAATAATAAAGTTATCATTCCGCGATCGATACGGGACAATTCTTGACGTACTGTAAATTTCATGAATATCATCTTGAATTCTCAATTTCCAGAATGAAATACGAAATTCAGGCTCTTTATGAAATACTATTCGTTTTATTGAAATTTCGGAATAATTGATTTGATTTTAAATTGAGCCACATGGGTGAGGCAATAATTAGTTATCAATAAGTAATTTCCCAATGTCATGAAATCATTTTGGCGAAATTTTCTTCATTTCTGTAGATGATTTTTTATTTTAGTGTTGTTTAATCCGTTCTTCACACCCGAATTACATTTTCGATGGTCTGAATTAATTAAATAAATGATAACAAATTCGTCTTTGAAAAATTTGAATAATTATAATTATAATTTCCACAAAATTAGAGTTGAACAGATATTTATAGTAAAATAATTAACATTATTTGAAAAATAAAACCGGTTTGATTCTGAATATTGGTGAATTTTTCAGTTTTCCGTGGCAATTGAACTGAAAAATTGGATAATTAGCCAGCAGCTGAAAAGAAAAATCCACTTGGATTGAAAAAATAGTCTTTGAAAATCTGCGGTGGAACCCCTCATTACCAAAATATTTAGGCAATTACAGGAATAGTTAATTGGCAATCACTGGGGCGGAAAAAAGTACCCTGGCTCTCGGTGGCCACCACAATCTCCGATAACCACATCGCTCACCCCCTCAATCAATACAGATCACCCCAAGTACCCTGGCTGATGCTTAACAATCATCCTCGCGAATGTATCCACACAAAATATCGATTATCCTTGTGAAGACCGCAGAGCTCAACCGATGAAATGCATGTACACACAGTTGGTCAATACTCCAAGTACATTTCTCTGTTAAACGGAATAGTACTTCTCGTTTACAAGGGCACGGAGTACCTCTCGAGTGGATGTGAACTCTTCACATCCCCTTCATTCAGCATTTTATCCCATTTTCCTCTTCAAAAATCCTGAAAAATTCCTTGTATTTAACAATAAAATTAACATTAACAATACAAACAGAGTGGAAAATTTTCGAAAAATTTCCGTTTGTAAATTATTCCCAGAAACTGTCTGATAGAATAAAAATTCACTGGAAAATTTTTCCCTCACTAATTTCCCATGTGGAGTTTTCCGACAAAACATCGAAAAAAAAATAGCTGGGAAAATATTTCCGAGAATTTTTTAATAGGGAAAAACCTGGTCTCCTGTGACAGTTCCAATTTATATATATATATATATATATATCATGATAAAAGTTGAATCTCAAATAAAAAAATAAAAGCATGGAATATACATTTCGAGAATATAACAAATAGTTCTGAATTCTCCATCTGATTGATCGTCTCGATTGACCCGCCAATAATTGATCGAATTTTCTCCGCTGATCTCCCGCGACGTACGTTTTCTTGTTCCCCTTCCACCAGATCCCCAGAATAATCTGTCCATTAATTAACATTCCTCTGTGAAAAATCCCCGGGAGCCCCCAATTAAAATAATTAAAACCCTGACAGTTATTTACTCTCTCAAAACACGTCTAGGACATGTCTAGCACTTCACTCACGCCAATTCACTCCTCCCCTCCCTTGTCACCGGCCTTTTGTCCAATCACATGCACTCATTCGTCTCTCCCCTCCGCCGTGATTTTAACCCGCACCATCTTCAGCCCGTCGGCAACATCAATATTCCTCTCGGTCGGTGGCCCAAGTAGTGAGTGATATCGATTCAGACAGCCAATTAGGGCTAAAAGGCCCTTCAACGTGAATTTGTGCACAGATAGACAGACAGAAAAGGCGTCCCAAACGCTTTCTCTCCAGCCTAACCTCCTCTTCCCTCGTCTCCATTGTCTCAAGCCATTTCTTATTTTTTATTTTTTTTTATTTTACTTTTCCTCATCTCTCCTTTCGCCCCTCATTGCCCCTCGTTACTCATCTCTCTTCATCTCTTCTCATCTCTCTTCATCTCTTCTCATCTCTTCTCATCTCTTCTCATCTCTTTCTCGCCCTTTTCATTTACATTCACTTTGTCCATCTGTCTAAAGTCTTAGGATTATTATTATTTTTCTTATTCAGCAGTAATAACTGTAGACAAGATGGCGTCCCCCATGACATGGCGCTCGTTACCGGTCACAACGAGGGGTTGAGTGCAAGGAAAAAATGGAGATTTCTGTTATTTCCTTTGGGAGGACAAAAAAGTGACATCATCTCTTGTCATTTCTTTTTTTCATCCTCGATTTGTCGCATCAACGTCACGTGTGTCTTCACCCCAGATCCATTGTCGATGTCCTGGGGTGAGAGATATATAATTCTCTGCCCCTCTACCCCATCCCCGAGGATAAAATGAAAACGAAAAAGGCGACAATGAGGAAATTCAGTCAGAATATGCGGGAGGTGATTTTTCCTAAGAGGGTGGGACATTTTCCTGGGAAATTGAGCGCTTGCGGAAGGAAATTGGAGAAGGTGATTTTGGATTGGAGTGGGAAGTGATTCCTGGGTGAGGGAGACTTTTTTTTTTGGAGGGATTAAGCAGTGGCAAACGTCAGATTTTTTTTCCTAGGTAATGAAATTTTTTTCGGAGTGTCTCCTGATTTCCTGGTGGGACCCGTAATCTCGGGACTATTTGGGGGATCAGAAGCTCATGACGGGGCATCTACTAATCGTCAAACTTCTCCTCAAAAGAAAACTTGACTACTCGGATAAGAATATTTTTAACATCAACAATAAATAAACTTATATCACATCTATAGTTTTACATCTCACAGTGTTAAAAAACTATTTTTGAAATCTTCAACACTCGATGAAATAAAAACATTTCAAATCGTATAATGTAGCAAAAATCCATTATATCACTCCATTTTTACTAATACTCTGTTAATATATTTCTCCTAAAAATCCATTGAACGTGAAATTAGTTTAAAAAGAATGCATTTAATTATAACAAAAAAGGAAATCAATATGACGATATTGTCATAAGATATCATGAATCATCAAATTAAATTGATAAAATTAATTATCCATTACAATAAATCAAACTGTGAATCCTGAAAATTGCCATCCAACCGAATAGCATAAAGCAAATATACAAATATACACTGAACTAATATTATTCCGGATATATTCCCAAAAATATCTGCAATCGGTGAGAATTTTCCACGACGACCGAACACCTCCACTCCTCCCCCTAAAAACTGGAAATTTCGTTTCCGTAATCTGGCAGTGCATTTAAGCACTTTACGAAACCCCTCGTATATCTCTCACTCCACGACGTGACATAGCATTCGATACGGCGTGCAGTACCAGTGGGGGGATGAATAGAGGGATATAACCCCTGCCTCCACGCCCCGCGCACGCGCAAACCACTCAACTGAACCTCACACCTTCCCCACCCCCCTGTTCCGCGGGTGAAAGAAGCCCCCCCCCC
>NW_011887749.1:800242-808760 GCF_000806365.1 Fopius arisanus
CCCACCCCCTCCACCCTAAATCCTCGCCCACGAGTGCGCACCCACTCCCTCTTCTATCCCGAAGAATACCCACACAATCCCTGCCCCACCCACACACCCTCACACCAGAATCACAGCTAGTACTGGTAGACCCCCCACACGCACCCCCTCCACCATCACCCAAAAGGGGAAGAAGGGTGTAAAAAAAGGGGAGAAACGCAAGTGCCGATGTTCAGCCAGTGGTGGCGCTGGTCGGCGTCTCCCGTCAGTTTTTCACGTACCACAGAGGCGGCAGCGTCACCCCTCTTCGTCAAATTCGAAATTCGCGAGTGTTGGTGAAATTGAAGTGCAGGTCAGCCGAAAAATCAATCAATTTCACGATAATTGATGACAAGTGGATTGAGTGCAGTGGTGTGAATTAGTGATGGATTCCACATTGATGAAGAATTGGGTTGATAATGTGAGGTTTGAAGGGTTGATGTTAGATTGAGATCGAGGGGGTGCGGGTCCAGCCCAGGGTGGTATCGTCAGTGTCTCCATTCGCCTTTGGGCGTCATGGACCAGCGGAAGGGAACAGTTGTTCTAACTCGATTGCTACCGAGTTAGATGCATTGGTGATGGATAGCAAGCACACAAGAAGCGTTTGAAGTCTTCGATGATAATGACGAGTGGACACGAATTTCCGCCCATTGGCGTCATTCTACTTCTCATCATCAGCATTATCACTGCTGACAAGTGCGCGGATGAGTGCACATGCAAGTGGAAGAGTGGAAAGAGAACGGTTGAGTGTGTCAATCGTTCGTTGAGCTCAATACCCGATACGATAGACCCTGAGACCCAGGTGTTGGATGCCAGTGGTAATGACATAAGAGCATTACCGAGTAGTATCTTCATTCGTGTCAGTCTGACAAATCTTCAGCGGCTGTATCTTCGTGGCTGTCGTATACAGCAAATCGATAAAGATGCATTTGCTGGTCTGACTAATCTCGTTGAGTTGGACCTGTCCAACAATCGTTTGTCGGTGATACCGAGTGATAGCCTGATCAGAGCACCATTTTTACGTGATCTATCGTTATCCCATAATCCCCTGGAGCGTGTTGTCAGTCAAGCATTTCGTACAACTCCAAATCTCGTTAAGCTCGATTTATCAAATGCCCAAATAGCTGAAGTTGAGGGCAATGGTTTTCGTGGATTAGAGTCACTGGAGAGTCTCAAGTTGAATGGTAATCGCATTGGTACCTTCCAACCTGGTACCTTCGAGCCCCTCAACAAGATAAAGAGTGTCGAATTACAGGATAATCCGTGGATCTGTAACTGTCATCTACGGGAGATGAGACAGTGGATGGCAAAGCACAACTTGCCTATTATCATATCGCCAGTTTGTCACGGTCCAGATCAGCTTGTCGATCGGCCCTTCACGGAGCTCGAGCTCGATGATTTTGCGTGCAGGCCTGTTATGATGATAGCCAGTCGTTACGCTGAGGCGACGATAGGTGAGAACGCAAGCATCGTGTGCAGGGTATCATCAGTTCCACCAGCTAAGGTCAAATGGTTCTGGAATGGCAAACTTCTGTCGAATCAATCGGCCTTCAGCAGCCACCAGAAGATCTTTATCTACGAGGAGGGACAGTTCTCGAAACGTAGTATGTTGATTTTAACCAACGCCCAGGAGTCAGACTCCAGTGAGTTTTTCTGCGTTGCGGAGAATCGGGCTGGCTCGGTTGAAGCTAACTTTACCCTTCACGTGTCATTGAGAACAGCTGGTATGTCAACCCTGGGATCTGGTCAAATCGCTGGTATATCAGCAGCTCTCGTCGTCCTAATCCTCTTTATCCTCCTCATAATCCTCGTTCTGTTTGTTCGGCTCCGGAGGATGCCCGTCAAAGAGGTGAAGAACGCAACAGCTACTCTTGAGGTACTTCCAAGTGACACCAATCAGGACATCGGCGGGGGCTTCCCGGGCTCACCCTCATCCACAAGGAAAGCCGAGGAAGCCGAGACAACCTTCAATGACTCCACCAAACCAGTCTCGTTGACCCTAAACTACGTTCAACGGACGTCAGTCGAGAACAACGCCAGTGATTACGTGTTCGAAGAAGCAAGACCGGTTATACACGGTCCGTGCTTCTCCTCGACAACGTCTCTGGTACCCATTGACAATCCTGACTTGATCAGGGACACTCGCACGTCTATCGAGGAGCTCGGCTCCTACGCAACGGAACACCTGGGGACCATTATGATGGAAGACACTAGACTGCTGTACTCCAGTCTGTGGAACACGAGGGAACGTAGCAGTCCCAGCTATCCTGGCCCCAATGCAAGTGGTTTTGGGACAAAGGATATCCCTGCGAATCTCACACCGATCGAGCAATTTCCGCCCGGTGCCAAACAGCTCAGGGTTTGGCAGAAGGGCGTGCCCGTTTTACCACCTGTGTCGGCGTTGAAACGGGTCCTTGGCTCAACCAGGAGTTCGCCAGATGAGGGCTATCAGGAGGGTACCGGCACAGATGTCTAGGTGCCACTGCTTCATTACTGCGATCCACGGCATCGGTATCTCGAGCTCATTCGGAGGCACCAGGAGGACGTCAGAGGCGATTTAGGAGATTTGGGGGATGCCCCGGAGTGAGTGTTGTGTGGTGGGTGATTCAGTGTCAGAAAGCCAGTGGTTAGTTCACGCATCGGGCCAATTGGAATGGCCAGTGACTCGTAGCGCCAGGCCTCACTGGGCCCGGCGCGTATGGCGGGAAAATTTGAATTCAGTTTACGCATCACGCATCGAATGGGCACCACCGGCTGGCGAATTTTTTATGATGATGGAGGTGGTGTTGCTGATGAAGTGGATTATCGTAGTAGTGAAATTGGGGAGAAATTGAGGGGAATAAGGACTATTGAGGCTCGGTGATACCCTGGGGGCGCGACTGGGTCAAATGGACATTATTAATGCAGACCTAGGTGTCCCGTCTTCAGGCACAATATCAGATTATTGCGGGTGGGAATGTTTACGTACCTCAATGGATTCTCCGTTGAATTGTGTACTTTTACTTTGGTTTTGGGGTTATGGGAATTTCTTTTACGAGTCAAGACTGTACATGTTATTGAGGGGGTGTATAGATAGCCATTGAATTTATTGGAGATATGTTGAGTTTATATGGAGATTCAGAGGAAGTTAATATATATATGTATACACACCTTTTTTAGTCGATTCAATAATTAGGATAGTGGCGGCGGAGGGGGGAGCTGTTGGGGGTGAAGAGGTGGGGGAGTTTTTGTAGATTATATCGTCTCCTGGAAGATGTTTAATCGTTTTTTTTTTGTGAAATTAGTCATTACTGAAATGATTCAGCGATTATCAAGTACTACGAGGAAAAATCAAGTGTACTATTTCGCTTGTATCTCGGAATCCTGCGGTTGGATTACAAAATGTATACAACATTTTTTGTCGATCTTGAATTGCTCCACAAAAAAATTTTCTAGTGTTTTTTTTGTTCATCCACCGGATTTCAAGATATTTGCATAATTATGGGAAATTTTATGTTTGATAAATTCCAATGCACCACTTTGCTGTGAAATCGAGAATTGCTTCGATAATAAATAAAATATGACGATTTACTCGATTTTAAATGAACGATTGGGATGTTCTCCAACAGGGCTCATCTCTCCGCTACAAAATACTCGAAATGAAAAGAGAGGATGTTTTTTTCAATGAAAAAAATATTTAATTGGTTTTAGGGGGTTTCTTAGGGAGTCGTGGGGTTATAAATAATTTTAAATAATGAAGATTATAGGGAAAAAATTAACGTTGTTTGTTGTCTGGATATTCGGCAGGCGGATGTCTGTCGGAATTACGTTATTGTACGGTATAAATAAGTGTGAGTTTTTGTGAGTGACAGTGCGAGTGGAAATTTGAGTGTATCGAGTGATTCAAATGCGTGAGGAATATTTTATATTAATCATTAGTTCATTCAGGATTTTAGATTTGTCAATGTTAACGTGACTGTGTCATTCTATGAATTTTATTCATTATTTCACTTAATTTGAGTGGAACAACAGAAGAATAAATTCAAATTCTATCCGACTTCGAGTCACTTTCGTTTTTAACGAATATCTCCGGATCTAGAGGGAATAGCGCAATTTTCATTGGAACTTTTTTATAGACGAATTGGAGATCTGCAAAAAAGGTTGTAATAACCATTTATCTATCTCTCATGGATTCAGAGCTACGTCGCAAAAACAGAATTGAAAATTGTGAATTCATGGCGATGATTAATTGCATAATCGTTATCGTTTATGCAAATTCATCAAATATTTAACATCAGTGAAATGACGAAAGAAAAATCGCAGTAATGACTAGTCAATTAACATAAACAAATAAAATTAAACGATTGAATTTCGTTTTATAAATTCATCAGAGTTATTAAACATTCGGAATTCAACTTAATATTTACGAATATTTTATAATTACTATTTTAACGACATATCTGGACTCCATATCGAGAAACAAATTAGATGAAAAACCAAAGGAAAATATCTGCTCAAGCGATAAATTCTCAGCATTTTCCATTCTCACTTACCTAGAATCAATTATTTAAATTTGTACATATCGATAAAATTCCTAACGAATGTTCACCCTAGAGCGTGAGGGATTTCCATCCTATAATTTTTTTACTCACATCCCCTTGAGCGCAGACATTTTTCTTTGCAGAATTATCCATCAGGCATATCACTGGAATGACATTTTACTCTCATGAAATTCGAATTTTTGATGGTATGAAATTTTAAATTAGTGGGGGCGAGAGAGGAAGGAAAATAAATGGCGCGTGAGGTGTCGTGAGTTGATTGATTCGATGTTCAGAGACGTTAAAGCCTCTGTCAATAGATCGATGAGGAACCATAGGGGACAATAAGGCGAGGAAAGCGGAGATAATATTCTTGAAAATTTATCTTTGAATTTAAAGCGATTGAAAATGCACCTTTCAACGTGAAATTCGATGGCAAAACCGTGCATTAGATTATATTTATGGTTTTCACCGATTTATCTCGTAAAGTTTTAACTTTAGGAGCCATCGAATTATCTTAGAAGACCTATTTGGGAGGAAATTTTATCAGCTACAAAAAAGTTCCTTAACATGTCACTCTGCAGAATTTTAGTTTTGTTAATTATCGATGCATCTCGGAAACTATCGATTCCAGGTAAAAACATGAGAGGACTTTTTTCAAGGGGATTGAATTTCGTGCAAAAAATGTCATCTACTATTTCCTCTTAAAATCAATAGTTATCGAGATAAAGCGATCGCAAAGAAAAACTTTAAATTCGTCTCATCCTACTTCACTTGATTGCGACGAAAAATTTTTAACTAACAATTGATATTCATAATATTCAATCAATGATGGGTGGGATTCAAAAAATTAAGTGGTGACAGGGTAATTTTTCCCCGAATTCAGGTAACAATTACCAAACGCTCGGAAATAATTCCAGAATTAGGGAACATTTCGGTAATTTTTATTGCATCTCTCTCAGTTTAAAAAAACATTTTGCGAAGGATTCATTCACCTCATTAAATATGTATGTCCGTAAAATTTTTATTTCTCCAATTGATCTTGAGTAAGGGTTGGTACGAATAATCATGTTGCTCCAGAGAATGATTATATTAGTTATGCCTTTGAATGAAGTCGACCAATTATCATCGATATTAAAGTATTTTCATGTACTTCATCTCGTTCGAGATTCCAACATTAAATCCGTCGCTGTGACACGTTTACCCGTCCCGACAAATTATATGACGGTTCCAAATTTGACAGGACTATTATCAGGATTATTTCGCATATACCATTTCCATTTTAGGAGTTTGAGAATTCGTAACTTCAAAATAAATCGACAGTTTTCCGAGTTCATTGTAATACAATGAAATGTCATGAGTTTTTTTTAGTAATCATTCCCGCGTATTTTAAAATCATTTAAGAAATCACGCAGCTACTGTACTATTTCGAGCGAATCTTAAATTAAAGTTTGGCACGGGATTCAAATCAATACATAATCTAGAACATAAATGAGATCTGTCTTGCCGATATATATGCGAAACATGTACTAATTATTATATAATTATATGCACGTATATTTTGGTGAAGAATATATGAGATACATACTGAATACATCGAGACATACATCCGATATGTATCTGATATATATATAATATATATATGCAGCAAACAATGCAGTGTCGTATATATGTCACACATAATTATCAGTACATATATATCTTCCCCTCACGAAAAAAATAGATAATAATCAGTGGAGTTTATCCAAGGTTAAATTTCGTAATGATAATCATGTTTGGAAGTAATATAATGATTATTATATTATTTTTATCGTAAGTTAATCGGAATCACCTGAAAATTACTCAATTGGAGAAATAACCTTCTCGAAAAGTCGATAATTCGGACAAGTAAATGGATCATTAAAGGTGAATGAGAAATGGGTTTATCTTTATTTTTTCGTTATGTGAAAGAGCAATCGACGGATTTTGGAAATAGGTGGAAAATGTCTCACTGCCGTCATGATATTTTATGTCTCACTAAGGTGAGATATTTTATCACAGTAGGTGTGGGGTGTTGAGAATGGGCCAACGTGGAATAACTTACGTCGTGCCGTCACGATAACGACGTTGGGCCACGGTAGTTTGAAAGTGTGCAGCCGACAGGCTACTCCACCACGTTTGCAACCAGCTTCGATCGAATAATTAGACTTCACTAAGTTTAATTGTTGTAACACCCTCTTTCTTTTCCCACGGATTTCGGCCGAAAGTCTGATACTTCAGACGCCCGATCCAATTACAAAAATTTCAGTCTGTCATATGAATTTTTAATTAAGGCAGGCTCAAGTCAATTTTAATTGATAACGCTCACCGAATTTATCGGTTGAGAAAAAGTTTGGCATTTTTTGGGGCTAATCCTGAGAGATCATTTCATTTTTAGAAAATTCGGGGGGAATTCCCTTTTTTTGCAATTTTATTTTATCGTACTGGAAAAATTGAACGGGATTTACAGAAAATTATGAATTCAGGAAGTAGTTTGGAAAATAATTGATTAATTAATAATTCATTCAAGTTTGGATTTTCATTTGTGTTCCGCGGAAGTGAGAATTTTTAATAATAAAAGCCCGTGAATATTCAGGAAAGCCTAAATATGATAAAAAACAAGTGAATAATTATGAATAAATGAATAAATAACAACTTCATGAAAAATAGACCGGAAAATTATTGGTAAAAATTCGGTGCTTAGAATATTTCAAAAACAGAAAGAAAATTAAAGAAATCAATAATATTAATAAATTCCAACATTTGATGGAAATTACTAATTGATAATAATTGGTGGTCATTATTAATTAAATAATTTAATCTTCGGAAAATCATTTATCTCGGAAAAATACACAGGACATGTTTCACACGTCCACTTTAACATTTCAATCCGCCACGAATTTCTTTGACAAAAATTATCTCCGTGTAGGTCACATTCTCATGATTTATGACCGAACAATGACTCTGCATTCCCTAAGTATTAATTATCCCACCACTGGAAACGTACAAGGACGTTTCTCCCCTCACGTTCGGTGGCTAAATCCGGCACAAATTCAATTTTCATATATTTTTCACTCGTAACTAAATTCCATTACTCCAATTGCTAAATCATCCGTGAAAAATCATATCAAAAGCTTTTTTTACTCTTAACAATTGTTCAATTCGATACAACCATTGTTTAATATAAACCAAACAAAAATTTAAATACATATATATCTATTATATATATGCATAAAATGTGATAGTATGGTATTATAATATTATAATAATATTATATACCATATATTTACGTATATATTGATAAAAAAGAAATTTTGAAATAATTGATTTGAACAAATAATTGCATTTCTAAAGTTTAATTCAATTTTTTATATTCTAATGTAAATCTCAGTCTAATCTAGGTGAAATATATCGTTAAAGAAAAATCTTAGACTTTTTTTTTTTCTAAAGGACGGAAATTACAGAACTCGTTCGTTTCTGTTTGATGAAGTTGTGGAATTTCATTTTGGAAATCATTAAGTCACGCAAAATCGCTGTTACGGGCCCCTTGAAATTCATTAAATCCCCAACTCTAGATTGTGAAATTAAAATTGGTTGAGAAGTTTTCCATGAGAGTGCCCTGTCAAATTATAAACTTTTCACTCAGTTACGAATTTCAGGGGCTAGAGGGTGAAATGGTTGCCGTGGAAAATATGGAAGAATATTTCTGCCGACTAATGCGCTCATATCGACTTTTCATTTATTTTTGGAATTATCTCACCGTCGCTAAAAGGGAATTTTTATTTTTTTTATTCTATAATCAGCTTCTGTTAATGGATCCATGTCATATCGCCAATCGTATTCACTCGAATTACGGGGTTGAACGTCAATTCTTGGGGTAATGGAAACTTCAATGACATTTCCAAAATTGAATTCTGTAATGAATTACGGTAATTCAACTAGACTGTGAATGCACCAGAAGCTTC
>NW_011887749.1:809900-812512 GCF_000806365.1 Fopius arisanus
TAATTCAACTAGACTGTGAATGCACCAGAAGCTTCTCACATTTTCAAAACCGCTAATGCACTATTAATTTCCAACTTTTTGGATTTTCAAAATAATTCTTCAATTTGAAATGATAAATTCAACAATTCATGAAATATTTATTCGCCTCTGACGGAATTTAATTTAAGTCTTTACTTTAATTGAAGTCTTTATTTTCACTTTTCAAGACAAATAAATTGGTGAGTGAATTCTGGAAATATCTCCTAAACTACGAGAGATAGCAAAATTGGTGTAATTACCTTTTTCGTGGCTTTCAATTAGTTCTACAAAAAAGGTCATAACGAAAATGTCATAATTCCCCTTAGATTTCGAGATTTTCACCGAAAACTGTTGACATTCATTAAAAACTTTGTTGAACAAATGAACCGGTCTTTTTTTTGCTAATTAATTTTTCACTCCTAAAAATTCGAAAAAAAGTTGCTTCGTTATTACTCGGGACAGTGGGTTAAAGGTAATATAACAACAAGGTGACGGTTGAGAGAGGAAAATCACAGAGCAGTTGACACAGTTCTCACGTAATTTTTCAATAATTTGACACGACGTTTTGGAAGGGAGAAGTTAAGTATTATTTACGTGTCGCGAGCAACAAAACCACTAGAAACTTATTAATGAAAACTTAATTATCTCCAAAAGGAGTCTTTAGAATTTTTTATTCATACAAGAGCTTGTCGAGATTTCCGGGATAATTTGTGTCAGAGTTCGAGGAAATTGGCAGATTATCATCATTCTAAATTATTCACCGCAACACTAATCACACGGCAAACAATAAAATAGAGATTTACCTAAAACATTAAAAAATTAATGATTATAACGACTCGTGACTCGAAGTCCCTGAAGTTAGTGAATGGAAGAATTCCTTTAGTCGCGGTAATTAAGAACTCTTCATTCATATAAAATTTAAACATATTGCTCTTGTGGGAAATTTTCTTGAATTACTCATTTATTTTTTGACGGTCTGTTATTCTGCCAATAATTATTAAAAAATGTGAGGGATCCTTTTTCTTGGAGAATTTTAAGGCCCACGGATAAGGTCCCGTTACATTCCTGAGTTTTTTAATGTTGATAAAGATATTCAATAACAAATTCACGAGAAAAACGCAACTATTTCTCTGAAATTCTCAAATTCATGTAACGATCTTCATATTTTTGGTTGATATTTTCATCTGCAATTGATGTTGAATGGCGGAGGTTTAATTCAAGCTCCGGTGGACTCCGCAGATTTTTCTGTTATATTGTTATTTAAACTTTGAAAGTTCCAAATTAAAGTTCTAGTACTTTCAAAGTTGTGAATTGAAGCTCCAGAAGACGTTTTATAAAACTGGAGAGAAGTAGAAATTCCACTTACGGAGAATTTGTCCAATTGAGAAGTTGCCATTTTTTAAAACGAAATTCTCTCTAATAAATTAATTTTGTAAACAATAGATTTTACTTTTAGAAAATAATTTCTTCGCCGCGGTAATCAAAATGTTCAAATAATTTCAAGAATTCGATTACTTCTATATTTATATCGACTAAAAACTACATTAATAAATTTTCAATATTTAACATTTTCGAAAAATCCTAGGGTCTCAAACTTTTGTTTACCAAAACTCTTTCGTATTAATATAAAATTCTTTAATTTTCCTACGAAACTCTTGAATACTTGAACAAAGCACCCGATTCTCGCTAGAGTAATTCCTGATTACAATAATTAACAAATTAAAACGGAGAAACCCACAATTTGAAATAAACCGAAAGAAATACCGAATAAAAATCCGGTATCTTTTCCAAATAATTCCGAAGTAAAAAAGTTCGAGGTCTTTACCAAAAATGTGAAGATCCAAAATATTTGATAATTTTTTCGTTGCGTTGCTTAATCTTTATCTGAACTTATCATAAAAAAGAATTTCTTCTATTTTAATGTAATTTTGCTAATCACTCCCGCAATCAATGAAATGTTCGGTAATTTTCTGGAATATTTCTGTCGATATGAATCCCCCCAAAAAAAAACCCAACGAGGTATAATCGGCAAAGTCAGTCCAGAGTTGATGGAGAGACCCGGATTCGCATAATAACTTATTATTAAAGGGTGATAATCCATCTGATGTTCAATACAGGAAAAGGGATTGGCGCCGAGTAGTCGAATTGTTCTCGTGATTGGTCTGTCGTGTAAAGCCCTATACTTACGTCTTATGCAATCGATTTCACGTTGGCCTAAATATTCCTCTATGTACGAGAGGTAGTTGCTCGTGCTCAGGGGCCTGGAGTAGTGAAAAAAAAAGAGGCAAAATGAGAGGAGGTGGAAAAAAGAATTCCGTAAAGGGGTGCATCGACCACTGTTTGACGTACCGCATAAAGTACATTTACAACCGATCGTTTGTCCCGACTGCTCGAGTTCAGTGCATCATTTACCAGTTGTTTCCATTACCCACTTTATTTCAACTCGCCTACACATACGAAAATTATCACATAGATTGCATTTGAGAAATCTCATTTTACCCTCCAAATCACTCATATCAATCTAATTCGTGCTCAACATTGTTAGCAATTACCGTTTTCATATAATTACACAAATGTCATGTTCACTCACAATT
>NW_011887749.1:813187-819337 GCF_000806365.1 Fopius arisanus
CAATCATGTGTCAATAATTAATGAACTTCGTTGACAATAAATTCATCATTAAATCAGTTCAATTTAAGATTTTTATTTGCAAACAACAATTATTCTTTATTAGTAAATCAGTCGGACGGACGAATGAATCCCGCAAAACCGTCGATTGTTAATTATCAATGTTGCCCGCTAATTATTTATTCAATTTCTCCGACCAAACCCTATTAATTCCGTTCATTCTCCAAAATCCCCTCTCCCAATTTTTCATGAAATTCTGAATAAATAATTACTTAAAATCCCTCCAGGCAAAATCTAAATGAAAAACAATTCTGGTTTTAATTTGGAATATCACCTGTATGTCATATCGCAATTAATATAATGCAATAGCACATTCTAGAGGGAAGTGGGGGGAAGTTTTTCAATTGTGATCAAGATCAAATTTGTAATTAAAAAATCAGGTGTTGTGACTGAAATTATCTATCAATCCATAAAATTATAATAATTATTATTTATTTAAATTTTTTTACGGATAATGAATAAAAAGTATGAAATATCATTTAATGAATAATCATAATAATAATAATAATAATTATTATTATTATTTAATTATCCTTTATTTTTTTAATATAACATAAATTATTTATTAAAATCTTAAATGTAAAGTATTCAGTATTATTTTACACTCGCATACTCTCATTAATTGAAGGTATATAATATTAACAAAATAACAATAATCGTTGACAAAAATTTGACAACTAATCCAAAAATTTTCGTAACTTTCCTAAATTTTCATTTGAATTTTCATTGAAAAATTTCGATATCGTTCCATAAATCTTTCCAATCACTAATCACTAAGCACGCAATTGTTATTGAATATTTCTGTCCACTCAGTAAACAATTTGCGAATAACGACACGATTTCGAAAATTCGAGTGACTTTTTGTTAAATCTCTATTCAACACTTGAATTTTTTATTTAATCAATTGTTTTAATGTTGCACACGCGAAAATTTGGGGAAAAGAGGAAATGGTTCGACCCGTTGATTTCAGAATGGGCACTGGAATGACCGCAGTTAATGAAGATGGTGGGGGAGGGGGGGGAGTGGATGGGGGAGGGGTCAGTCAAGTATTTCCAGAGGTACGATGCAAACAACGAGTACAAAGCACTCGTTGGAACTCATTGAAACTTGAAACTCCACTGGGTTTTGCCCAGAGTAGCCCCTTCGCTCTGTTATCCCCCCTTTCATGTTGTTTCCATGACACTGCGGACAAATGCGTACGTTGAAAACTCACTCACACAACCGCAAAACTTAAAAGGGGGCAAATTGAAGTTGAGGGGAAAGGGCACAGTAACGCGTGTCACAAACGAGTACATTGTACTCGTGTTAACAGTATTGTAAATATAATCCTTCACTTTTTCATTCTACCTTTAACAAAGAACCGACGGAATTATTTGCCATTGCGGCACGTGAACTCGAATATGTAATTTTAAAATGTTTCAGAAATATGACACGCTGTTGTTTCACCTAATTGCAGGGAATGGTATTTTTATTATCCCTGGTGTAACGTTTTGTCACTAGTTTCACCGGAATCACCACTTTGTTTTTATCTTAATTGAAAAATTAGTGCTTCACAAATTTTCATGGATTTTTCCAGCCTTTGATGTTCTTTTGAAATAATTCCGATGGAATGAATAGTGTCGCACCTTTTTGTCGCCTCAGTTGATAAAAGAGATTTTTTTCAGATGTTCAATGGTTTCAGTAAATCACTCTGTAAATTCTACCCCGAAAAGTACTGCAATGAACTTTCCCTGTGGGAATTAGTTTTCGAGATAATTCGCAAAACAAGGGTCTAGGAACAGAAACTTGAATCTCCAATATCCGGTGAACCACTTTCCGCAGAAGAGGTTTCTTGTAGTGTTTCCAGGGGTAGAATTTCCCGACCGATTGGCTCCCACCCTCCAATTTTCCCTCCCACTCGTGCATTCAATTCCGTAATCCCGGGTTCTCTCAAATGAATCCCCAAATCCGTAAGTTCAATTCCCCCACGCATTTGACTTAAAAAATGTCATCGCGACAATAAAAAAAATGTGTCCACTGGGAGAATGGTGATACTTCTAACGATAAAAAAGAAAATCGCAATAAAAGTGGATTCATGGGTGGTGTCCGACTTGTCTCTGACCTTTTCCCCTTTTCTTCCCATTTCTCTCTTGTCTCCCTCTGGTGGTTGATGAAAAATAAAAACACAAGATCGATGCTACGGACGCTTTGTCTTGGACCCTCACTAACCTCTCCACAAATCAAATTCACCGATTCTCATCGAAACAAAGACTGAGATAAAAGAAATAAAATATTTTCCCCATCGTTGTTGTTTTTTTTTCTTCACAAAATAATAAAAAGAAAGTTTATCGATTTTATTTGCAAAATTGAATGAGAACTTCTGCTCCCGCCATTAACTTCCCTTGCAATAACATCTTATATCCATCAAATTCAATGGATGTAATCCAGATATAATGACAGGAATAGATCCAATATTATTATTATTTATCGACGATTCATTTATTTATTACAAGTGCATTATATTCATGTAGTATTGATTGTGTAATTTATGAGATGCATCTCTATGATATTTGTTGCTATATATCGGATATAGTGATTATAGTGATGATTAATTACGATGTAATAATGATATATGATATATTTTTGAAGGATTGATGGGGAAGGGATTGGTCTGGGGCCGATTGTCACCGAGAATCGTGAATATAGAGAATATATGATATATTAAAGTGAGAGATATATTTGAGATATAATAAAGACATCCAATCTTTTTTCGATAATAACAATAATATCGTAATAATAATAGGAATGATAATTATTGTTCATCACAAGAAGATTCCACTAGACTATTCTATCTTGAATATATCGCCAAAATATATCGTATCCAATGATCCGTGCAGAAAAATAGTTTTTTCATGTGCGATTATACCACGAGCCGAAGGCGAAATTCCCACACGCCAAAAATCGCTTTATGTCATTGCGGCCGGTAAAACGCGTTTCTAACCTCGCTTCGCTCGAATAAAAACGCGTTTTCGGCCACAATGACATAAAATAGCATCATAGCTACGGCGAAAAAAGTGATTCTGACTCATGCGCGTTATAATTATAAAATATATATAAAGTCGCATTCGTCAGATTCCCTTTTCCCGTCCTAGGCGTGAAAAATACTATTATGCCACCACAGCCGGTAAAACGCGTTTATAACTCACCTTCGACCCGGATTATAAAGCCGCATTTCTCAGATTCACGTTTTCCGTCCTAGGCCTGAAAAATACTATTTCGGCACTTGTTAGGAAATATACTATTTCCGCACTTGTTAGGAAATATACTATTTCCGCACTTGTTAGGAAATATACTATTTCGGCTTTACCTCGGCCTGAATTCAATTCTTCACCCTTTTTACGAGCTAATGGATTGTTTATGTCTTGTAGCCCGAATGTAAAATGTGTGAATATGTGAAAAAATAAATTGAGGAGAGGTGCGACTATTACGGCATTCTACTGTATACAATAGAATAGGATATACGGAAAGGTTAATTTTCGATAGGCAGTGAGGCATTAGCTCGGCTGACATGGGAGAGGGTACGTGACAATAGGACAGAAATACACTTGGATGTACTAAATGCATGGGGTTGAGGAGTCGACCGAGGGAATGGGGAATTACGTGACACACCGTTAGGTTCGTCAACGCCAAACGAGTAGTACTTCAACTATTCCACCACTATTCGTTTGTGTATGTACACTGGCCAACCGGAAACCAAAACTCGAACCGAGAAAACGTGTTACGACATGTTGGACAACCGGGGGGAAACGGAAATTCTGAATCGGACACTGATATTTGAGGGGCATGTAGAGTTCATGGAGACTGAGAGCTTTTTGACGGACTTCACTAATTGCTTTAATTTTTTTTACCCCCATCAAGTGACAAGGAAGTCACTGTTTATATCACGTACTTATCCCGTCCGGGAAAACTCGGGTTTTCTTTTTTCCTTTCGAATATTCATTCATCAGTATTAGTTGGAAATTTGTTTCCGAAAATGGGATTTATTATAACTTTTTTAATATGATTATAACTTTTTTAAAGACAATATGAGATGATAATGTATAAATAATAAAAATATATATTAACTATTGAATTTAAATTGAATTTAACGCGAAAATAAAGTGTATATTCAAGTCGATTTATTTTAATTACAATTTAATATTCAAGATGATAACTCATGTTTTTGAGTGGCATAATTGATAATGAAAATCCTATTTGTATATCACCCTTCATTGGTTAGTATTGTTTTTCACTATCAGAGGGGAAAATCTGAAAAAAAAATGGGTAAAAAGTGGAGATCCTCAGCGTAGAGTTGTCGTGAAAATTGAAATAAATCGTCGTCTGGGTATTTTCCAAGGATATACTTGAGTCGATGCCAGAAACGATTAGGAAACGGAGCTCCGTACACTGGGTACAAGCTGGAGCCACCCGAAACCCAACGGAAGAAAGAAAAGAGGGAGAATTTTCGCTGGAAAAAAAAGGGGCCAGCGTCGTTATATCTATATATCCAGTGAAAATATATATGAATTGAGGGGAAAGGAGGGCTCTCGCGACACCGGACGTGCGATTTATTGTCCCCTATTCGTTCCTCGGTATAAAGTACCCACACCTATATTTGCCCAAAGGAGACATTCGATGTTCCTCCAGGAGTGGGTGAAATTTTATCACAAAACTTCCGACACGAATTCATTTTGGAAACTAGCTTGTTGGCTGTCATGTATGATTTTTAATAATCGACAAGACTTTTGTACTCGTTTAGGAATTTTTTGGTATTTGTGGAGGTGGGGAGGGGGAGGTGTGACGATGGGGTTTGGATTTTTACGTGAAAATGTGTATTTTCGTATTTTTTTGGAGATGATTAGACTGCTAAAACTATTAACTTTATTTTGAGACTTTTAAAGTCCGAGTTGGAGACTTCAAAAGTGGAATTCAAGTCTTGGGAGTCTCAAAGACTTTAGAAAGTCTTAATTTGAGAATCTGTGAGACATCCGAAAATCGCAAGTTAAGTCTTGGAAGTCGAAAATCTAGACTCGAAAGACTCTACGATTATGGTAGTCTCTAATTAGGACTTATTGAAACCGTTGTGAATTTAAAAGTCTCAATTCAATAATTTAGAAAGTTGTGACTCAAAACATCAGAACATGTCAATTTAATCCGTGCAAGTCTCAAATTCTGACTCTTCAAAGCCCCAAAATAAAGTTTCAGTGTTCAAGTGTACAATTTGGAATTATTGACGTAACGAATAAAAAAAATCCCAACTCATTTTATTGCACCCACCACTCCACCACCGAAATGACTATAATTTCTAAGAAATTGTGAGAGTGTGCATGAAAAAAAAAAATTGTATAATTCGAATCCTGATGTGGGAGTGTCGAAGACTGTAAAGAGAGATCACTCGGCGATGAGAGGGGGAAAATACGTAAGGAAATAAAGAGAAAAATATAAAAAAAAAAGAAATCAGTGTGGATTTTTTTCCCTTGATACCGAGTCAGGCGTGAATCGTGTTATTGTTTGAGAGAGAGTTCAAACGGACGGGGATGAAAGGAGATGGCAGTCTATATCATATCGCAGCTTTCTCTCTTCGGCAATCGATTCTCGTCCCGACTGTTCAAATAACTCACTTGTGTATCCCGAATACAGGAGGAGCTTCAAGTTTATTTTTCCCAGGTATTTACTGGACTTCGGAGGGCAGTGAGAGTCCTTGAGACTCAAGATGACGAGTCTCATGTGATTTCATTAGGGTTGCGATTCTTTATTGTCAAAATATTATCTTTTGAGGTTATCGTTTTATCGATTATTACTGATTGCAGGGAAAAGAAATTTCATCGGAGATTCAAGAGGTGATGTCTTCTTCATTTATTTATTCAACCTGTGGGTACTTGAGGCTGCGATCATTTCGGAAATCTTCACTTCAGATTTCGTCATTTGAGATTTTGGATTGAGGGGCCATTCATTATTGACTATTATGATACAATCGTTGATTTCACATGATTTAAGGTGGTTGTCGCGCGACAGTCTCTGTAAAAAGTTTATCCGCTGTAAAACGGGCCAGTTTAGAACACAATCTTTTAGCGG
>NW_011887749.1:819717-840150 GCF_000806365.1 Fopius arisanus
GAAAAAAAATTCTACGCGACAACAACCTTAAGTGATTTTAAATGATTTTGGGGAATTGATTTCAAGTGACTTCAAGTGATTTCAAATGTTACACCGATTTTATGATTTTAAATTATCTCAATTGATTTTAGCACTGATTTCATGTGATTTTAGTTCAAGATGATACAATCATTTCATTAATGAATAACCCTTCACTTTAGATAGTCGGGACTTTGAACTTTTGATGACATTCGATAGATAGTTTACCCGGGCCTTAAGTAAAAACTTGTTATTCTCTCAACCTCCCATTATTAAAAATCCCACGTGAAATCTTTCCACCTTTAATTTGAGACTTTCAAAATTCTCAAGCTACTCCTCAAAATTTTTCCAAAAAATCATGCAATTTTAATAAAGAAAAAATCGCCAGCCCGGAGTAATTTCATTCGTTTCTTCCCGCAATTTTCGCCAAGACATGGAATCAAATTTTGCCCCGCAAGTTCAGGGTGCAAGCCCAGTAATTCTTCTTCAATTTTGTTCTCCATGTATGGCCTCACCCCTCGGAAACTTTCCGGCATTGCCAGGAGAAGAATTCAACTCGAAAGAGGAAAAGCCATGAAAAGAATTAAAATCGGAGAGGATTGAGATTAATGAAGTAACGCGTGGATTAAAGTCTCGTTAAGTGAGACGATAATTGCCGACGGGTAAAATTGCTGAGGGACGAGTAAACTGGCCGAGAATGTGACGATGGTAATCCAAAAGGGGATAAAGAGGCTGATGTTTTTAAATTTCAGAGGTTTTATACAATTTGTGAGTGCCTTTGAGGATCAAAACTTTATTCCATGCGACGCGTCTGTTCATTCTATTATTTTTCCAAAGCAAAATTACAACTTCATGGGTTTCACGACAATCTCATAGGTGATTTCGTGAGATTTTCAAAATATTAATGATCATTCATTTCCCGGGCAATTTACGTTTTAATTAGGCCATCAACGGTCCCCGAAAAATGATACCTCATTGTGTGCTGTATCTCATGTCTGCAATTTGTACGATTTATATTCGTTATTATTATTCATTCGTTATTTATTATTTATTCGTTATTTATTACATAAATTCTTGCTATGGAAATTGAAGCAAATGAATCATTAAATTGATTCTATTTTTCAATAATGTGTATTTCATCGATGTACGTTAATTTGACAAATTGATAAAGTAGCAATTGAGTTAATTTATTTTCTGTAATTAAATTGTAGGTGAGAGAATATCGATAAATATCCCAAATTTCATCAATTAATTAATCAATTAATCGTGTAATTAAGTTTAATTACAAAGGGAGGGATTAATTCAAGAAAATTATGGGTAAGACCTAAGATAAAAACTTTATGTTCTTTGTGAATTGAGGTAATAAATTAAAATACGCAATTGTTCCTTTGGGATCTCTCAAAAAGGAAATGAGAAAATGGTGAATCGTCAAGAAAAATAATAGAATACAGCCTGGAGAGTGAGAAGAGCCTTGACTGCCCCAAAAATGAACACCTAAATTTGGATTTGCGAATGGCTCCCCAGATAGATAGCCCAAACGAGATCTAGACGACTTCATTTTGAGTAACTGAGGATTGGTCTTGGGCACGCACGTTTACTCTTATCACCAAGTCTTCATCATCGATCTCTCCCTATTTGTGGAGAATTCCCCAATGTGCAGGGAGTGATTTAATTTGAAACGAGACAAGTGAGAATACGAATGCATCTCCTGCCATCCTCCTCCCATTGCACTCCTCAAGATTGGGCATCAATTATCCCCCGAAACATATATTACTAAATATATCCAAATATATACATCTGTTATTTTTATTCCGTTCTCCCATTAACCTCAGAAAAAAAACATCTTAAATGTAAAATATACTTGATTAATGATTAATATATAAAATTTATTTAATAACAATATTAGAGTATTACAAGTAAAAATATTATAATGTAAATATATTACTTTGTGAAAATATTAGCCCGAAAAATGTCACAAGATGAGGCATCGCGATATTATTATATTATATTTAAAAATTATTTGTATACTGAGAAAAAAATAGCCCACAGTTAAAAGGTGTTGATCATTAATGGATCATTAGTCTGTCTTTTCTGTTGTTTCCTTCATCAGGGATTCATTCTGTAAAAAAAAACGAGACACTCGCCCCGAATTTATTCCCCTAAAATTAACCCAGCAAATGGTTACACGGAATATCGTTTCCATGAAATTTTCCTTTCATTCTCGATTTGATAACTAAATAATATTCCCTTGATGCTGTATTTTTTATTTCTACCGCTAATTTTTACGGCAAAATTACAACAGAACTTCATAAATCCGCATCAACAGAGATTAATCGTTTTTTGTGACGAATAGACCTCAAAAATAGTCCAGTGAGAGACCGTCAACGAGTCCCAGTGAATAAAAAAACAAAATCCCCTGTATTCTCATTTTAATCAGGAGAATTAAAATCCTTGTACTCCCAGCTCGCACAATTATTCATATTAAATTCCGAGCTTTTGTCGCTTGATGATTAATACCAGAGCCATTTTTCCCTCTATTTATTCACATTTACCCCCTGTTTTTCTTTACCCGGTGGCCCTGGGGGTTTTCATTTTCCCTTGGCATTGTGATTTGAGGGGATCAACGGACAATGAAGGAAGGGACTTGATATTGAACCGGTCTTGCTCTGCGTCGATTGCAATCTTAATGATAACAAAAGGTGGAGAAAAGACGAGGAGAGCCCCGAGCATGATCGACCTCATTGCGCTTTGATAACACGACGTTTGTTTGACGCTTTTATTACATTTTTTTGATCTATTGGGGCTTTATATTTAACGAGAACATATCATGACACTAAAATAATGGTAAATGCACCACGAGAATTTTATTATAAGATTTTTCACATTCAGTAATCGTGTGCAAATTTATTGAATCGTCCGGCACGTGGACATATGAATTTTCAATTCAATTCAATTCAATTCTAATTGAAAGCACTCACTAAATTTCTCATTTATCTAGAATATTCATGAGAATTGGGTTTTCAGGTTAAAGGATAATTCATTTTTTTAAGAAAGCTTGAATTTTTTATAGATTGTTAAATTAGGGGAATCATCAATTGAATTTTCCACATGCTCACGAATTTTAATGTTGAATTGAAAATCATTCGGCGATTTAATAGTCGCCATTGATTATTTGTTGGTAAAAACTTGAATTTTTCACTAGAAATTTTCTGGGGAATTTTCCAATGGCGTCCTCAGATGCAAAATTATTACTGGTAAATCACTGTATTTAGCATATGCAAATTTAGATTAATATTTCTATTTAAAATTGTGTGGATTTTTTTGCAATTATTGATTATTTAATTGCTGAATTTATTTTATCTCTGAATTTAATCGTTTTAGTGTTGAAAAATATTCTATCATCGGAGGTTACGAGATTGAAGTAATAAGTCATTAATGAATGGAATAAAAAATATGGATTATTCTGACGTAATTATGGAGTATAAAAATTCAAGAGGAAAATTCAAATTCAAATTCAATCATTAATTTGTTTAATTCATGCAACTAATTAAATTTACGAAAATTACATTAATGAGAAAACTCTCTTGAGATTCTCATTGATTCTCGATCCAGTTACTTCAAGTAATGAATAATCACTCACTTGAATTAAATAAAAATGGAGTGAAATTGGATTCTCTATTAATCAATAATTCTGATCGTGGAGTTCAGTGCAAGTAAAATAAATCATTATTGGACGAATTATTCTGTTAAATTAATAGTGCATCGACAATTGAGTGGGAAATTTTGGCGAGTATTTAAAAAATGCACAATCTCCCAGAAGAATTGAATTTTCCTCCTGAGGAAAAACGGGAAAGCGTCCCCCGAGAGAAAAATATATGAGAAAAAAAAATATCTCTCTGGACTCCTCTTAGGATCCACTAAGCCCTCATCTACTCCCATTCACCACTGATTTATTTACCCATTCAACCCTCATTTTCCATCCCCCAATCCCATCATCATTTTGCTACGCACAGGAGAATAATATAACGGCAGTGGGCGGTTAGATCTCCATCAACTTGATTCAAGTTGAAAGTACAGTCGGTCAAGTACCTAGTGAAGTCTGAAGCCTCTTCCTGAGGGATCATCAGAGGATAAATACACCCCTGGGGCAAAATGGACCGATAAATTTCCCCCGACAGGGAGAAGTGTTCGGTAGGAATTGCGGTACAATTCACCTCTTCACTATTGACAAGTTTTCAATGAAAATCTCGAAACCTAACGAAGTTAGTCGATTTTTGTCAGAATCTTTTTTGGAGAACACATTCAGAACTACAAAAAAGGTTCCTTACTAAATTTTGCTATCTCCATTAGTTTTCGAGTTATCCTTAACGAACTCACTGCGGAGTTTGCGAAGTTTGCGGAATTCGCGTACAATTTATTTTATTTTCCATTGCGAATTACTGTGCATTTTATTTTCACTAAAAAATATCCCAGAGATTAACAAAAGGATTATTTAGATCTGATAATTATCTATCAGTAACAAACAATAATGTATGCCAAACATTATATAATACGTGGTAATGGCATAATAATAATAATAAAATAAATAATAATTTTCTGGACTTAAATTGTTATCAAAAAGGAAAGAGTATTGTTAGTAAAACAAAAATATTTCTTGTGAATTCTCAGTTTTTTTTTATGGGAATAAACAACTATTTTGGAATATAGTGCAAAAAAACAAATTTTTAGCTTCCGCTTTTGTATGGCTCCATGAGTCCCATAAAAACGGACTATATAAGAGGAAAAATCAATACATTCCACACGATCAACGTGTATTCAGTGGAATGTTACTCATGAGGAGTGAAACTTTTTACTAGGGAAGAGAGAACTGCTGTGTACTTTTCCTAGGCTTTATTTGTTTCTTTTGTAAATGGAGAGAAGTTCTTTCGGGGGAAAGAAAATGTTGCTGGAGGTGATGAGATAGCCCGAACAATTGAGGGGTAGAGAAGATTTGTTTATTTATGGATTTTCCTGTATTTTTTCACTGAGATAAAAAATTTTCCTCCCAAAGATCCAATTACTTGAGAAAAGTATATATTTTGTCAAAATGTTTTTTCTGGATTGTCCTAATTTCGTCAGTTCAATTGAAATCATCAATTTGGGCCGGTCCAATTAAATGAATTAATCTCACGTGGGATATTTACCGATTTCAAATATCACGATCAATCTGCGATCAATCTGCCGGTTCACTGCAGTGGACCAATTTCTCAAGTATAGTGGACCAATTTTCGAGAGTTAATGGGCCAAATTGAAAAGACCGATTATTCAATCCAAGCCGAATTTAGCACACAAAATCTCCTTTGTTTATACTTAACGAATTGAAATTAACGAATGAAATAACGTGGGCCAAACGTCTAGTAATTGAGTGGGTCAAATAGCACGGGCCAAATGGAACGGCACAAATGTAACGGTTCAATACCATCGGCTCAAATCGTACAACTGGAAGTCCCTCCAGGAAATGTCGTTTACTGTAACAGTACATTCACCTCATAATCGAACATTGTGACCAAATACCCAGAGTCCCATTGAATGGGTCAAATTGAACCGGCTCAAACCCCACTCACCTACAAATTCTAAAAATCATCCATATCTTTTCTCCGTTTGTTCCGTCCACAACGGTTGTGAAGACTGAGGACAACAATTATTCTTGTTAAGGATTTCTAGGCGATTACGATATATTTTTTCATTCCGTGTACCCGAATTTCAACCGAAATATTTTCCTCGTAAAATACTGGACCATTTGCAGCAAATAAAAACTTCTTTTGCTCTGCCCAATTGTTTTCCTGATGACTTTGCTGAAAAGTTTCAAGTTTTTCCAGATTCTCCAAATCGCTGGATAAATGTTTAAAGTTGACGGGGTTTTTCCACTTGCTAAATCTCTGTTTTCCACTTTTTTCATGTCCCCAAACGCCACACGTGTATCCGACGTGTGTTTTTATTGATTCTGCGAGGTAGCCAGGGACGTGTTTCAATTCCGTGTTTTTCGGGCTTCCATATGAGTCTCATCTTTCCATATTTATGTCTCCATGTGGTTTATTCAGGAAGACGCACTAGCCCACCCAAATTCATCAATTTTCTTTCATCGTAATGTGACCTGAAAACCTCGAGCCAACTTTAATTATGAATTATTTTACCCGAGATTTGTTGAAAAAAAATCAAAAAAAGACATTTTCGTCCAGTCACAATTTATTTACCAGTCTACCAATCTAATCCCAAAAAATTGGCCGTAAATTATTTTTTAATTATTTAAAAACCATCAGCTCCCATAAAAAATTATTGTGACTGGAGAATAGTAAAACCATTTCTAAAAATAAAAATTGATAACCTCCCATTTGTCCCTCCCCTCTAATTCTCTGAAAATTCTCTGAAAATGTAAATTTCCATTGAAATTGACGCATGAATGCGTTATAGAATAAACCAGCCCACCCCTTCGTCCCAATGAAAAAAAAGTCCCCCGAAAAAACGAAATCAACATGAATGAATCCATTGAACCTGCGCCACCCCTTCCCGGGCGAAAGAGCAGTGAAAAAAAAAATCCACTATTTCAAAATCATCAATTTCCCGAAATTCAATTCAAACTCAATTTTCTCATTTCCCTAGAATTACGGAAAATACCCAACCTCCCGCCTTAACCATAAATATTCCAACTCGAAACGATCCCCACCCTCTTTATAACGTGCACGTGTGGTCCATTAATTCCTGAAAAAAAAAAGCGGATACGTTACGAGTCGCCGTATGGGCAAGTCGAAAAGACTATGAAAAACGATTTTCCCCCAAAACATATATCTCGGTTTGTATTGGCCCTTGAGTCTGCATTTTTCCTCTCGAACCTGTCTTCACCAGCCACACCTTCTCTGCCGCTCTTTTTTCAAAAAAATATCCCGTGTTCAGCCGTCTTATAACTCCTCTCGTATCTGTTCCCTTTTCCCACCCCTTTTTTCCCCTCAATCTTGTCCTAAAAATTTACCGCCAATGACTTAAATTTCGTAAATAACAGATCAAACTGAGTAATAAATATCTAAACCCACGAAGTGCGATGCGTCCCATTTATAACAGTTCATCTGTATTTTGAATTAATCCGGTCTGTGGACTAAATATTGTGGATCAAATTCGATGGGTTGAATCAATCGATCGCAATCATTTCGAATATTCTCGGTCAATTGTGAAATGCGAGTGAAATTGACTTCCAGGAAAATGGACTTATTCCACGGATTAATTCAGAATGGACCAACTGAATGGGTCAAATTCCATTAATAGGTGAAAATTGGATAGAGCGAGCCGTTACGGTGGAATTAGGTAACAGACATTGAGTAGTACGAAGTTAATGCCACGGGTTCAATTTACTGGGATGAATCATCTCTATCTTTAATTAACTCAACTCCGTGGACCACATAACGTGGGTGAATCTGAATTGGTGGAGTATCAGGTTCGATCATTCCAATTACTGCGAGTGGAATTGAGACCCACTAAAATGGGTTAAAATCAATTGTCTTAATTGCGTTAGTTTAATTAACCAGATAAAATTCCGGTCCAATTAAATGAATTAATTTCACGTGGGGTATTCCCCAACGTCAATTATGACGATCAATCTGCAATCAATCTAGCGGTTTGCTGCAGTGGACCAATTTGCCAAGTATAGTGGACCAAATTTCCAGAGTTAATGGATCAAATTGTAAAGATCCATTATTCAATCCAAGCCGAATTTACCATACACAATTTTCTTTGTTTATACTTAACGAATTGAAATTAACGAATAAAATAACGTGGGCCAAACGTCTAGTAATTGAGTGGGTCAAATAGCACGGGTCAAATGGAACGGCACAAATGTAACGGTTCAATACCATCGGCTCAAATCGTACAGCTGGAATTCCCTCCAGGAAATGTCGTTTACTGTAACAGTGCATTCACCTCATAATCGAGCATTGTGATCAAATACCCTGAGTTCCATTGAATGGGTCAAATTGAACCGTCTCAAACCCCACCCCCATACAAACCCCAAAAATCGTCCACTTCCCTTCTCCTTTTGTTCCGTGCAAAACGGTTGTGTACAATTCCAAGATAACTCAATTCTTCTATTTTTTTTTTTCATAGCAAATATACGATGTGCAGTACGTTTGGCTATCGGTGGTTGGACTGTTCTGAAATATTAAACGGGAGCAAAGACCTCTGGGTACGCTTTATAACCCTCCCCACCCTCTCACGAGTGTTCCTCATGGGCTCCTCCAGCCGAAAGTTCGACGAGTGCGGTTGAAAGAGGCGGCAGCCAGAGTTAGGGGTTGGGGGATGAACCCGGAGTAAAGTATGGGGGTGAGAGGGTAAGGAGGGATGCTAAAGTATGGGGGTGTAAAATCGAAGAGACGATTCGCTGCGCCATCTACACCTACGTACGCATGCGCAGGGGAGGATCAACTCCCTGTGAGGGTTGTGGAATTTGTTTTATTATTCTCCCTTTTCTTCGGGGATTTTAATTCGTCGCGAATCGACGATTAAGGGTTGAAGGGCGACGTCTCAATTTGCAGGGGTGGTGCGAGAGTAATGACATATGTTTTCTCAGTACTTCAATCTCGAGAAGTTCTCGAATGTCGGGGAGGGGGAGGGGGTGAATTATTCAGAGTTGTCAAGTTTAAGAGATTCTGGATGTCTCTCTGTAGTCGTGGAATATTGGGGTATGGGTTGTTGCATGAATTGTCGACCATTTTCCATGGAGTTTATGGCATATGGGGTTAATTTGTCTGTGGATGAATAGAGAAACATTTATTTCAATCAAAGGATTTGATGGCTGGCTGGAATTAAATGCATTAATTCTTTTCAGTTGTTGAAAATTGTTGCTCCGGGATGAATTCAATTTTTTTTTTACAGGAAGCTTTCTTGTTTATGAAGCAAATGTATTTTGATGGTTATGGAATGGTTAATTAAGGATAATACATTTTTTATCAATAACCATTGTTATTTTTTCATTAGGAGCATGAATAAACAAATAGTTAATATTTGTTGTATTTTCACATGGAATAAATTAATCAGAATCAAATAAATAAATTTTTATTCAACCAAATGTTTTTTGAAGTGGAAATAGTATTTTTCACGCCTAGGGCAAAAAATCTCAAAAGACCTTTTTTCTGAAGAAATTAATAATCTCCAAGAACAGTTCCCGATGATTTTCCCCAAAAATCATTATTTCCCCTGATAAATTGATAATTAATAAAATAAATGTATTCGCCTCTTCTCACTTTACCAGCCTCCTCTAAATTCTCCCTGTTTAAACGTTTTAAATTCCTCAAGCCCCATCAGCAGCTATAGTAATGCTACCCCCACCCCCCTCCCTCTTTTTCACCCAAAAAAATCCAATTACCGAGTAAAAATTGTTTATCCCCTCTGCAAAAAGTAGAGATCATTCAGACAAAAAACTGCCAGTGGAAAAAATAAAGGGTAAGACAGAATACGATAATTCCTATCTCAATGGAAAACACCGTTTTCCACGAGAGGTCCGTTAACGAGCGCTAATAACCCATGGCCTCACCCTTTTTCCCCCTCTTTTTCCCCTCCTTAAACTGAAAAATACAACGAAAAGTTGGGGGAAGGGGACAGGGGGAGTGAACGCGCCACTTTGAAGCATCGGCTCGTTAGCGCGGGCAATTCTTTTGGAATGGTGGAGCCTGGATGAGATGGGGCTTTTAAAATGCAAACGAATTTTTCGCCCTAGCCGCAGTCATGAGAAAAAGGAAAACCACCGAGAAATTGGAATGAGAGAAAGGGGCGTCTGATCATTGAGTTCCGTTACCACTTCCAAGGGGGCACTATCTTGATGGAAATTAAGAGACCGCTCTGGAGTAAAGGGGATGGTGTGGGCTTGATGAAATTGTTCTTTACTGGACAGGATTGTTCATTTCAGGATTACGCCGTTGCTGCAACCATGACATCGGGGAATAATTTATCTCGGAATTTTCAGCCAGTTGGCGCACGCAGAAATCCTGATATAGGAGAATTCTCCTTTAACCGACTTTGACCTCGAAATATCTCACAATATCTTGACATTCTCGAAATATCTCGAAATGTATCGAAATGTATCGAAATGTATCGAAATATATCGAAATATATCGAACGGCTGTAAAGGTACCCGTAAGATGAAACAGACCCTCCACCACAAGGTCGTAGCAAAATCTCAAAAAATCTCAAATATTCAAATAATGACGGAAATTTGGAATGAAATTACTCATTTAAAGTGTAAAGTATGGAAAGAATGACAATTTACTTTCGTTCCTTACACAAAAAAGAGAGAGGAAATCGATCTCGAGATATCTCGAAATTCTCGAGATATAGCGCCACTCACTGCAATAAATTTCTCTAAAAAAATTGATTGTAACAAGCATCAGGATAATTTATGAATGCCCTCCGCATATAAAATGCCTGAAATTGAATTGATTCAAAGAGAGGTCCCGTCAAATCTAGTGAGCATAACTCCTTGATTCATCAGCTTCTCCAGCAGTTCCGAGTGAATGATGAAATTCGAAGATTTGATGAATAGGGATTAACTGATGAATATCACCGAGGAAATTCTATAAATCCATCTATTCCATTTACTCCACGATAATCCCATTCAACTCATCAGTTTCATGATGCAGGATATTTTACTCCTCATCATGTCGATCTCCAGTGACTCTTTGTGCGCCTAACGATGTAAAATCCCGCGGGGATGAATGAAAAAAAAATAAATAAAGGGAGCAGAATATGAAAGTGCATTAAAAAATATTGTAAATCCCGTGAGATCATGAGGTAAATACTCACAGTTTGCTTCATTTTTTCCAGACTTACGAAGGTCTTCTGCAGCTGAAAAATTAAGGGTCTCGTTGGTTAAACTTTTCACGTGTTTTTCTCCGTTATTTCTTTGCTCCCCATTCCAGAGATACCGTTGTCTCACCCTGAGCATATTTCATCCAACGGGTATGAGGAGAGGGGAACGAAGAAAAGGCGCGGAGGACAATTGAGTCGGAACTGTAAGACTTGGACTTACGTGTTGGTGAATGCAATTGTATGCTGGCTTCACCCTCAAAATACTGCGCTTCCTCGGAAATTTCTGCAACGATCCCAAATGGCCCGTGTACATGTTTATTCAGAGGAGGGGATGAGGAGGGGGAGGGCAGAGAGGAAAAAACGGAGTTATTTACCTCGTTTGCTTGATTCTGCAGCGAAAGACACAACATTTCATTCGACTGGGTGATCTTTGTACTCTGCAATACCACCGATGCGAATTTTCCGACGGTTTTTCATTGGGGGAAGATGAGACAATGGAAATGACAAAAAATTCATATTATAAACAATCGGGCAATCGCCAGTTGCATTTTCTAATTAATTACGTTCAATATAAATATGTAATAGAAATTATAGAACATTTTTTTTTTATTTAAAAAAAATAGCGCAAGATGAAGGTGTGGGAGAGTTGGGATTTGATGTGAGACTTTAAGAAGATTTCGATTAATTTTTTGGTTTTTTTAAGAACGAGATACCGGTATGAAACGATTTCTGTAAAAAATTTACGATTTTGTAATCGCGCGCCACTTTCGGTGGACCAATCAGGAATCGTCGCTTATGGTTTCGAGATTTTCGAGATAATCGATTGTGTCAAGCGTGTCCTTTTTAGAATGGGAAAATGTACGATTTTGTAATCGCGCGCCACTTTCGGTGGACCAATCAGGAATCGTCGCTTATGGTTTCGAGATTTTCGAGATAATCGATTGTGTCAAGTGTGTCCTTTTTAGAATAGGATTGAGGGCTTGAGAATCTCAAGTCAAGACTTTTGAGAGTTGGAGTTGAGACTCTAAAGTCTCGAATGAAATCTCCTTTAGCCTTAAAAAATTTAATTTTCCTATGAAGAATTAAAGACGAACAAAAATACCATAATCGAATTACCACCAACTGACAACAGAGCCTTCAAAATCAGTCTGTAACATGAATTATCAATAGTATCTTGGCAGCTCTATGGGCGACAGCCGATATCAAGTGAATAAATGAATCTCAGTGAAAAAAAAACCCCAAGCCCTCCCCCAAAGACCCTCGATCAAATAATTTGAATGACAGTTACACCTCAACGAATCGATAAATTACCATCACTGAACAAGCCAACGTGACGAGAATCAGAACGCCCATGAAAAATGTAACAAAACCACACTGTCGTCCCACTTGCAGAACCGACCTTAATTCGCTGTCAGCAATGATAAATCTCCATATCTATTATAAGGAACGAAACCACTGTGACTTCTACTATCAACACTAATGATAATTAATTTTTACTCACCAGCCGATGAAAATAGTCCGAGCGGAACTTCTGTCGCACGTCCATAACTCCTATATTTTTTCTTACTAACAATTTCCCCTCTATTACACTTTTACTAATTATTTTTTTAAATACATTAACGGACACGTACACTCAATCATTCATAATTCCGTGATTGTTTTATTTATGAAGGGGACATGTCAATTTCGAGTGATGGGAGTGACGTGTAAGAGTGGGAGGTTGAAGTTGACAGTGGGTGGAGGGATGCGAAATATTTGACAGGCGACACATGATCGATCGAGTGGAACTGAATTCGACGGTGAAATCTTGGAAATTTATATCTTTTACAAACTGTTGTAAATATTTTTTTCCCGCGTTCCATCATGTCAAAAAATATAAAGTCGTCCGATAAAGGATAAATATTTCCAAGACTTTGAATATTGAATTTTCCAAGTGTTTTCCAATTTTCCAAACAGTTCTAGGAATTATTCCCCCACACTAAAATTTCCCATACAAAATCCCACGGTCAAAATCCCCTCATGAGAAATCCCTTGAAAGATAAAAATAAATTAATAACGTTATACGTTGGACGGTTGACCAACGGCTGTCATCTCGTCGACCACTGAATCAATTCAATGCAACAATTTCAACGCAAATATGTAATCTCTATCTGTCCTTTTCTTGTCGAATACTTTTGAATAATAAATCTCGTATAGTCCCCGTTGATAATTTTTTCCTTACATGCAACAACCACGAGAACATAAACACAAATTACATCTAAGAAATCGTATTTAAAGTGAAAATTGAAACATAAAAATAAATTAATAATGTTATACGTTGGACGGTTGACCAACGGCTGTCATCTCGCAGACCACCGAATCAATTCAATGCAACAATTTCAACGCAAATATGTAATCTCTATCTGTCCTTTTCTTGTCGAATACTTTTGAATAATAAATCTCGTATAATCCCCACTGCAAAAGTCAAACCACAACGAATAATACAGTAAACAAAACCGACGGATCAACTGAATCAGAAGTGAAAAAAAGAAATACTTCAACGAGAGCCCCTGTACTAGCTCAAATAGAATACGTACTTTCCTCACGCACATGAAGTACGACAAAACCAAAAAATACAACAGCTACTCTAACGACGAAAATAAGCCACCGAAAAAGATTATACGACTCAAAACGAAGGAGAAGTGATACAATTTTTGTTTTGGACGATTTCGACCCGAAGATTTTGTCCAGAATATTTTTTTTCCCAGATAAATAACTCCGGACATCAGGTATATACAGTATATAACCGTTTGTAAGTGAATAAAAAATTTATTAAAAATATTGCGATAAGAAAATTGTTGATAATTATTAAGGCGATGGGCGTTTTGAGGTGGAATTAGTCTTAAATGATGCGTAAATGTTGCGTAAATCGAATAACCACTGGTTAAGGTGGTTGTCGCGCGACAGTCTCTGTAAAAAGTTTATCCGCTGTAAAACGGGCCAGTTTAGAACATAATCCTTTAGCGGTATATAGTCTCACTTGATTGATTGCATTGTGCATGGATAGCTAAAGCATAACTATATATTTTCCATATTAACTATTTTCAATTATATAAATTTATGAATTTCCGATAATTATATTCCGTAAACCAAACGGTCAATCGATTTGATTTTTTTTTTCTGTATTTCCTCCCACGATGTATATTCCACGTTTTTTTTATTTCTAAAACTGTCGAGTCGTTGATTTTTAAAAAATTCTAATCGGCAAAACTCCATTTAAACACGTGTTAAATCACTCGAATTTCAAAAATTTATATCTCAAGTTCAAAACGGTCAATTGCAAACGGAAAAGGCTCATTTTGTTGCTAATTTTTCAAACTATTCACCATAAAATTTTTAACGAAAACTGTCGAAAAAAAATTCTACGCGACAACAACCTTAATATGACTCTTTTGGTTATCAAACTGTAAAAAATCTCGATTACTGATCTGCCAATTTAGTACTGTAAAGATATAAAAATTCGATTTCCTCTTTTTTCTATTTGAAGTGGTTAATTGAGTGAATTTATTCGGACACTTTCATTCTGCCGTAAAGTCCTTCATCAGTTGAAAAAAGCTTTTTAAGCTGATGGAGAAAATCAGGAGAGCAGGTTTTTTCACCTGTACCAAACTGACCTAATTCGTCGTTAATCGTTCAAAATGGAATTGACGATTTAAATCCTTAATGAGACAGAATCGAGGGATTTTCAATATTTAAATCCCATAAAAATGCATGAGCTGTTGTTGAAGCCGCAGATTCAATCACTTGGTACTCTATAACCCGACATTCTGTGGCCCCGGTCTCTGCGGTTGTCCTCTTTTTTTTTCGCACCGAAAAAATCCCCAGGCCACATCTCTCTTTCTGCCATGGAATCAACTCCAGTTAAACTGAAATTACGAATTGGCTATCTAGTTTTCCACCGCTAAATCCATGTAGAGAAAAATTGGGTGGCTGGTAAGAGAATTTTTTCCTTACATGCAACAACCACGAGAACATAAACACAAATTACATCTAAGAAATCGTATTTAAAGTGAAAATTATGTTCAATAGTTCATCTAACCGTCATTTAAAATGTACCTAAAAAAACCACTCGCAAAAATTATCATATACAATTTATTAAATTTTCCGAGAATATAAAAAAATTATGACGTTTGGAGAATGATGGATTCACCGAGATAAATAAATTTCATCCAAAACAACTGATTATTATCTATTTCACCGGTTTTTTTTACTAAATTATTGAAATCTTTATATTAAAATATTAATTTCATCCTTGATCTACAATGCATTATTGATTAATTATGCCTATGGAATTAATCTGGCAGAAGAGATAGCAATAGATAATAATGATAATGATGACTTGCAAATGGAAATAGCTGAAATAGTGAGCTTCCCTAAGTTGAGGATTTGGGGGCTGACATACCGCGTCAGTACTCAATCCACCGAGAACGAATCCAAAAATATCCCAACAATTTTGCCTTCCCCTTCGATTTTCTCGAGAATCCCCTCGAGAATTTCCTCGATTTTCCCCGGAAAATTCCAGTAAAACGATACCCAGAATAGTCCAGTATCGTGAAGTGGCTGAGAAATCGATCAGTCTCGAAGATGAAAACGCTGTCTGAGTCCTCTGTTTGTCCATCGTCGAGAGGAAGTGATACTTCCCCGAAACTCCTCACTGTCTAAAAGCTTCTCAAGAGTCATCCCTTCATCCACACAAACCACATAAATAAAACTCAATATCAAAGGGACCAACTGAAAAAAAATATTTCATTCAACTCTTTATCTCAAAGCCCGTGAAAACACAGAGATAAAGTAGAGAAATGGACGGGATTATTTTTGAATTTTATCACGTAGTCTTTCATCCCCCAAAATCATAGATCGAGGCAAATTCCACTGACGGACATTTTTACTTTAATTTTTATCATGTCTGACCCAACTTGTCAAAACTACTTTATTCATTCATTTATTTGTACTCCTGGAGACTTTAGAAAATTGCAATAATAATTCATTGTAATTCTGAATAAAGAGTTTTGAATTTTAATTTCAATAGAAAACCTTCTTCACATTTCATTTAATTTCAATTTTTTTAATTGATCATATAAAAGTGTTATAGAAACATTTATTGAAATTTGTAGATATATTTTAAAGAAAAAATAACGAAATTTCTTTTCTATCGAGTATATAGAATTCTAATTCGTAAATATATTATAGACTATTCATAAATATATTTATAGATTGGTTATATATATATTCTATAACCTGACTATAGAATATTTATAAATTATTTATAGAACGGTTCAACAAATTCTATAGAATGCTATAGAAATATATTCAACGATTCGTTGTGGTCACATGGAAACCCGAGTATATCGTCCTACAATAGAATTAATATAATTTATAATATAGTATATTTACGAATATATTTATAGATTATAAAAAATACATTTACGATATATTCGGGTTTCTATCTGAATCGTTGAATATATTTCTATAGTATTCTATAAAATTTGTTAAGTCCTTCTATAAATACTTTATAAATATTCTATATAAATATTGCTATCCTTATAGCAAATTCGTAAATATATCATCGAGGATTCTATAGCAGGACGATATATTGGGGTCTCGATATTTCTATAGAAAATCATTGAATATGTCTCAATAGCATTTGATAGAATTTGTTAAATTTGTTGAATCGTTAAATATATTTACATGTTAGGGGCATTTATCCCCAGATTTACCCTTAATTAATCTATAAACTATGAATGAAAAACATAAACAAGAAAATATTCGATTGTTTCACTGTACATGCTCTTGGAAAAATTTAAACGACCCCTAAATAAAACATATGAATGCATGCGTGCACCCTCGAGTGGTCGGTGCCACCTGGAGGTGGGGAATGCGACACGTTTTTTTTCTTTGTAGCAAACGAGTGCAGAAACAGAGGCACGAGGCTCAAATAAAATGAGTATGAAAAAGAGAAATCAAATGGCCACAAAGAACAGGACATTTAATTAAAAACCGTGGAGGCAGTCCGCAGTTTGCTAAGAGGAGAGAGCAGAACAGCCAGAAGTGGAGACTGAAATAAAAATAAAAATTCAGTGTTTTATCTGGGGGTTGTTAGTCTCGTGTGTTTTGCAACAATAAGTCTTGCTTGAAAGTAAAAATAAAAAAAACAGATGGATAAATAAATAAACGGGGTAAATGACGGGTTAAACAAATGTATGCAGACATATATATCGGGTGAGAATAATTGCGTGATGGTTTTAGGGGATTATTTTTAGTGGGAAAATTAATATGATTTATTTTTACAGATTATTCCAATTGAATTGATATAATGAGCCCATCGATTGCTTGGACACACCATTTGTTATTCACTCCACGGATTATTCTATAGAATTTTATTAAATAATTAATTAAACATCGAAAACATTTTATGGGCGAGAATCTATCGTGGAAATAATTCACACGTCTAATACATCTAATACACCTACAGCTATAATTCTTCAATAGTCCAAATAGGTTTTTTTTTTATTGGCAAATATTTGCAGAAACGAAACAACAACAATCTATAAACTAACCGGTTCTATAGAAAATACTATGAAGCAGAATTGTAGGGTATAGAATTTATTTTTTTAATTATCTGCGAGAGACATTCCGCAGAGGATTTAAAATTTTCTATAGTTGCTATAGAATATTTTTAACTTTAAACAGTTGTTGCATCTTCTCAAGAATAGCTACATGTACCTGAATCGTTTATGTCATTCTATAGACGGGGCTCTATGGAGTTATTGTGAATCGCAAGCCTGTATAATTATCTACAAATTGTCTTGCAAATAGGAATAATAGGAATGAAGTCGTAAAGACTCCAGAGAAAACCATAAAATAATTCTATAGAATCCCATATAACGCAGAAAATGAGCGTGCAACTGGTGTGTGAGTTCAGAAAAATCTTTTGATTCCATTCCAAAGTACATTATCTCCTTAAAAAAATATTAGCTCTTTGAGAGCTGAACAGGAGTCCTCAAACGAGCATCAACTTTCTCCCAACTCTGTATTTTCATCTCCCATTAATGTGAAACGATACAATTGACAAGATACCGAGACGGCTTTATATTCATCAAAGACGCAAAAGTGCAGAATCGAGTGACTAATTATCGTGGAATTTGTCTTTTAACTCTTTGGTTTTCCTTTAACAGTTGAAAAACTCGAGTAGAGCGGATTGAAGTGAATTTTACTGGTAGCAGTGGTATTTCAAAGGAGTTTTGAATCTTCGTTGGAATTTTTATCGCTCAGACAATAGATCCACTAGTGATCTGCCGAGTGCAAATAAAAGTAGAGATGTGGCACAATTTCGGTTCATGCTGGCACTCCGTACACTCGCTTCCCAGTGTTCGTCATCGTGTTCCTCTGTCTCAGCTGGAAATGACGAAAAGAAAAAGGTGTGATTTTTTTTTCTTGCTCTGTAAGTAAAGGCACAAGATTGGAGAGCGAATATTTTTCTTTTAGCAATATCATACAGTGTTTTATTCAAGCAACGAGGTATCGGATAAAAACGTATTGATTTCATTGTTATGTTCCGACCACGGAGTTAAAAATAGTGGAAAAATTACGTGACAACTCACGTAATCCGAAAGTGAAATGTTTATTTTTATACTCTACGTTAAATATATAGAATTTTTCATGCGCGTAAGATTACTCTAAGAACGAACTATTTTATCATGAATTTGGAAACTGAAACATTTTTCGTTATTTTTTATAAACGTATGACGTATCAAGTTGTTATTTCATAACTATTCATGTGTTTATAATAAATTTTTTAACGATAGTATGGAATATTTTTAAACGGTTATAAAAAATATTTGTTTAGATTTTTCGTAGACATACCCGCTATAGAATTAAAAAAATAGAATTCTCCTTTTCTTGTCTTTTACTCTTTAGTCTTTTAGTGGTTTTTAGACGTTCCCTAAAGTCCGGGAAAGTGCAAAGAGCCGACCAGCCATTTTGCACTCTGCACTTGCCTTTCATGTCATATTTCATAATTATTCATGAATTTTACATAAATTTTTCATAGAACTTTGAAAAATTGAAAACTCAGGAACTGCTACAGAATTAATATTAATATATGTTCCGATATTTCCTAGAGATACCTGATGTTCAGAGAAATTCATAGAATAATTTTAGAGTTTCCTATAATTGTGGGTTTTTTTATTTCGAGACAATGAGAAATCCCCAATCAAACAGATTGACTTGTTATCGAATGATCAAACAAAGGCAAACACTACGTAAGTTCTAATTGCATGGGGCAGGGGATTGAAGGGGAATGAGTCCAAAGTTTTGTATTTATCCAGCATCCTTGGAACGAAGCGAAGTTTCTACTACTATTTACGATGGAGTGTACGACCGAGTGGATAGTTGAACTTTTTAATTTTTCTTTATTGACCTCTGCCATCTTTTCTTACTCAGTTTATTATTGATAATAAATGAAGGCTCTTGGGCCGTGATTGAGGCAATAATTTTGATTTTAATCAGCGAATACCGGGAGAATTATTCGAATTGTTTCTTCGCGAAGAAATTATCGGAGTAATTCTGATTTTAATCATTTTCTCTTGAGATTTTTTGCATTATGCAAAACTTATTGGTTTAATGTCACAGCGATAGATTTGAAATTCGAAATAGAATTACATTTTGCTCTTTTCTTCGCGAAAGGGCATTAGCTAAATATTCACTGTTGTAAAATGAATCAATTGAGGCCACTTCTTTTTTTGTCAATTCGATTAATAATTGAGTTTGCTCGGAACCATTTCAGTTTGTCATTTCAACGAAACTTTGAAGAGATTAAATTTTGGATTTTTTCAGAAATATCGGTTTTTTCCCTTTTTAACTTAAATTCCGTTTATTTAATACCACCGGTAATTCGTTGAATATTCGATGGGATTATTAATCGAATAATCTGTCCAATTAATTCAATAGAAAGAACATTTTCATGGATTTCGTGTATCAATGCAGTGGGGAGTGGGTTGGACAAATTTTTTTGTTAAATAAAAGCTGGAAATTCTATTCACCTCCAGTCATAATCCATCTAATGAGCTAATTATTTGTTTTACCCCGAAATTTGATGAGTTTTTCAATATTTCGTCGGTTTACATGATAAGGGAGACGAATATGTGATTTTGTATGGACTCAAATGATTTTTTAAGGCCCGGGTGGACTATCTATCGAACATCATCTTTTGTTTAAAGCTGTACAATTATTAATGACATGTCGACAAAATGTTTTTGAATAGAATGGAAAACTTATCGCTCGAATTTTCCGAGTAGTTATAGCTCTATAGATAAATAGTTATAGAATTATTAATGACATGTCGACAAAATGTTTTTGAATAGAATGGAAAACTTATCAGCCAAATTTTCCGAGTTGTTATAGCTCTATAGGCACACGGCTATAGAATTATTCATGACATGTCGACAGAATATTGTCAATAGAATGGAAAACTTATCGCTCGAATTTTCCAAGTAGTTATACCTCTATAGATATATAGCTATAGAATTATTCATGACATGTCGACAGAAT
>NW_011887749.1:840365-843399 GCF_000806365.1 Fopius arisanus
TATAGATAAATAGTTATAGAATTATTCATGACATGTCGTCAGAATATTGTCAATGGAATGGAAAACTTATCGCTCAAATTTTCTGAGTAGTTATAGCTCTATAGATATATAGCTATTGAATTATTCATGAGATGTCGACAGAATGTTTTTGAATAGAATGGACAACTTATCGCTCGAATTTTCCGAGTAGTTATAGTTCCATAGATAAATAGTTATAGAATTATTTAAGACATGCCGACAGAATGTTTTTGAATAGAATGAAAAACTTATCGCTCGAATTTTCCGAGTAGTTATATCTCTATAGATAAATAGTTATAGAATTACTCATGACATGTCATCAGAATATTGTCAATGGAATGGAAAACTTATCGCTCAAATTTTCCGAGTAGTTATAGCTCCATAGACACATGGCTATAGAATTATTCAGTACATGCCAACAGAATGTTGTGAAAGGGATGTAAAACTCACCGCATAAATTTTCGTATCTTGGACTTGGGTGAAATCCCATGGGACATTTGTTGGGCATTCCATCCTCGTAGAGATTCCCTGGTGCTGTACGATCGATGGGGCCGTAATTGCAGACGAGAACCTCGAGTCGGTTACCAGTATCAGTCGAGTGTACGTTGGCACTTGGTACAGTTGAGTTGTTGTTCACTCCCTGGATCTCCAAGCCGTTCACCATCGACGACAGTGAATTTCCCATCCCCTGGTGGTGGTGGTACCACGTCTCAACAGTGTACAACGCCCGACCACAACCCACTCGGGTTATCATTCCAGTTGCAATTCCAACGTACCCACCCCTGTCCTCTAGCGAAAAGTCCACCATTCTGAGGGTAAATTAATCCTTTGAATGATATATACGGGATTTACATTGCTTCTGCATCATTTTACTTTTCAATTCTACCATTTTAGCCATTTTTTTTATTTATCTTTACGTCACCTATCGGATTTATTCTTTAAATGAAGCTATAGTTTTCTTTCAAAGTGTATTGTTCAATTTCTGTTACAAACCTAGTTGAATTGTATAGAATTACCTCTGCCTTTCTTATAATTCATCTCATTTTTCAATTTTTTCACGCATTTTATCCGGTTATCTAATTTCAACGTCAATTAATAATCAAAATAAGAAAAATTAATATCAGCTAGTAATGATATTAATTTTCCTTTAATACCGAATATTTTCTGAATTTAAAAATATAACAGATTTTTAATAGAACGTAGAGGGAAAAATTGAGGAAAAATTCCGCAAGATTTCCCTTCGCAATAATCCATGGTAATACGCGGTTCTGAGTAATTTTTGCGGAATAACGGATTACGGATTAATCCTCGGATCCATGACGAGAAATTTCAAAGAAAATGTCCCTTTGCATTTATCAACCGTGAAAATAGTAATTTACACTCCGATTTTCCGGTGACAATTTCCAAATGTCCCCGATTACTGTCATCAGGGGGAATTTTATAATAAATTTCTCCCGGTGCGTCGTACCCGTCTTAAAAAATATAGGAATCATAAAAATGACGACAGCCTCTGAACTCGAAGTAATAGTTTTATTCCGCCATCAAAGAGTCGGCGACTGAATGGAATGGTCGGGATGTAATCAAGTGGAATCCTCAGGGGATGCATGATGCCACGTGCATCCGGCAAAACGCAGAGGTACCGAATAAACTCCGTGAGGAGAGAGTGAGACGAAGAGAAAAGTGAGGAAGAAAAAAAAATGGAGGAGAAGAAAACGTCAAAGAACAGCCGAGCAAATACATGGAGTTGAGCCTGAGTGGGTGTGTGTATACCAATAGACTACCACCGGAGTTTCTCATATAAAGTTGAAATCGACGATGCAATTCAATAAACTCGATCTTTACCCAACTTCGGCGGTATCGAAATTCTCAACGTCGTCCAGCCACGATTGTATGTGAAATGGAATGCGGTGGCTGCTCGTGTCCATTTCAACCACTTCCATGGGCCAAACGTGAATGTTCTGCCATACACTGAATCTTTCTGGATAAATAAATGAATTGATAAAAAGGATAAAGCAAATTGAATGCCAACCATTGATAACTATTTTTTTTATATTTCATTGATAATATCACAGCTGCTCTCGAGAGAGTGACATTCCATCGGATTTATCCGAGAGGAAGAATTTTGCTTTTGGAAAATACGGAAAAAATATCCTGTCTGACCAATTCTTTTCATTGGAGAATATATGGAGGTTATCAATATTTTTTAATATTTTTTTGTTGTTTTTTTTGCGTGGTAGTGGAAAAGTTGACGAAATAATTAAAATGTCAAAATCAAAAATTTAATTTATTTTTTTTTAACTTGGGGAATATTGAAAATATATAAAAAATAAAGACTAGTTTTGTATATGTTATTTAACTTTTTTTTATTGACCCATATATAGGTGTCACATATTTTCTATATTTTTTATTGTTTTTTTTTTCGTAGAAACAGAACAAAATGACTGAATGAAGTTTAAAAAATCATATGCACCGTAAAAACGAAATTCCGATTTTTATTTGAGTGTTTTACGAGTGTATGCTCGTGAATATTCGATGGACAAATTTTCTGCAACATATATAACAGGAAATTGCAGAAAAATAAATAACATAAGTTGCAGTATAAAACGAAATTATCTCCAAGGGTTGAAATTTTGGGGGTAAACCACCCCCGTGAAAAGTTCAAACCATGGCAAAAAATTAATTCTCCGAATATCATTTGAAAATTGATGCAATTCCATTTAGCAGTTCATAAAAAATTTTTTTTTAATACATTAAGTCCTCTGTAACATGTTTCATAAAAATGGGGGAGGGGGCAATTAACTAGTACTTATTGTCAGTACCTAATTTCTAAATGTTATGACAGCAATTGGTCCATTCAGAACCCTACCACGAATCAATTAAAAATTTTTTTAATTTGATTTTTTTAATGATGGGAAAGTACTTGCCGACATCTCTGCACTGGTCCTTCCTTGGAACGCACTGGAGGGCCCATCTCCTAGCCAATATAGCGAGCTCCTCGTCCCAGCTCTTGAAAGTA
>NW_011887749.1:843854-850086 GCF_000806365.1 Fopius arisanus
ACGTCGTTGTGAATCCTTTTTATGAAATCCTTTTTATGAAAGTAGAAACACAAAAATGAAGTTCGCCCGAATCGAAATATCTCGAAACGCGTAGGACTAATTCTTCATTGGTCGAGTCGACCCGCCAAATTCAAATTCAGCGCAAGGAGTGCGCAGTAGATCTCGTTTAGTATAAAAAAACATCGTGGAAATACATAGACGTTGAACTCTCAGCGAATTTTTCGCTGCAAATAATTGATGATTCAGAGAACGAAATAACTGCACTTATTCACCCGACGATAATTCAACACTTTTGGAGAATCAATAAAAGATGGTTTTAATCAAATTTAGCTTTAAAAAAAAATTATATGCGCGCAGTAATGGAGTGAAGGATAAATAATTAGTGGAGAAAAAAATTGGCAATTTATTTTCTTCTCGGGCAATTCCAATGGTTCTCGTAGTTATTTGTAATTATTGAGAGATTGACACAGTGTTCTGATGTTTTTTAGTTACTGCAAGTAATTAAACCTGTCAATGGAATATCACGTCTCTCGCTTTGCAATTTAATTAGAGTAATGGAATTCTTCACAACGGGTTTACACCTGGCATCAGATACTACCTTCGATTATGTTCAGATATAATTAATCAACTTTTCTCCTTGAATCATCAAGTTATCCTACTTTATGTCAATTTTATGCAGTAATGTAAGTCAAGTTCAAATCGACTATTCGTCTGTATTCAAAATAATTCTTTGACTTGAATCAAGTCAATTCTTCGGCGTGGTTTAAGTCAGTTTTTCAACTCAATGCAAATTAATTTTTCTACTTGATTCAAGTTCACTCTTCAGCTTCATCCATGTCCAAATGCAAGACGTCAACTTTACGACATCAACTTGATTTTTCAATGCTGTTCAAATAGATTTTTTAGCTTGACTCAAATTCAAGTTCATTCAAGTTGATTTTTCAATTTAAGACCTGGCTGGATCATCTATCGAACGTCATCTTTTGTTGAAATTTGATAATTTTATCCTAAAATACATAAAAAATTCGAATCAAATTTGCGTGGCGGGAAGCACTTGAATGGACACAAAAAAATAATAAAAAAAGAGGAAAAATTATTGAAGAGCGCTAAAGAGCGATATTGTTTAAAAGGGATCTATCAAGTTTACTAAATTTGTATTTGTGGCCGCAATTATATATCAGATATATACACATCTATAGATGATATATCTAATGAGCTACGTATTCTTCATTATATTTTTGTAAAGTTTACCTCTTTTTTTTCATTATTTTTTCATGTCCATTCAAGTGCTTCCCACAAGAAAATTTCCTATTCAAAAATTTCCTAAATTTTAATATATTTTAGGCTAAAAAGATCAAATTTAAACAAAAGATGACGTTCGATAGATGGTCGACCGGGCCTGAACTTAATTTCCACTCAAATCTTCATGCATTTAACCGTCATCTAAATTCCTTGACTAGTGCGACTTGAAAATTCGCGGTTGGAGGGGGTGACTGGTAAAAAGTCATTGGAAAAAATCGACAGGGGTGGAGAATTAAGGGTTAAAATGTGGATGCAAATGGAGTATAGCTAGGTTATCTTTATCACGTGAATACATTACGGGGAAAAGACACATGGTGTGACGTTGGCACAGCCGACAGTAACGCCTGGAGTCGTCCTCGTACACAGCTGACACATGATAACTCGTGTTAGCCATCAGGAGTAAGAAATATAGGGTCGTTGAGTAACTCATGTCTACCCAGTGTCGTGTATTTGTCGTGGAATGGGAGGTCGGAGTGTCAAGAAAATTCTCCGAGATACAACCGACAATGCACAATTAATAACAAACTCGCTTGGCATTTGTCACGTGTTACGTCTTTATCTCGCGTTAAAAAAAAAAGCTACTAAAGAAAGCAAAAAAAAAATTTTCTTGAAATTTTTGGTTTTCTGTTAAACAATTATAAAAAATAACGGGACCATCAGTTTTTGTGATGTGCAAAAGGAAATTGGGAATGTGGAATATTTATTACTCGTTGATATCGATTATTAGTATTGAAATTATTAATACTGAATTTCAGGAAATGATAGTTTGAAGGATTTTCGGGGGAACTGACATTTTTCACAGAATTGATCTATTTAATTTATTTATTAATGTTTAATCTATCTTATTCTTGTTATTTATCTATTAGCTTTTGTAGTGATGTAGCGTAGTGACGATTCGAATATTTTTCATCAGAAATTGGAGTAAAAATTACACAATGCTGACAAAAAATGAAATGATACACAATGCTGACAAAAAATGAAATGAATACGTCAGGGTAAACGTCGATAAATCTTTCCGTGCAGGATAAATTTGATGAAAAATTTTTTCATTGTGTGGTGAAAAAAATGAGGGCCGCGGATATCCGGGGGTAAAAATTAGCGACAGTTAAATAAAATGTGAAAAGCCTCGATAAGTAGGGAAAGCATCATGACGGTTGATACTTATACCACCCTCATCACCCAGTGTGTGAGCATACAGGCCGCACGCTCGCAAAACTTTGCGGAAAGTTCGTTACACGAGAATTCACGATCTGGGTCATATTCTCATCCCAAGCTCAAATATTCGACATGGCCACCCTCTTTCCACCCACTTGATATCCTGCACGTCTCTCAGAGCTGTCGTTTCTCCGTATCATTTCAATATTTGAGACACTCAGAAGCGAGACAGACAGCCAGGAAACCACATTCCCTCGGATTTTGGAAGGGGCCCATCGCTTTTCGTCAAATTCACCCGCAGGGATGTGGGGGCCTCTCCACATCGATTTCAGGCCACTGATAAACTGGAAATATTTCGGTTCACCTCGGCTATTTAATTCTCCAATAATCGCGTGTGCATTTGACTTTAACATCAACTCACACAGAGATAAATATTTCCCCAAAATAAAAGATACTTCATTCAACTATTTTTTATTTATTTATTTCATTTTATTTTTATATTTTACATGTTAAGAAAAATTAATTAAATCGAAAGTATGAAACTTTCAAGTCAGAATTGGAGGAAAATTATGATTCCTTATCATGAAAGCAGATATACGTAAATGAAGTTCGCCTGAGTCGAAACTCGTAAGACTGATTCCTTATTGGTCAACTCGAATTCGAACGTGAAATTCGAATTCGGCTCACGGAGTGCGCAGTAGATCTTGCATATTATGAGTTACAAGGCTATAATTTCCAAAATGGCGAGGGACAATACTGAAGCGAAATGTCATTAGAGAAATTTAATCCACTTGTTACCTATTTTTAAGTCGAATTTTTGGTAAAACATTTCTGAGTGGTTCCCATCTTGTTTGATAATGTTATCCACAATGTATTTTTTTGCGTTTGTTTTTTCGTCGTAATGACGACTATTATCGCTAATTGTTTTTCCTTCCACCATTGGAGTTTACGACGGTTGTTATCTTTTTAAAAATACGGTATTGTCGTCGATTTTCTTTCGAAAACATCTGGTTAATCTGCAGTTTACATTAAAAATTAATTTCAAACAATTTTTACTTCACAATAATTTAGTAATGACGAAGAGAAATTTTTGCAATCAAAGCGGAGAAAAAACGGTTAATCTCTCTCAAATTATAAATTATTTGCGATGAATATTTACATGAATGCAATAACAAATGTATGGATTTTTAGGAGATATTATAATACTATTTTTAATAATCCTAGCAGCAAACAATTGACGATTAAATTGGTAAAATACGAACAATGAAGGATTAAGAATATGAATATATATTTTTTCCAGCTATTGTCATATAATTTATATCGTTGACAATTTTTGTATCAATTGCCCGAGTAAAAATGATTGCTTTTTCATATTCTGTCCCCTTTGATTCAATCCGATTGAACGGGAAATATTTCAGTTTCACCGACATTTAATTCCCGGGCAGTCGTGTGTGTTCGACTGATGTTGACAGGCCAAATCTAATGCACTGGAATATTTTTTCTCTCTCCCGAATTCATGCAGAATTAGTTTTCAAATTTAACGGCGCATCAGTCGGCAGTGAATTCGTGTGAATAGGAACGTTAATTTTGGGTAATGCATTTTGGCGGCTGAAAAATCGAGATCTCGACAATTATTTGACAGGATATATCGAACTTCGACGGTTGAGTGATGAATTTTATATGTTGTACGCGAATAAATTTTCCTTTTCCATAAATATTGATTAAATAATTGTTGAAATAAAAAGTGGAGATATTTTTTCAAAGATAAAACCGCTTGATTATTCTCGTTAAATCATAATATTCAAATATAATGATTCAACAATTGTAATTGTCTTTAATTATCCTAAAATAATTCCATTACATAAATATTTAATAGAAATTATTAAACAATTCACGAATTTAAATAAATCGTATGTATTTTCAGGTTTAGACACTCAATGGAATATTTCTCTGAAATTCCGAGTTATTCACTCATAAAATTTACAACAAGTTGTCATATATTGATATTATTATTAATTACTTGATGTTAATTACCTCAATAGTAATTACTTACAGCACTTCGGCACGTTTTGTCACCGGTAATAGCTCCAAAAACTTAAATCAAGGTAAATATTTCATTTATTCAGACTGAAAAATATTTTCTTTTACAATTTACGATACCTTGGAAATTGTGGGGCGCACTTAACCGAAAAAATAGAAAATCACCCCCCAGAACGAAAAGTGATCCTCGAAACAATCCTGAACCCTCGGTATTTTTGTTTTATTACATATGACTTACCGACAGAAATATCCGAGAATAACGCCCGACTACCTCTGGGGAAATTACCCCAAGATGGCGAGAGTGGGAGGTGAAAATACCCGAATCGATACTTTTCCAAAGTATCTTTGTTATGCTCTCGTCTGGGTACAGACTGGTTACTCTTCAATCAAGATTAATTACCGGATTTTCCCGCCCCTCTGCATTCGAAAAACCGTGAAAATACGCGAGGGGAGGGGAAATTATGACGGCACCTCAAGACGACAAGAACTGGCAGACTTTCCAATTTTCATAGTTACGTTAATTGGTTACTTGACGAGCCCGTACCTCATATATACGTATAATACATGCTCTATGTACGCGGTGGTATATACGCGGGTGCATGAACATTGCGGCAATTTTCGTGGAAATTCAGGCGCAATGTCGGAATTTTCAATTACAAAGAGGAAAACAAGTAAATTCCTTCTAGATTGTAGAATTTAATATGATTGATTTTGGAGAAGATTTTTGGAAATTTGACTGTTAACCGACAACCATAATAACTCATCAATAATTAATAATAATTCATAACTTTAATCTTCGTAAAAATGAATAGAAATTTGAGAAAACCGCGAAATCTGTTTGAACCGTCCAAAAAATTTCCAACATTTCCGACTACCCCAAAAATTTCTACTTCTACTATAAAAAACATAAGGTTGATCAATAATTGGAAAACACCGGTAATGACGTAGAGTTGACAATTGCCAAGGACTACGTACTTTGACTAATCAATTTGTCAACTCCTGAAAGAAGATATTCGTCCGGGAACTTCCTACTCAGACTTTCCCTTAATTATTTGAAGCCTCTCATATCCTATAAAAATCTCATCTCATCAATTTCAGCGGAGCGGCGGGCTGAAAAAAAAAAAATGTGCAAGAAATTGAAAATAATAAGTTGGATGGACGTGGAAGCAAAGTTGAGCTTCTGCTAAATGGCAATCGTGGCTGGCAAAATACATTTTTAAGTTTCCACTTTCCATAAGTTTATCCTTATTCCCCTCTACCTAGCTTTACTCAACGCTCAGTGAAGTCTTGAAGTCTGGCTAGACCATTACCGATAGAGCCTTGCTGACATAATCGAAAATCGATTCCATCTCACCTCCTCAACATCTCGCTGGTGTTCCTCAGCTTCAACTCGCGTTTTACGTGACGCCAAACGAGAATTTATCAGGGCCAGGATAAAGAGGAAATCCAACCCGCACCCAGGATGCAACTATTTCCTTTTGTCCGCGTCTACAGGAACACCATTCTGAAATCATACTTTAACGAATCAGTTTTTATTTTAATCAACACTCTAATAATAATTGCCAAGTACTTTCAATTGCTCGACAATCTCCAGATAATAAATTGTTTTAATTTTTTAGAAATCCCAGAATTTTCCATTTTCTTGCACTTACATTCTATTTATTATATTATTTATCTATTTTTCTAGTCTATTTCCTATTTGATTCTAGTTTATTCCATTTTTACTGCACCTTCA
>NW_011887749.1:850526-925171 GCF_000806365.1 Fopius arisanus
GTTGTTGCCTTCACCGAAAAATGAATTACGAGTGTGAAATTTGATTACAAATCACGTAAAAATTTGTTTTTTTTTTCCAAAATTTGATGAAAAAAAAAAGTAGATTGAGTTACCACACAAATTTGGAACACCTTTTATTTCATTGAGATTTATTTATTCAATATTTCCTTCAGCATACCTCGATACGATAATGAACGAAATTTGCAAAAAATTTATAATAACCAATCTTTATTCATTGTTTTTTTAACATAAATAATAAATAAATAATAATTCTCTTTCCATTATTTGATGCAAAAACCCAATGCTACAATAAAGAGACTGAATATGCAATACTTTAATTGTCGAACATTGAAGTCCTCAATATAATAATAATCTAATTAAATAAATTCATCGAATATAAATGCCATTTATTAATTTTCGTCGAGTCCATTATCTCTACAGGCTTCAGTTGATAAATGAAACAATAGACGAATATGTTTATATATATTTCTGATATTGATATGAACCTCTGAATGCTCATTAGTCCATTGTTTATTCATCCATTCGTTTATTTGATTCAGCAGAAAAAATATCTTCATTTGATTGAAAACGATCGAGTAACTGCGTCTTGCAACGAATCACGTTAAACATAAATATATGTACATATAAATATATAATATGTTTACTTATTGCATGAATAACTTGATGGCATTTCCACGTCGCTGCAAAAATCTATAATCCACGGAATGATTGAGGAATAATATGTAATTACGGGTTCAATTACCGAAACTAGAATGCACTTGATTACAACTCCATTTTTTAAATATCGATTAATCTGGAAAATGATGGAGTTTGCAGGAAAATATCAAATGACCTTTTTTGTCGGCAATTAAATCAACTATAAAAAAGTTATTCACCATTTTCTCTCCAATTTGATGATTATCGAGATAAATGGTTAATTAACGAAAAAAGTGATTTCGGCGCATGTAATTTCCACAATTCTCCGTTGATTTCTAGTTAATATCGACTTTTCAACTACTTATGCTGTTTTGTTATTAAAGCGTTGATAAATATGTATTTTCACGGTATTTGGCCGGGAGAGCCTGTAAAAAAATCATAAAATCTAGTCAAGCAAGTCGGGAAAGTAAAAAAATCAAATTTTGTTTATGATATTCCAGAGTGTATTTTTTTCAACTCATTTGATCCTTTTTCATTTTTATTCTTTCAGAGTTTGCCAGCAGGGGATGAGAAAAAGGGCGAGGCTAGCACGCATCGGCCGTGTTCTCTACTCAAAACGTTCCTTCACTTTCTTTTTTTTTACGATTTTTTTTTATTTCATTTTTCTTTCAAGCACCGAGGGATCGCGAGTAATATTCGTTGGTGAAAAGTTCTCGAGTCTCGTGAGTGGAGAATAGCAAAGGGGTTTGAGGGTGAATGGGAAAATTGCCCCACGTTATCGTTGTCGCTCGTACCATTACTATTCCACTGATTTTTTCACGTTTTTTGTCGCTCATTTCTTACACTTTTCCCCGGCTCAATGCGCCATTTTCCTCTACCCGATATCAGTTTTCGATAATTTCGGTTTCAGCAACGCGTAATGACGGAAAACCCGTAAATTTGATTTGAAATAGACAATTTCAGTACAATTGGAATTGCAAATTATATATGACGACTTGATGAAACAGGAGAGAGAATTCAAAGGGATGGAAAATGTGGGTCAAAAAGGAACTACGAGGCACAGAATTATCTTCGGTTTATCAAAGAGCTTCGGCGATTTTTATAGTATTTTCTAGCCTGAGAAAAACTTTTCGCAATATTCATCTCGAATTCTTATTTTCCATTGTAATAATTTCAGTTCATTTGAATGGCAAGATAATTATCGATAAACAATATCTAATTAGAATATTGTAGCTTTGAGAAATTGCAACTTTTATACAATCAGTCAAATAAATATATTTAATTAGTTAAGCAAAATTAATATCAATTCCCGAGAATGATTTTCCCCAAAATGAATAGTCACGGTGAAATATTTTCAGAGTTTTAAGATAATCGCAGTAGGTATTAAAAATTAATTATTTCATGATCATTTTTTTAAATCGACGGTTGACATGAGATTATTATTTGACAATCTTCGCATTAAAAAAATGACGAAAGTCATTAGAAATTATCGCGTAGAAGAAAAAAGTAGTTTTTATCAGTGTTTGTTTAACCAATATAAATACGTCAAGAGAAAAAATAGTTGGCCGATTTACGATGCACCGGACTAAAAAACATTTCAAAAAGAGAAATGCTCTTATCAAACTGAGGCGTTTAAAGATAACTTTACAAAAACATGAGCGAAAACTGATAAAACACAATTACCGAACGTAAACAATTGCAATGGTTCATTACCTGATCATTACCTAGCACAAAGTATAAAAGATCATTGTTTACCGTGAGGTTCCACTTTTTGGAATCACCATCGTAATATGATGAGCAAGCTTCAAGTTTTCCTGTTATTCGTCTGTCTCTGTATAGACTGGGTAAGTCGTTACATTAAAAATCATTTTTCATTAAATTCCAACGATTTTCTCCGATTTTTCTATTAAAAAATAATGCATTAATACTGCAAAAACATTTTCTCTTTAAATTTACTAAAAATCTCCTGCATTATTCTTTTCCAAAAACTAATTACTTCATTTTTTGTTTATTATCGTAGAATTTTAGTTGACGGAATTTTCAATGAATGTTCTATCTCATATTCACAATTTTTTATTTCAGCAATAATGCATTTAATTCCAATATTATTAATGAAAAACAAATTGAAATTTTGTAAAGTAAATTTAAATTCTTGCCCGAACTTTTTTGAATTACTAATTAAATTGAATTAAATAAAGAATTATGAGTGAAAATTAGTTGATGTTGATTCTAAAAGCATTTGGTTATTTTTCAGTCATATGCGGTAAATCATCAGCAATGTGAGATAATACGTGCAGTTGACAGCGATGAACTCTCTGTTTACCTCACGGGATCACAGGTCCAAGCAGGAAGCAGATCAGAATTTTGGTACAGCTCAATCAATTTCCTACAAGACGTCAGCGGTCCTCTCCAGGTTGGTAGTTACTTTGATGTCTCATTAATTTAAACTTTAACGTTCATTAATTTCCATTCTGCACCCGCGGAGTAACCGGTGGGTTTTTGGGCAATATCTGTAAATCTGCAGGAGCTAGCTAGATTTGTGTTACGACATTTTCTGTGGCCGTTACTGCACTCTACAAAAAAGGTCTTAAAGCAAATTTCGCTAGCTGTATTCAATTCCGAGATATGCCCCAAAAAATCGACTACCGAAATAAGCCTATCATTAGTTATTTTGTGGCAGTTCGATAATGATTTCATCTTATTCATTAATTTCATGCAGATGACTTACAAAGTAGAAAAATGGAATGATGCCTTATTTGGAGGAGGAAGTTGGGGTTTTTATACTGACGGTTCAGGTGACATCTGCAGACAACCAGGAAATGACGAACCTGGCTCTTGGGCAAAGTTTATACGAGATCTTTTGGGAGTCTCTAACTGCCCAATCTCAGCGGTGAGTACTCACAATTCAATTATCATCAGTAGCGAAGGAACAAGAAAGTCCATCTTCATCTAAAAATCACACAAATCGAACAAAATACATATTCGTTCTATATAACTTTATTCATCATTGATTAAATAAAGTATAATTTCGTATGTAATTTCGTATGCAGCTGTAGGAACCCAACAGTTTTGTTGGGCCAAGCGAGTACTCGGTAATAATTACCGAAACGCGATTCATGGAGCACGCCATCTTGTTCACATCGTCTGTTTACAATCATCGGCTATATCCGCTTACATTCAATTCAATTATCATTCTCATCATAATGAAGTACATTTTAAAACAATTTTAAATCATTCATAAAAAGTGGAGAATTTAGTGATGGCTTTTGATTTAATTGTTCTGTCTAAATTAATTTTCAAAAGTCATAAGATTAAAAAAAGTAGTTCATCTCCTGGAAGTTGATTGTTCTAATCTGTAATGGAATTGAAACCTTCCCGTGGGGATCGGCATGATACTATACATCGTCTACTTTATTTTTTATATTATTATTAATTTATGATTAACCATGAACGAACCGTCTGTATCGCAGGTCAATTAATGATTCAGTAATAGTGTAATAGTAAAATAGTGAGTGAATCTTGTTCATATCAGCCGAATATACAGCGACCTCATTTTCTATGCATTTTAGAAATTTTTAATTAGCACGCACTTATGATTAAAATTGGTTTTAATTGGGATTTTTTATCCACTTTTTTGACAGGGCGACAAAACACCAGATAGTACTATTCTCAGCACTAATGTCTGCAGAAACATGGTATTCTACTATGGAGTTGATACTAGTAAATATAAGTACCGAGTATTTCTCACTTTAAATGATGCCAGTGGCAGCGAAATACTGAGCGGTCAAGTCGTGCTGCCCATTCGTTAAAAACTGACAATTGGTAGTCCCAAAATTTTACGGCAAAACTCAACACCAGATAATGAGGACATGAATTAATCATAACGATAATTAATTAACAATTATTCATTTAAAGTCCCACTTGACTATGTCGAACGAAAATTTATTTGGCAAATTATTTTGAGTTTCGACTATATGAATAAAATAATTCCGTCTCATCATTGAATTTTATTCTGATGCGGTTATTTTAACCATTCATCCTCTTCATTCTCTCCGAATTTCCAGATAATTCACCAGGAATAGTATATTTTTCGTAAAACGAACTCCAGTAGAAATCGTTTCGTCGTAATAATAAAATGACATCAAACTGTGGAAGAATGCAGAATGAAGAAATGCCCACATGAAGTACCAGTAAAAGTTGATATAATTTGAAAGTGATATAATTTGTTTAACATCTTTGTGAAATATTTTCGTCACGCAACTCGACAGAAGCAACATTATCCATTCATAATCTGAGAACTTGTAGCAAATTCATCCTCAATTCTTTAGAGAGCAATTGTGAAACGTTGAATTCATTTCCACGCATTTTTCATTACAATTTAAATCACTTGGGGATATTTTTACATTAGCGGCTGTCCAAGCCATTCTGCTTCTTTCAGAGATCGATATGAATTCACCGGTGAATTGAGAGTTAATCATTCACCATTCGATGTTTTCCTCTAAGAAAAGAACCGTCAAACGAAATCTCTCGTTGATCTATTCTCATCTCATCATTTATTGATTTTTTAAATATTTTTGTATTTGATAATATAATATAATACGACTAATAAGCACGCAAATTTTTCTAGACCAATAAAAGAGTTGAGAGACATTGGTAAATTGTCAGTAGAAGTGACCTTACTAAAATATAAACAATACTTTGTCGGGTAAACGTAAGAAATAAAAATAAAACGACGATAAAGACTTGACACTTGATAAAGCCTCGTTATCATACGACGGGACGAAAACAAATAATCTATTTCGGGAAATAATTACTGGCTGATTAGTGTCGCATTTTTCAATGCAGAAAATAATTCATTCGCAAAAGTTACAAGAGCAGCACTTCCCTGTGATTTTCGGAGCATCGGAACTTGTCATGTTCTTTTTTGTAAATTGTCAAAATTGTAAACAAAGAAAAATTGGAAGAATGTACTCAATGAAGAAATGTTTGAAGCTTCGAAGTTTGAAGAACATCCTTATCAAACTGAAGCGAGGTCGAGCATATAAAAAAATCACAATACTAGGCGACTGTCCTCAAACGTCTACAACTCAAAAAGCTAATTGCTCTCGCACATAGTATAAAAGTCCTCAGGTTTTTTCAAGTCATCACAATCCAGAAAACTCCATTCAGATATGATGAACACTATCCAACTACTCCTGCTTGTCTGCTTTTGGACAGGGCAGGTAAGTCTCCAAAACCAAATAAATTGTCAAAAAAAGACTGTTGGCTGCAGCTCTAAATTACGCACGTAAATTGTAACACACAAATTAATCGTCAACAAATTGAATAGTGTTTTCAGCAAAATCATGGTGTATGAAAATCGATTCGATAACAATGTCTATAGTTTAATAGCACAAGCACAATACAGTAAATCGCATCAATTGAAGCACAAATATTAATCCGTAAACAAAACATCAATCAATAATTTCATGAATAACGAAAAAGTAAAACCCCCCGTATTCAACCGGTATACATGTTGAATCATTAAGTTGAATCATTAAAGGCGCATATATTGAATTCATGGGTTTAAATCTACATATGTAATTTCATTTAATTTTGTAACGATAAATTTTTTATGAAAACATACTTTCCCAAGGGAGTGAATCCTTGGCGAAACTGATTTATTTTCTCCACGCATGCAACATCCTCCATCACTCGAGTATTTATTCCAGTCAAATGCTGTCAATCACCATCAATGCGAAATAATACGAAGTGTGGATAGTAGTGAAGCCTCTGTCGTGATTCCAAGCAACCCCTGGGTGCAAGGACAAAACAAGGGTGAATTCTGGTACAACTCTGTCAATTGGGTGCAAAAAGGAAATGGCCCTTTTACGGTTAGCAATACTCTCACCTCTAATCTGGTTCATTAATATAATTCTTTAAATTTCTATGACGCGATTTAGATGACTTATAAGGTAGAAAAATGGACTGACGCTTTATTCGGAGGAGGTAGTTGGACTCGTTACACTGAGGGTACAGCAAATCTCTGTCGCGCACCAGGAAATAATGAACCTGGCGCATGGTCAAAGTTTGCACGAGATCTTTTAGGAATGAGTCATTGTCCAGTAGCACCGGTGAGTAATCAATCATTAATCGCCACTTAATTCTGTAACGACAAGATAATTAGGGCTAAGGTAGTGACAGGGATTATGAACATCTTGTGTATATAAATAGTGCAATTATCAAGAAATTAAAAGTGAGAGTGGAACCATTTTTAAACCTATTTTTATCTACAGGGAGTAAAATCAGTCACCCCAGGACTTCTTAGCACTTATCAATGTAGGAATATGGTTTTCTATTACGGAGTTGATACTAATAAATATAAGTACAGAGCTTTCGTTACTGTGAAAGATGCTAGGGGATATGAACTATTGTACGCCCACGTCGTCCTCCCAATACGTTAAACCTATTACAATTTCTGTAATATGTAATAATAATAACTTAGCGATGGTTAAATACATTTGAGAATGACTGCGGAGAAAAAGATGATCTATCGAACCAATTTGATTTTATTTTTTGGAATAAATCCATTGTTTAATGCATTCCATTTGCTTTATTTTGTTCTGCTAATGTTTCAACAATTGATTCGATTCTACTCTTTACGAATAGTTTTGAAGGAGAGAATTAAATTATTGGGATGTTGCAGTAGAATCTACTTCATCGTAATAATGAAATCACTGTGTCCTGCGGAGGAATAGACGATAAAATAACAAAAAAAGCTGATGTAAAGAAAGATGAATGACTTTTCAAAGTTATGATATTTATATTTGTATAAGTGGTTTTATGTCCTACAAATTATTTTCATACAATAATTTGACAGAAAGTAGTGCATTCACAACCGTTTCCGTCTTCCCAGCCATTATTCATTCGTAATCCACGAGTCTTCAACTCGACACCGTCAACTCGGTTTTCAGCGTACAATAGTAAAAAGACAAGTTGATTTTCACACAATTTTCATTAAATTGAAATCAGTGGAGAATATTTTTCCATCAAGGGCTATCCAACCCATTCTCCCGCCATGCTAATAGTGTATTCATATCGCTGATGCCGCGAGTACTCCATGGCTCAAGTGGATCTGTTGGCGATGGTGGCGTTATATTCCCATTTTTCTTACTATTCATTTCATGGACATCGGTTATTACTTCGGATGGTACAACCCTGCAACGAAAGAAAAAACAATAAATAAATGTCTTTCATCGAATAACAGCTATTGAATTGCGCCGTGCGGCCATTTTTATTTAATGAACTGCTTAAATTCTATATTAGTATATTATGCAACACGTGCGTAATATATTTTTTTACTCGTGGGAGGTTTGTAACACGAGCCGAAGGCGAGTTTTACAATCCCACGAGTCGAAAAATATATTACGCACGCGTTTCATACAAAATTTTATGTCATTGCGCCCGGAATCCGCGATTTAACCGAGCGAAGCGAGGTTAGAATCGCGTGATTACGGGCACCGATGGCATAAAAATTATTATACGAATCGATAACCAACCATTAAATATGTTGAATAATGTTATTGTTTAAAGGATTTTGCAATCCGATATGGGAAATTGATGGCCGTTTCATAGATTTTTTATATTCATTACCTGTTCTTGGCGGTTTTGGGGCGACGCTTGTGATTCTTATTGATACGTTGCTCCCCATTCTTCTCATTTTGCCTGGAATCATCCGGATTAGTTTTGTTGTCTGGCGTCTGCTGGAGCTCTAGATATCCATTGACGTGGGGTGGAGTGGGTGGCTTCGTCGAGAGGTGAGAGGGATACGCCTGTTCGTCGGTGGATGAGGAGGATTCTAGGGTAACACCGCGACTTGAACGGCGATGGCGGGCTGATGAGGAGTAACGCAGACTCGCTGAACGAATCCGACGTAGACGGGATTCTGCCCCCAAGAGATTTGAGTCTGAAATTGGAATTATTATTTGTGGAGACGCCGAGAGCTAGGGGTGGTTTTTTATTTTACGGTGAGGTTAGTTCAGGTGGAGCAATCCAGGGAGCATTGACAATGGTGAAAATAGTTACATGGCGAAATATTATTTGCGGAAATATTATTTACAAAAATATTGCTTTGAAAAATCACACAAAATCACATTTGAAATTTATTATAATACACCAAAATGGAACATCTCACAACATTTTTAAATATTTGATGTAATATCATTATTGACTATCATCAATTAGTATTTACAGTAATTGTTCTTTATCTATTGATTAATATGTGAGAAGTAAACCTTTAAATGTGATAAATTTTTAAAAATGCAGAAATTATGGTAATAGTATATTAAAGCTACTTCTATTTCCAACTTTTTCAGTTTCATGATTTTTTAAAATTTGAGGTATATCCTACAGTAAATAGACATCGTTGGGGTCCGAACTGAGCGGGTATGAATGAATTTAACCTCTTTGAGTCATCAAACTTTTCGGTGGATACTCATGTAGGTGCGCGGGTACCCCTTCCTTCACTTTTCCTCCCAAAAGCAGTTAATAATATTGCGAGACATTTACAAAAATTTAAAGCATGGTGAGGCACTTTTGAAAAAGTTACAAGCCTCACCAGCATTTAGCATGACCCAGGGTTCGCGACGGGTACTCGCGACTCCTATGAACCCCACAAAAAGTCGACTTGGACTGGTCTACTCCCTCCAGGTATATACCTAATCGAGAAAGTAAAAATATCTTCATAAAGTTCACAGTCAACTTATACAATGTAACTAAGGGCGGAATTCGCAAACAATTCTCGTGTTAAGAGGAAAAAATTTAACCGCATTGAGGGGGTAGTTGTGTCGTGTATATTATACGCGACAACATCGCCTGTGACGTCACACCGATAAAACGTCCACTTGGCCTATCTTCATTGAGTGCGGCGCAATGTTATCTTTTCCTTTCTTTCGATAATTATTAAGATGAGAAAAATTGAAAATTAGATGAAGTAGTTCTATTATACAATTACCGAAATAATGATAAAATATGATAACCGTGAGAATAATTATTTTTTATACGAAAATGTTGTCCTTTAAGATTGTAATGCACATTAATTCATTAAATTCAGTTCAATTGCGAATGAAATTAATTAAAAGTTTGTTGGAAAATTTCAAACTCAGTTCAACGAAATCCTCATACAGTAGGTCGACAATTGGTCGACCAACTCGCGGCCTCCGGTCAGCGTTCAGATGGTACTTCTCAAAATTATCTAGGTCATGAAATCAATTATTGAAATCGTTGAAAATTTCAAAAACTAAGGGAGAGGGCATTTATGTCCGAGAAGCAGTTCTATATAAAAAAAAGGATCAATATCTGGAAGAATGAATTTTCATTTTCAATGTTCATCAAATTTTTCCAATAAAAATTCGATATGTTCCAGATATTTTTGAATATATTCTTTGCGATGTTAATTTTTTCATGTATTTTTCATTCCACAATTCCCATGAAGATGATATCATAAATATTACAGATACGGTGATGATTTAAAAATGCATTGTGGTTTTCCGGATTGTTTAATGAAACGGAGAGGACGATTTTTTTTTGGAGAGTAAATTTTGTTATACACTTACTGCCACATATGTCATTGTCGCTGGATTCAGCCATGTACTTCCTCTCCTTGGTCTCCAGCTGGTTATTGTCCCCTGGGGCGATAAAATTACCGAGGCCGAAAGTCTCAAGTATTTGCGAATCAATGGCCACCCTGGGCTCACTGGCGATTCTCGCCTCTTCAGCCATTTTGAGCAGTTGCTCCTTGTGTGAGTCCGGGGACTCCGAGGCAATCACCAGGTTCAACAGAGGATCCAGTTTTTCACACTTTTCTTTATTTGAATTAATTACAGGCCTAACAATATCCTCCGCTATTGGTTTTTCAACTACAACAGAATAAAATAGAAAAATCACTTGATGTCACTTGACAAAGATGATAATCTCAAAATTATCTTTCTGCTTTTATTATAACTAATTTTTCGTCCTATCGTTTACCTTCTCAGGATTTCACCATTGGCTATATATTCCTTATACATTCAAGTCCATTAAATATAATTAGTCAGACCTTGAGACGCTGGACTAACCTACCATAAAAAAAAAACATTTACCCGCGACCGATTGTGAGTGATATAATTATGATTACCTTAGAAGGCAGACACGGGCATATTATCAGTCATTACATGAATTATCGATAACATCATCCATTCAGATTTCTATATTTGAATTTGACAACTATCCAGAAATTCCCACACCTTTCCAGACAGATTATCCCCAAATTAGTGCATTATCATGATAAATAATCAATTGCGTTCTGAATAAACAATGTCACTAATTAAATACAACTCCACAAAATAGTAACGATTCCTTAAAATTTCAATCGCCGAGACATCTGGATTTTCAATTATATGGGTTTAAATTCAAATTTAATTAAAAACGGTCACTGAATTTCTCATTGTCTTGAGAATTCGAGAAAAAACGGCCTTTCATGTTCAGTGCATGGTAATTAATTTTTTCAATGAAAGCTCAAATTTTCATGCCCATCCTGAAAATAAATATGACAGAATTAAATTCTTAATGGATGATTATTTTTAACTGTTAACCTTTTTCCAGTGCCGCCGGGCTCTAAAAATGGAGAATCACCAGATTATTTAAAAAATGAACTGATTCGTTAACACAGAGTTCACCAAAAAATCCATGTGACTGTGGTTGCTCCAATTTTCTAGTTTATTCCCAGAACTTTCAAGTGTAGTGCGATAGTAACTTCGAAATGTGTGATAACCGACTGGGAATTTATCATAGGCGATAACGACAGATGACCTGGTATCTCAGGATTTATCCCTTTAAAAATAAGAAAGTACGTAGTAAATGGCGAATGTACCTTTAGCAACAGCTGCCTGGCCCTCGATTCTATGATTTGTATCACAAGACTGCACTTGAGTATTGGTTTGATTTGTAGTTGTTGAGGTGGACGTTGGTAGTTTGGCCTGTTGTGCCTTTGCTTTTGATGCAGCATCTGTAGTTGGTATTCCCTCGGTAGCACTGGCCAGGTCAATGTCGTGGGCAAAGGCCATTACATCTAGTGCTGCTGTGAGAGCATCACCAAAGCCACCGGTCACGCCCGCTGACGCTGAGATTTCTGGCTCAGCCATGTGAGGACTGAATACAAAAAACACCAAATAAAACACATGGTAAATCAAGACACTCGATAAGTGTTTGAGTCGTTGTACACCAGGAAATATAAATCAAACTTGTTCAACCCCTCGTTACAGTTTTACGCCATTATCTCGCGAACCAATCTACTGAAAATAACTTAATTGTAGCTTTGAAAAGAGGAAATCTTCCTGTCTGTTGAACAACAATCTAGCCCAGCTCTGCTCCACGGATAATCGCATTTTTGATCAGGATATCATTTTTTAAAGCTTATCATTTTTTCACAGAACAATGAAATGGATACCTTCGCCTCACTGGAGTAGAAATGGACGCTCTGCCCCACATAATGCACCTGAGTTCCTCCCCACTCATTCCCCTCTTCTTCAATTCTGCTATTGTGACTTTGCCAACTCTCTGTAAAACGAAAAACAAGTGGGTAATTGCATATTCCGGCTGGTTGTATTATTGTTTGTACCGGTGAATTTGCAAAATTTGCTATCCAAATGAATATCACTCTGGCTGTTAGATATATTTTTTTTTCTTTTCCCATGATTCGAGTAATTTCTGAAAGTTGGTGAAAACCTCTTCTCCCCCAGAGGTAAAAACAAATAGAAAACTAATAAACACCAGTGATATAATGAAACAACTTGCCAACCATGGAAATATGAAATGAACTGGAAAGTCATTGGGGGAATTGTGCCAGTGAGTAAAGGTCACTTAGACTCAAGTACGTTAACTATAGCTATACCTTCCAATTAGCGACAGCACCTTTTCTCTGTCTTGCCCTAGTCTTGGATTTGCTCTTTATCACCATGACACCTCGTTGCTCGGAGGCTGGATTATTCGGGTCATCGCCCGGACCCAACTTTATGCTGTACTCTTGAAGATAATTGTGGGCGTCTTTCTGCGATACTGCGCGCTCCAGTGATACCACTATTTTCGCCCACTTGAGAGCACCGTGAAAGCAAAAGAAATTCGGTGAAATGAGCTCATTAACATTTTTCCAATTGATTCATCACCTTTGAGAACGTCAAGTCGATTATCTCAAAGGGTTGTCTTCGAAACACTAATCATGCACGCAAAAATAGTTACGCTCGATATCATTGTAAATAGTCATAATATCAACGTAATTTATGATTTCATTTTTAATTACGCGCAAGTTACGCTCAAAATAATTGAAAATTACTGTAATCCAACCGGAATTTACAGCAGTTGAAGCTGAAGCGAAAATTACACTCAACATAATTGTCAATTACGATAATCTAAAGATAATTTACCGTAATTATTCCGTAATTAGAAACTCCAAGGCTTATTAGCGTTGATGTAATTGCAATTAATGTCCAAGAAATAGTACATTGGGTTCATTATGATCATCAATTACGTTGATAGTCATCGTGACTTGCTTTTAACATCCCCGCAAATTACGATTACATAAACGTATAGTTAATGACTGCCGGACAAATAAGTTTTAGAATAACTAGTAACGAATTAGTTGCGATATTTGAAAATAAAATTATTAATGACACGTCACTATGTGCACTTGGTATTTGCCATTTTTTCGCGGAATGGAATTGTTTATATTTATTGTATTGCGTACTTGTTTCACGAATTCCTTCTCACTTTGCTCGATTACGTGCGCATATGTGTTACCCATCATGGCTATCAACATGTTGAGGAGAAGAATGGGCACAAGAACCATAAATATTGCGAACACAGTTTTGCTCAAATTCGGGTAGGCCGTATCACTCAAATCGCCATACTGAAAAAAAAAACAGATAGAGCCATTTATTTTCACTCACCTCGGGGTAATGGATTTATTTTTCTATGTGAACTCACTAGAAGTACCAGACGAATCCAGTAATCGGGTGATATTTCGAGCAGACGGGCGATATTTCAACCACGTCGTCGACTTATGACCCGATCGAAAACGCCCAGGATGTCTGATAAAAAAAAATTTTTTTTTTTCCACCCACCACCACTACCTCCACGTATATTACTACCAAAGTTTCATCCAAGTTGTGTGATCCGAAAGTTTGCAAATTCAACGGTATCAATTCGTGATTTGTTCTTGTCAATGTGTGCGGAGTGTCAATGTGAAATTTTCCAATTAAATCGGGGAAAAGTTTGTTTCAGGTTGGAGCACAGGAAAAACCACTTAAAGTATTTAAATTTTTCATGTACCACTATGGCGATGGTTTTGGGAAGCAATAATTTCATCAATCCTTGATTGAGGATAACATATTTTGGGAAAAAATCATTTTCAGATTTGTCAGATTTTCACAGTAGATCCTAATTATCCACAAGCAAGATAAATAACGCTTACATAAATATTAATATGAAACATAAATATTTAATGCATAGATAACGCAGAAATTAAAAAATAGATCCAATTATAGCTGCATCGATAAAAATTAAGAAGATCGAACTGTAAAATAATTAACTACATGTAATATTGATCCAAACATTTGTAAATAATCAGTTAATACATAAATAAATAAACGGCCTATATATTTACCATTGATTTAAAATCAACTCACGCTGTAATCCCCCAGGGTGATTTGAAACAAAGCCATCCAGGTGGAGTGATATGAGTGGTAGAGGCTGGATTGAACCCTGGGAAAGCCCTTGTAGAGAAAATGGAAGGACTGGGAGAATCCAAACAGAACAACCATGTAGATGATGCCGAAGGTGAGCATGTCTCCAGTTATCATGCTGTAAACCATTGTGACGAAGGGCCCTGTAAGCCTCACCGCCCTGAAACAGATAAGCCATTGTACCCCCAGCCTCAACCTTCCACTACCAATCACTGAAAAAAAATATTGGGGGATTCCCCGCGTTAATCGGTTTATATATATATGGTATATATGCGTGGCGGTTATTCGGACTGAACACTGACAAAATAATTGATTTAATATTCGTTAAAAGTTACTGAATCATTAATTGACCTGAAAAAGAGATTATTCGCTCATGATTAATTATGATTTGGAATAATATAAGAAATAAAGTAGACTATGTATGATATGGTACCGATCCTCACGAGAAGGATTAGATTCCATTACAGATTAGAAGAATCAAATTCTAGGACATGAAACAATTTTGAAACAAAGTCATGGCTTTTGACAATTCATTCAGGCAAAACAATCAAACCAAAAGGCATTACTAAAACCTTCATTTTGGAATGATTGAAAATCAGTTCAAAACGCACTTCATTCTGATACGAACGGTAATTGCATTGAATGCAAGCGGATGTGGCGGATATAGGATGATTTTGAACAGATGATATGAACAAGATGGCGTGTTCCATGAATGGAGATTCGGTAATTATTACTGAATACTCGGTTGCCTCAATACTACTAATACTAATACTATTACTCAATACTAATACTACTACTCAATACTAATACTTTAATCAATCAACAATATTGTTACTCAACTCCAACGAATATCTATTTAATGCAACCAGATAAAAGAAAATGGTTCGTCATAATTGATTGGATAATCAACCGAATTTTTCTATCAGTGAAATTTGAATAAAATTTCCTCCAGTAGAGAATACCTTGTAATCAACTAGTGACTGAAATGATCATTTCAAATTGCTGATAAATCGTTGATAAATGAACTTCGATACTTCATTAGACCAAAATAACCTGCAACTCATTACTGTCATTATCAGCATTGGGTATCGTCTGGAGCTGTTCTGAAATGCCGTGGAATCAATGGCCAATCAAAATTCATCCCCTCAACCCCATTACCCAACACACATACTCTAATCTACCTTTGTACCTCCTTCTCCCTCACTATCCAAATACCGAAATTACACGCATGTAATGTACACCCTTGTGTATGAATACCATGCATTTATGTCAAACGAGATTCACATCGGGGTAGTACATATATCGGTGGGCGGTGTTACACAAATACACATAGTGAACGCTCACGATTTATGTTAAATGTCCAAATGCAACGCGTTGTGTTGATTAATAACGTGCTGCACGATGGGTGGACGAGGGGAGGAGGATGGTCATACTGATTTTATCGTCAAATTCAATTTACATCGTGATATCCGGTTGGTGGTTTTATCGGGAATGATGCGGAATGCATGACTACATTTCTTCTGGGGAGGGTTTAATTATTATTGATTGGAGAGGGGTAGGGGGGAGGAGGGGGTTCAATGCTTTGAGTTGTATCTGGAGTTCGATTTACCCGTCGACATGTCATTCCCGCTCTCGGTATCCGCAATAATTACGATTTTTCCACAAAAATTCGACAAATGTATTATTATTTTTAGTATTTCAGTTATAATTGTAAATATAATTGAATTGGTAATGTAGTTTCAGTAAAAAACACAATTTTTGGTGGGTAAAATAGGGTGATTTGTATTTAAAAAATTGTGTTATAATTGGGATTGTAGTGACTGTGAAAATTTTCGGGGAGAAAATTCCCAAAAAAAATAGTAATTATATTGTAAGTTTCTAGTAATCGAAGTGATAACAAACGATAACAATTTTTGGAAAAAAAAATACCAAAAAATATTGAGATTGTTACAAAGAAAATGTAGAAAATTCTGCAAAATTATTGTAATTTCGCATAAGAATATAAATAAATAAGTGGTTTTGTGTCCCATGCACCTAAATTAATTAACGAATTAATGAATGCACTCGAATGCAACAGCGACCACGATAAAGTCATGAGCAATTGACATGAATGCTCCTGACACAAACATGACAGGCAGAAACAGATTGACTGATCATTCAGTTTGACATGATTCTCGGGAATTCAACGTAAGTGAGATGATGGGAAAGTCAGGATTATTATCTTCGAATGGGTACAAATCTGATGATGATGAAGAGTCATCGATTAATAATTCACTCAATCTGCCAACGAGCCATGTGGCGTCAATCGGTACTCGTAACTCCAGTGTCCTTCCCCTCTCCTGTCTCTCGATTCTCCTCAACAATTTGAATTACGTCCGATTGTTTCTCCGGGGTAGGGGCAGCATGATTAATGCCATGATTTTCCAATCAAATGGATCTTTGATCGCATTCATGTACTCCACTTCACCGGAATATTATCTCACCCAGCGAGAAAATAATACCACGAAAAACCCATCAAGTTGTTGCCGATCTGCAAAAAATCCTTGAATAATCAGAATTCTCTAATTTAATTTGATTATTCTGACAAAAAAAAAATCAAAATCGTCAATTCAACGAAAATGTAATTAACAAAATAATAATCTCATAATTATAGCATTCAATGGAACAAATATCTGCATCCCCCATTTATCAATTTTTTCAACTCCAAAGATTTTTTTAGTCACATCTGTTGCCTGGAATGACGTGAAAGTACCGGGACGACAGTTGGATGGCATTTTGAAGAATACGCGGTTGAACAGGAGGAAGATGAATAGCTGTGACATTCACCCACACGCACCCATCGCAAGTAACACCAGGGGATCTGTTCACGTGATTGGCATATCAAATCACAAAGTCAAGTTCTCGTGGAAAATTTCTCCATCCGCCGATAAGTTTCCAATAAGTCCGCCAATACCCTCTCTTCTCCGAACCAACTTTCCATTTCAATATCGAGCCATCGTCCCAGAAAAGGGAAAAAAAAGGATTATCGAGATTTTCCAATAGGTCTATCAACCCGAGAAGAAAATTGAGTCCTTCGATATAACAGAGTGATGATGATTGAGCCGATGGAATCGCTTGTTCTGAATTATCTCCTTTAAAACACGTGTTCAAACGCGGTCATCGCGATAATCGCGAGAGCCTAGGAGAATGAAGCGATGGTAATGATCTCATTAGTGAACCAGGAAAATATTCGATTTCAAATCCACTAATTATGCCGATTTTCGTTAATTATTTGTCGAGATAATTGGAGAAATAGTTTGCAACTGGAAAAACTTTTTTTGGTAAAACTCTGGGCTTCGGTGGATGGGAGGTAATTTTATTGTGTTTTTTACCGATTTGTTGTCTTCGAACGGAAGCTTTTGAAAAAGGAATATTCTTTCATTTTGGCATCGGTCTGGGTAGTTTTATTGGCCGAGCATGTTGACCGATAAATAAAAAATATCAGATTAAAATCTGAGTATATCTGAGTTAAAATCCACGTGACTCCAAATTTATAAATTTATTTATAATTACTAGTTCAGTTATCTTCCTCATAGAGGTTCGATAAGTAAAGTGCTTAAGCTCAGTGCTTCCACTTAGTATTCTACTTTCAATAGAATTTTGGTGCTTTAAAACCGATTGATAAATAAGGTAAGATAAGATATAAAGTTTATTGTTTAGGATTGTCAACAATAATAGTGAAGATAAGATAGATAAACTGTGAAGAAATAGTACAGAAAGCAAAAAAAAAATCTAAATGTATTGACTGTTTTTGATTGCACTTGATTTTAAGCTCATGCAATTGAAAGTTCAATTGCCTTGATGACTGAAAATGCAGGAAAGGAGGAAATTTCAAACATTGCTTTGCAAAATATTGAGAATTCGTTGAAAATTCTCACCCAGCGAAGAACATAAGTAGAAACCATGAGCCAGGTACAGCCACCACGAGAATGGCATCCTCAGCGTGTCGATTACCAGCTAAACGACACGGTATACAAGCCAGGATAAGTAGATTGCTGATTACAAATATAAACTTGGCTGGTTCGTGTGTCTGGAACAGAGTAACAACACCGGTAAATATAATAAAACTGAGGACACCGATGAAAGGGCATTACTCAAGACTTCATGTTTGCCAACTTTGCGTGTGGAGATGAGTGTTTTCTTCCTAGTAGTCAATTGTACAATTTGAATTACGAGTGAAGTAACACTAGTGCATCGACATGACCTCTACCTCCGTCGTTAATCCCCGATCAGTTATTTAGTCTTCTTTTCCCCTGCACTCTGTTTTTATTGCAAAACCACTTGATTCCCTGGCAAATTGATCGGTCGAGAAGGATTCGCTTGGTTGAAGCGATTGATCGTACAATTTTTATAGCTTCCGTCGAAGAAGTGAATTCCACTAGATCCCCATTCCACCGAAAAATACATAAAATACATTCGTCCACGATTTTAACGCGATATTTTTGGAAAGTACCCTTTGAGCTTTGGATGGGGAATATTCGGACTTTTGAAAGTGTTTGTTTGACCGGTCGGAAGGTATTCACTGCAGACTTCTCGAAATGTTGATTTGAGTTCTCAAAGCTGTGCCGTGGGACTGTGAGACTGTGAGTTCAGCTTGACCTCTTTATTTTTGTCGAGTTGAGCTTTAGAGTCTCAAGTTAATTTATAAAAGTTCCAGCATGAAACTTTCAAAATTCGTAGGGTAGGACTTGAAAAACTGGTTAATTCCAAATATTGAAAAATCTTGAGATGACTTCAAAATCCTCAATTGAGACTGACCTTTCAATTTCTGACTTGAAAAAATCTCAACTCAAAACTACAAGCCCCACAGAAAAGTTGGATTTTCTCAGGCGGCAACAAAAAAAAAACTGGCTTCAAGATTTAAAATGAAAATCAAATGACAAACCGGGAATTATATCATAATTTATTCAAATCCTAACGATTTGTTCATTTATCATTATAAATTATTCATCATTTAAAGTCTAAACTTTATTTTTATTTTCTTACTGGAAATTCATATTAGAGACTTTTCAGTAACGAAAATGAACTGAATTTAATTCTCATGTGTTCCAAATATTAAAAATAGATCTCCTCATGTGAGATAATTCCACAAACGAAAAAAATATAAAAAATATGCTTTCCTCCCTCTTCCTTCGCTGCCCATACTGAAAGGAAAAAAAACAGAGAAAAGAGTATAGAACAGAAAGCAATCCATACGATGGCTTTAATTCCAAACTATTTTGCAATGAAAAAATGCTAATAAAGAATTACTAGATATCTTATAGAAAGAATATGTATATTTTTCCGTCAGGGAGAATAAATCCGTGTTAAAATCTAGCCTCACCAATTGTTTGAGAAACGATATCGGCCCGATGTTGACAATTTCACCCCCCAACTGCAGAAGAATATATCCAACAACACCGAGTACAGTGACACACTCGGCAATTGTCCTGCCAACATCCGTCAACTCCTCTGGCCACGCCATCAATTCAGCATCCATCTCAGCTGGACGTTGATATACAGCGAGTGACAGAGTTGTCAGATGAAATACGAGAATGATAAGACGCTTGAGAAACTGCAACTTTTGTCAGAGTCATCGAACCACTGAGTTAACTCAGTGTAATTTCGTGGTATTATGCCTGAGCTCTTCATATTGATCGACTTACTCTAGCAAAGGTCTTCCATTTTTCCTCCAGAAGACGCTGAATAATACCACCGTCCAGCATGTCCAAGTGCTCCTCCTTGGTGCCATTCAGGATAATGAATAGCGCTGAATTCCAATCTGAAAAAAAAACCGGAAAATCCATCAGCTGCAATTGACGACAACCTGATACCACTGACAAAACGTATCCATTCAGTCAAATGACGTAAAAATGGAGAGAGCCGGATGAATTTAATCGATCCAATTTGTCGAATTTAATTAAATTCTTAATCCCCAAACTCTGGACTTTATGAAACAGTAATCGGATTTTCCCAATCAGATAGTTGAGGGAGATGGGGGATAAATCCACGAAGAAATTCCCAGGACTGTGCATTATTAGCAGACGCACTGAGCCCTAATTAGTCCTCAAAGTCCTCAGATTATCTTCATTGTCAGAGGCGGAAACATTCACCATTGCTCTGACTTTGATAAATGTACGTGCAAAGCATGAATGAACGTGCCAAAACGATCCAAAGGGGATCGACAAGTGAAATAAAAAAAATGAGAATAAAGAAAAAGATAGAGTGAAATATTCGGAAAGTGAAATTACTCGTTCTGCCATCAGGGAGAAGTGTATCCAGTGCATTGAGCGGATACGCAGAGCACGTGATGTTGCTGTATCTCCAAAACTCGCGTGCAGATAGCTCTAGCATTTCACGGAATACCTCGGCACGTCCTAGCTGACAGGCGAGTGTTAGCGGCGTAAATCCAGCATTGTTGGCGATTCCATTTCGTGCTGGAAATTTTGGATGACGCAGGGCATATCCGAACATGTCCTGTCACCATCAACGTCATCCATTTTCGATTTTTCAGTATCAATAAAGAAAAAAATATCAACTCCATTTTCATCGACACTCTCGATTAAAAGCACATGTGCACCTATGGATTTTCACATTTGCTGGTATATCGAAAAAACGACGGAAGTGACGTGAATGGAGGGCTTGACGATACTGGAAACCTGGCAAAAATTCCCATTTCAAACACATCAATTAACTCCATTGATCTTCTAAAAATCCCCAGCTTGACCCTCCATTCACGTCAAGACTTCGCGTTATTCTAACGGATGGTCAGGTTCGATTTTCCATTAGATTCATTTGATCTATCATTTGTATTAATGAAAAATATCGATTTACGTTGACAAAACGACTCAAAAGATGAATGATTTAATGATATAATTCATTCAATCGACCCAATTGACTCCAAAAGAACTCACCAGTTTGTCCCCAACAACGACCATATGAAGGATCATGTTCCCAAATGAATCCTGATCGTCCGGATCAGCACCGGAGTCAAGAAGAAGATTGTAAACACTCTCATTAGCACAGCAAGCTGCCCAGGCAAGTGGATACTCGCCGAGATAAGCGAGTCCTTCGTAATCGGTGCTTCTGACTGGTGTGTTGCCCTGCTGATCTTTGGGAAGGAAGAAGCTACCGATAGCTCTCTGCGATACAATAGCACCGGCTTCGACGAGATCCTGTACTAGTTCGTTATTGTTGTATGCAATGGCCAGATGAAGAGCACCAGCACCGAGATACTCCTCACCCTCGACAACATCAATTGCCAACCTTGGAAAGGACTTCAGAAGAATTCGCGCTATTCTCGTGTGACTCCTTGTATCGCATATTATGAGGACGTGCAGGAGGGTCTCGCCGAGGGATCCTCTGTACTGCATCTGCCAGCAGGCTTCGTGATCGTTCCATTGGGCCAGTGGGTCAAAACGGCTCAGGGATGCCTCGATGGGAAGAACTACTTGCTCGATATCCCGGAATTTCCAGCGCAGGTACTCTGCTCGGTTGATCACCTACGGACAATGATTAATCCGTATTTTTATCAATTTTCTAACCGTTTTTTGGTAAACACTTTCCAAGAATTTCTCTACCAGACCATGCTAAGCTCATCATAATGCTGAATTATCAAATTTTTTTTGAAAACTTCCTCTCATATTTACTTGGCCAACGTTCAGAATGCTATGTATAGTCTTCGTCAAGGTACACGATCTAGATTAACTAAGAAATCTAACTTTCATTCGTCAAATGACAATGAAGGCTTTTGGGATGAGACTTGTGGATATGATGTGGTAATCACCTGTCCCTTGCCATCGGCGTACATCAGGATGCCGAACTGTTCTTTGATCAGTCTCTCCACTGCTGACTGTCCACCTCGGTTGTAAGCGTCGATTAATTCACCTCCTTTCTTATAGTTCGCTAGACGATAAAGCAAGCATTGATCCTCGTCGCTGGCCTGGCTGATGACGCGGTCGAGGATCGAACCAGCGTTCACCTGACTGTCACGTGGACGACAGCTGCAGGCACCCATTCAGGAAGTTGGAGGTGCTGATGGTATTGGAAAGATTTCCAGCATCTCTCAATCCGTCGATTTGGGTCGGACTGTTGTTGCGATCAGGATTCACACATTTCTGATCGATTCGTTGTGATTGCTTGCAACAGATTCATATGCTGAACTGAATTGATCATTGATCTATGGAATTCTGCTGTTGAGACAGCCCTGCTTGCTGATCTGATGACTTATGGCAATGATCGGTGGTCAAAACTGATGGAAGGATCTCCTGATGAACTCATTATTGATGCGGTTGGGAACGATTCTTCATCGGATGTCATTGGTGATGATGACAATGACACACATAAATTCACACAATTTAGGAATACACTCACAGTTAATGATAGTAAATGGTCCACGTAAATGGTCCAGGTGCCCTGGGCAAAGGGCAACGCCGCACTGTCGGTGGATTCCGGAAATTCTGAAGGTCTAGTATCGTCTAAACACAAAGAAGTCCTGCTGCGCTATAGCAACCGTCTTCGCAATCTATAAACGGTGCCTGGTGCAACCGAGTACCAGAGGGTCACTGGGTGACGGCTAAATTCACGGTGCATGTGATGCTCTTGACTTTTGTCGTAATTCCAAACGATTTTTTTTTACGAATCGTGTATATTTTAGATTATGAAGATCAATCATAATAAGAGAATCAGATCATCGAATTTAAATTGAAAAAAAATCATCCAACTGCGAAATCAACCATTACAGTCATTAATTTATCACTAATGATGAAAATCTAATGATTTGTTTTTATTACATATTATCTAAATCACAATAATAAATTTTGAAGAATAATAAATTATCACGATTGCAATTGAATTAGAAAAAAAATTAATCATCTATTTGTATTTTCCATTTCTATTATTTTTCATGATTTTTTTATGGGCAAATAAAAATTACTCAAGTCATATTGACAAAGAGAACATTATTGGCAATCTGTTTTAAGCAAGGAATAAACAGTAATAACAGTAATTGGAAAATTAGAAGATAGTAGAAAATTGTCTTTGTATACGAATGAATCACAAGAGAATGGAAGAAAAATCCTGGTCTTAAAAATAATTGTTAAATAATCACTAGAATTATAGATAATTTATAATTACAGTGTAAATTGCTTTCGACGATTCAAGCAGCTCATGAGTAATGAATATTTTGTCACGTGCAGTTTATCTAAGCAGTAACAATTGTGTAAAGTCAACAGTCGGTTATGTGAGCACATATTCCGGGAATAACATAAAAGAGTGTTTCGAAGACAGCTGGTGATATCGTCACGCCGATAAATTAGTCTTGTTATTCTGATTCAGGTGATTCATTCGAGGAAATATTTACTGAAAAAAAAATTTGGTGATTCATTGTAGAACTTTTAGCGACAGTTTGCGGTTTTTGTTTGTTTTGAATATTTTACCAGCTCTCTGTACAGCAATTTAAATTGTTGACGCGGCACTTCATCTTCTTTAACTATCGAGTGAATAATTAATTTTTAGAAGGGCGAAACTAATTGCTTTTGTTATGCAATTCATTTGCCGGGAGTAGCGCGGAATGATGAATTGGGAGATCTTTAATTTGATAATTCAGAAGAATTTTGTCGGTCATATATTTAGTCAAATATACCGGGGAAAGTAGGGAGAGTCTTTTATCAAGATTAATTCGAACCCTTTTGGTTGTTACCGTTGAAAATAAGTTGTCGGTCAGATTCCATTTCATGTGGCAAGCAACCGGATGTCGAAATATTGGTTTAGTATTTTAGGGGAAATACGGAAATGAGTGATAATTATTCATTCGAATTTTTCTGGAATATTCACTCGACTCTTTTCCACATGAGCGATCTAAAGTTTACATAATTAAAAATGTGGTACCAGTCATAACTGACTCATATTTTCGATTTTCATTCGTAGCCTCTAATCTGTAATATTCCATACGTTCAGACTCGAATAAAAGTTATTTGAATTATTATTATAAGATAATGAAAGTTATTTAAACGCACGCTCTCCGACGAAAAGTGAGTCTATCATCCGATTTCGAATCCCTGAAAAAACATCCCCGGAAAAAAAATCCCGGAAAAAATATCCCCGGAAAAAATATCCCTGGAAAAAATATCCCGGAAAAAATTATCCCTAAGAAAAATTCTAATATTCGCATGAAATTAAATCATTTTTTTTTTCTCAAATTTTCATTTAATGTGTTATGTGGGGAGTGGGAGGGGGCTGCGCCCCCCGACCCGCCAGGGGCCGCGTTATCTTACCACTCAATGCTTTTTGCACAATTCTTAACAATTCCATTTGTTACAATTTTTCTGGCGGTCAAGTGGTTGTCGAATTAAAATGCTTGTATTTAGAATGTAAAGAGACGTGTTTACATCGAAATCGGAGGGTGGCGGAAAAAATTTCCCCGGAAAAAATATCCCCCCCCCCCCGCCCTTTTAGAAAATATGTACACAAAAAAAAAGGGCGACAGAAATGAAATGTATGATTGGGGGGATATTTTTTCCGGGGATATTTTTTCCGAGGATATTTTTTCCGCCACCCTTCGATTTCGATGTAAACACGTCTCTTTACATTCTAAATACAAGCATTTTAATTCGACAACCACTTGACCGCCAGAAAAATTGTAACAAATGGAATTGTTAAGAATTGTGCAAAAAGCATTGAGTGGTAAGATAACGCGTTGACGTAGGTACAGCGATATTTTAGTCGTAAATATTATTCAGGTCTATCGAATTTTCTGGATGTCGTGAAATTTCAAGGGAATAGAAGGAAAATAGATCCGCCGGAGTGAATCAATATTTGAAATACACTTACATTTATCAGGAAACAAATACAAGTGTTCGAAATTCCAAGATTTCTGAAGAAGAAAAGCATTCCATATTTCGAAGAAATCTGATTTTTTTTTTAACTTGATTGTCGTTAAAAAATTTAATATTAAAAAAGAGTTTGTATCTTATATATTTTTATGGGTTCATCCAAATTATCCACTAATTTGAAAAGCATTGTTGTTATTTATTTATAAAAAAGAAATGGTTGAAGAGTAAATTCAAAAATTTCTTTCTCTGCATTTTAAAAGCCAAAAATTCCCAGAATTCAGCGAGTTATTATTGTTATTTTGAACAATTCTTTTTCATGAAAATATAGAAAACAATTATGAATAACAAAGTAGTTTTTTAATCAAATTGCAATTAACTGACTATTTTATTTGATATCTCGTATTTACGTCGTCTCAAATAAAGTGAAATTAAAACAACAGCGAGTATCAAGACGCAATAGGAATTATCGTTTTTTTCATTAGCATTTTTACAATGCATACCAACAATAATTTATCTAATATGTAAATGAACGTTAGATTCTTTTAAAGTTTCCTTGAATCAATCAAACGCTTCTCCATCCGTATGATAGAATATCATCGAAAAATTCCCAGAGACGGATAAAAATCACAAATTGTCATGTTCAATTCTTGAACACGTACAGAATATCTCTTATTATTCCCGGAATAACAAATGGATATGTAAATCGCGTCTAATGATTTGACTGTAAAATTTGACACGAAAGCGCTATCTCCTTCGATATGAAGGCGTACGATATTTATTTCATCATAAAGATGAACGAATCCTTTCAAATAATTGCAAATTCTCGAAATTCTCCGTATCTATTGCGCAATTTTCTCATCCGCATTCGCATTCGTGGAAAATCGCCAGAAAATTCCCACCGATAAATAAAAAACGTGGAACAGCACTTCCTATTCTCCACCACGTACAAGATCTGTAATTGTTCCCCAAAGAATCTGAAAATCGTCTCTAACAGTCCAACTGCATAATAAAGTATTAAACTCATATATCATTTATCCACAATATTAATTATTTATTCATAATCAATAAGTATGACGAATAAATTATCATCACTAAATGTTTGAATGACTCAACTGAAAAATACAATTTTTGAATAAACTGTTCATCTAAATTGCATCAATTTGATTGAAATCATCTATTTTTGTGGGGTGTGTTTTGCCAATCGATCATTCATCGGAGACATTTCGTGCGACAAAAGAGAACCATTTACTCAAAGAAAGGGACAAGAGGATTTACAAACACAGAGGGATATATTGTGTACAAATACAGTAGACGGTCTAGTCATTTCCCAGTACTCCATGCATACACACTATTGTTTCCCCCCCCCCCCCCCGTTTTTCCTCCCCCAGGTGGGGTGTTGGGAGACGTTATCGCTGATTAATGCGACTTCGTGCCCGAGCTTCGTAATCGATTCACCACCCGCCACCCCACCACCTCCAACCGTGTTATTTGTCACAAAATCCCGGAATTGTCTTTCTGAAGCCGCCATAGGTATTAACATTATTTCCCCGTACTCTTTTCCTTTTTTTTTCATCTCTTGGTAGTTTGCTTCATTCGGAGATAAAAATTGCACGGAAAATTATTACATCATGAGGTTTGCCTTTTTTTTTCAATCTCGCGCGATTGGAGGGAAAAATATTATTGAATTAAAATTGAGGTTGCGATGGCTGTAATGAAGGGGCAGATAATAAAAGAAATTTTCTAGAGGAACAGGAAATTTTTTTCAGTCTGAACAACTCTAGGCTGTTTGCTTATCTCGGCTTATCAATTATTTGTATATGGCAATGGGATATTTTTGTAAGGGGAGAAATATTAAATTGAAGTTATTCTCGCAATTTTTTTTGGATGGTTCTGATATTTTTTATCTAGATTTTGGGTCAAAAATTATGACATGATATTTTTAATTTTTATTGAATATTTCTTTCTGTGTCTAAAAATGAAGATTGATATAATGGCGACAGATTAATTTTTTACTCCAGCTCGAGTTCGAGCGATATCTCGGAATCTAACCGAGATAGCGAAATCGTTGGTAAGACCTTTTTTGTAGAATGAATTGAAAGCTGCAAAAAAGGTTTTTCACAAATTGCGCTATCTCTCTCAGGTTTCGAGTTATCACTCAAAAACTAGAATGAAAAAAAGGAAGAATTTCATTCAGCCGCATGCATTTCATATATATATCACATATAATACACGTACATATGATTAACTCAATATATCACAAGGAGAAATTATTTAAACAATAGCGGAATTGATGGAGTAATTAAATCCCCCCTGGTCATTACAATCCCTGCCTTCATAGCAATTTCGAATGTAAAACTGGCGAAGATAAAGGTAATTCTGTAATTCTATCCCCTCCATCGTTGAATTGATTTTTATAAATATTCACCATAAATTGTTTCGCGTGAATAATTCAACGAGCCACATACCTACATACATTTTCCCTTCAACCTCACACGAGAGAAAATAGAAAAATAGGTGTTTTATCAGAATGGCGGTATTGCGGACGGAAGGATATATTATTAGATGTCGATTTGAATTGTAACCCGACGATGGAGAGGAATGGCGATTACATCGGGTCGTGCACTCCGGGTCAGGTGAACAGTATGTGTTCCAATCGCATTGGTCAATTTTATACTTTATTTTGTCATGTGAGGGGGCGAGATTGGTGACTACCAATTTATTGAAATTACATGCCCAATGCAGTTATAGAATTCATTGACACTTTTCGATTGACAATTTTTTCAAAGGAAAAATTCCAAACAACCATTTTTCATCGTGACCACATATATCCGTTCATATATCAAATTAAATACGCATATGTATTTAAATATTTTAATATTACTCGCGGATATGTCGCACCCTGCTTAAGCTCACACGTATGGGGTTATCGTTAAACATCCAAAACCTAAATATTCAAAGTGAAAACTAAAGAAAAGTCTATCATACAATTTCGATGTAAACACGTCTCTTTATATTTTAAATACAAGCATTTTAATTAAACAAGCACTAGACCGCCATAAAAAATGGTAACCAATGGAATTGTTAAGAATTGCGTGAAAAGCATTGAGTGATAAGATAACGCGGTTGACGTTGGTACAGCAATATTTTAGTTGTAAATATTATTCAGGTCTATCGAATTTTGTGGAGGTCTTGAGAATTCAAGGGAATAGAAGAAAAATAGATGAATTCTTGGAGTAAATCAATATTTAAAATATATTCAGCAGAAAACAAATACAAGTGTTCGTCCGAGGTTCAAAAATTTCTGAACACGAAAACCATTCCAAATCTCGAATAAATTTGTTTTTTTTTTAGTTTAATTGTCGTTAAAAAAATTAAGATTAAAGCAATTCTTATCATATATATTTGTATGAGTTAATCAAAATTATCCACTAATTTAAAAACAATTGCTATTATATATTTATTTTATATATAATATACTTAGATATTTTAATATGTTACGCACTGCGTGCCTAAGCTCACACGTATGGGGTGTTATCATTTGACATCTAAAACCTAAATATTCAAAGTGATAACTCAAAAGTTCTGAGTAGCCCACCCCTCGATCATTAAGACATCATCAAAAAATTAAGTTTATGTTTTTTTCTGTAATTAAATTTAATCGATAAATACAATATTTGTTTTCTTATTCTAGACAAATCATTATTTTATTAAAAGGGATATTGAAGTACATATTATTGTTATTATTGTTATTATATTATCAAATGCATTTTTTTCTATAGTTATATATTGATATATCATATATTACGAACTAACACCTGATCACTATAGATTCGTATATTTCATGTATTTGAAAATCTACCGAATGCAAAATTTACGAACGTAAACAAATATATTCATATATCGACATTAAATATATTTCTGATACATTTGATATATTACTTTTTCGGGTTCCAGGCATAATGACATTTTCAGCTGTCACCCGATCCACAGACACGTATATTTAATATATCGTAAGTATGTAGATATATTTGATATATTTCACTGCATATCTACTTGAAATGCACAAAAATCGTTTTGCGAGCAAATTAAATAATCGATATTGCCCCATAAAAAGGAGAAAAATTCGTATTTTTCTTGAGAAAAAGCTCTATTGTTTTTTCTCCCCCTTTTGCAACCTGTAACAGCACAAGACCTATAAACATGAAGAGGTTAAAGCGCGTGCCTCAAGAAGTTGCTGGCACGCAACAAAGCAGTTGCAACACGCAAATGCCTCAAAGAACCCCGGCAGCTCGACGCATAAAAAAATGGCGATGGAAAAAAAGAAAGAATTATGAGAGGAAAAAGGTCTTAAAGGGGTGTCAAAGGTGGTGAATTTCCATCGGTGGTGGTGCATGCTTCAAAACATATTCCGTGCTCTAGATCGAAGCGATAGCAAATACTTGATCGTGCTTCAAGAACCTTTGTTAAGATGGAATATTATCGCAATGACCTTGATGACATGCATACCAAGGTCATTAACATGAGATTGAGAAAATTCCAGTGGTTGAGGGCTCTTAATGGGGGAGGACATTTCATTTCAGGAATATTTTTTATGGACTACGTTGAAGTTTAACTCACGTTATAATAATAATAATAATTATTATTATTATTATTATTTTATAATAATAATAATAATTATTATTATTATTATTATTATCGTTTCCTTAATTATTCTAGCGACTTGGCTCATTTCTGAAAAATGCAGAGGAAAATTGTGGCATTGACACACTTTCCGTTAATGATTAAACATTTGATTTGATTGCGTTGCGTTTGAAATGCGAAAACTCAATTTATCCACTAGTTTATCATTCTAAAACTGAATATTACGGATTTTTTCTGGCACTTTTCTTTCCGATGCAGGGAAATTTTTAGATATTTTGTTATCATGGGTACTACTCACTCGTGTCCACAATCACCTTTTTTTTATTTATATTTATTTACTAGATACAGAGTGAATGGTCGATATTTTTCGCGTTTACGGGAGACTAGTTAAGTGTAACATTATCATAGAAGTAAAATTTGTCATCCAATTATTTTTTAGGGTGAACCCATTATTTCTCCAAAATCAAATTTTTTTTTTCTTATTCGCTTCATCATCACGTTACGCAGTGATTAATAATTTGGGTTTTTCAAAATTGGGTTTTACCCTAACTAATAATTGGATTAAAAATATTATTCCTATGGTAATGTTACATGGCAACTTCATAATTTAGCTCTTCGTGGGGTACTTTTGTTGGGATTTGGATAAGGGAAACAGAAAATGATTACTTGATGGGTTCTAGCTGAGCATCGAGAGCTTTGCGAAATTTCCTTGAATTTTATAGAAGATTGAGAGAAATCAGGTTTCGAATGCATTTTAGTAGATACTCGAGCTGTGGTAAATAAGTTAATCATGGATTTTTGAATATTCAGGACAATTCCGCGAGACCTCGGATATCGACTCATTATAGTTTCATTTTCTTATCCTATCTTCTACTCATCACATAAATATATTACGGACTTGTCACTGCTGAAGAATTATTCAACCATTGAATATTCAAAACTTCCGAAAATTCCCGGATCATCAATCATTGAACTGATTTGATATATTTTTAGTTAATCAGCGATATTCCACTGCTCATTTGCGGATAGAAGAAAGCGATTGGACCTTTTGAGAAAAATGCATGCAAAGTTAGGTAAATAGAATTTTGTGTGACATGTGCGATGTCGAAAATTCGACATCTGCCTTTTTTTAAACAAACAGTCATTTTCCAAAGTGAATCAAAACAGTAGGAATTTTCAAAACAGCAACATGTCCTTAAAATGAGAATCCCAATGTCAATAATGGTCACCTCTATTATATTCTCATCGCTCTGTTGATGAACCCAATCAATAACAAGAGGTATTTCATTACCATCCTGGTGATACAAATACGGACGATGAATAATTCAGTATCAAAGTGGTGAAACACGTAACGAATCAATCTCTCTGATGTTTCAGAATCGATACAGTGAGTATTTCTGGGAAGAAAATATTGAGACTTTCTTACGACTTTTCTCGCCCCTCGTGTTTTCCAGATAAAATTCATTTTCGGGGGAGTATATATTAGGACGGAAAATACCACTTTACTTGAAGATGATGATATTAAATATATTCTGGTTAAATATAACAATATATGATGTAAGAATATGAAATATATTGGATATTACTCTTCGAGTAATCAATTAAATTGATACAAAAAATCTGAAATACATCGTGAAAAATATATTCCTTGTTGACGTTGACAATATAATGATATAATATTATATTAATATTAATAGTGAACTTACTATATTGGGATATCTAGAATCGAATCTTATCGTGCAAAAATTTCTGTGACGCAATCCAGGGAATTATACATATATAATTCTAAAATCGGTGGCCCTTTTCTAGACATTTACCCTAAAATCCTTTCTATTAGTCAAATATACTCTGACTGATTATAGAAATATATCATCATATGCAATACAAAGCGATATACCCATTGAAAATCATTAATACCACTGTAATTTCATTATTAATTCACTCACTTCTCGACTCAATATAATTTAACATTACATTTTCTACTATAACAATTATATTTTAAAACTCAGAATCGAAGAAAATTCATCATACAATATCTGAAATCAGCTATGATAAGTCATAACATAAAATATATCATAACATAATATACAATATATCATTATAATTGTCATTATTAATTACTCATTCCCATCTTAATTTAACAATATAATTTGAAATGATATTTCCTATAATCACAATTAAATTGTGAAACTTAGGATCGAAGAAAACTCATCATGGAATACCTGGAATCGGCTATCATGAACATAATTTGCGCGTGCAGTTCTAGAAAATGATAATTGTAAAATGATAAAAAAAATGGAGAACCTTCCGGGTTCTCCAGGCAGACCTAGTGAAACCTATCCCCTCTATGTTCAACTCCCACCGCAGCTGCCACCTCCATCTCCAACGAAAACACAAGATTGTTCCAGGTCAGCACAAAGACAGATGAATATACAAAAAAAAAATGCGTGTGGGTGAAGTAACAAGTGGGGAAAATAGAGTTGTATTGGTTACTTAGCACACACGTGACGTATCACAAACGTCGATTATAGGATTGGTCCCCGAGTCAGTGCATATAACCCACCAACTCTGACTTGCTCAGCTCAGAGTTACAGTCATTCAGCAACGAGACAGTTCAGTGCGTGACCTTGATCGATATTCTCAGTTTTCAGTTGAGTTTGTGTATTTCAGTGATAATTTTCTTTGCTAAAATGAAGGGATCATTCAGATTCCTCGTGGTTGCTTTACTACTTGCGCTTGCGCATGCATTACCTCGTGAGTACTTGTTCAATTATTATTTTATTCTTTCAGTTTTTTAGGGGAATTTCAAAGAATTATTTGAGATTTCGAGTTTACATCTTTTGGAAATAGAGATTTGAGGTCAGGGGATTAGTTTTTCGAACAAAAGATATTCTACATTTATTTTGGGGAATTTTTTTTATTTATTTTTTTATTATTATTATGTGTATGGAGATGTGATATACAGAGAAGAACGTGGAATTATCATTGGATTTGAATTGGGTATTTCATAGAAAAATAACGAACCAATTTTGTGTATTCACAACAAAAAAATTCGAGTGGCTTCAATTTTCTGTAGGAAGGCAAAATAAAAAATGTGGAGAAATAGTGGAGATAACCAAAATAATTGAAATGAATCTATTTGCCTAAAAAATATATAAATACAGATGACAATGTAGAATTTCATTTTTTGATGGCTGAGAAGAAATATTTTTTTATGATGAATGCGGGAGACCCCCTTCAATTTTTTCCATCAATTCAATTTTTTTCCACCTCAAATGAATAGACATTTCTTTAATTCTGGGTCTCCGCATGGGTTTCGTACCCAATACATATAGATTTGAAAAATATTTCAACAGCACCGGGGCGTTCGCCGGAAACAATTAAAACCGAATCCAATCGCGCGGTGCACCGATGACAATATACGTATATACACCACACGTTTTTATGAAATAATGAAAAAAAAAAAGATATTTGGGGTGAAGGAAATGAGTGGAAGAGGATAGCAAATGCATGTACAAATGTTGAAGATTCAATTATGCGGCTAACAAGCGACAGACTAATTGTTTTCCACTTTGTGTTTCGTATAAATTGCCCTCTCATCTGTCGCTTCGGCGTGTAAATCAGTTAATAATGGATTGAATTTTTTAATCAAGTACTAACGAGTGTCAGAGACTGATTTAAAATTCATTCCAATATTTTTAACTCGCGTGAAGGGAAGGGGGAAATGATTTTTTAAAGAGGATGTGGATTTTTCTCTCGTTTATTCGTCATTCAATCACTGAAGGTTAAGGTTTTACTTGCCACTCGAGACGCGCATAATTCATCGAGAAAACCGGTTTTACTTCACTTCCTCCTCTTGGATGTTCTCATTTTTCCAGGGGAATTGCATTCCCTGCCATTACTCTATGCGTTTTAAAACATCAAGGAAAAATAACAGAACAATTCTGCAGGGAAATGCCAGGATAATTGCATTTTTTTCAATCCCAATTTTTGACGAGTATCTCGGAACTGAAAGAAGATAGCAATATTTGTATAAGAACCTTTTTTATAGGGTAAAGTCAGAGTTATAAAAAATGTTATTATAAAATTATCACTATTTTCCTTCAATTTCAAGATATTGACCGAAAAGCGGAATACTAGACGATGATAATTGCGTTTTTTTCAATTCCAGTTTTCAATAAATATCTCAGTATCGAAGGAGGATACTGATAATTTTACTTTGACATTTTTTGTAGAGAAAGGTGAGAGCTATCAAAAAGGTTATCATGAAATTATCACTATCTTCCTTCAATTCCGCGATATTTTCTAAATAAATGGGGAATTCCAAGCAATGAGAATTTTTTTTTTCAATCCCGTTTTCAATAAATATCTCAGTATCGAAAGAAGATACCGATATTTTTGTTTTCACATTGTTTATAGAGGACAGTAAGAGCTACAAAAAAGGTGATTATAAAAATAGTGCTATCTCCTTTCAATCCCATGTTATTCGTTAGAGAGTGGTCTCAAAGAAAATGCATTTATACGACTTTTTCATATAATCCGCAGCGGGGAATCGTTTTCCGTTAATTGGAATAGGAATAAAAATTAAATTTGGATTGAACTCATAAATCCGGTGTAATTTCTCAATCGTTGGGGAAAAATGACGCGACGACTTGTTGTTCCCACAGTTGTGGTTATCAGACGGGTAATTAATTTTTACCGAACAGATCATAAAACTTACATGACGATTCGTACTATTTTAGTTCCTACTCACGATTTTTATTGACTTTCATTTCCTCTGTGGATTCAATTTAGAAAAACAGGTGCTTCAAAGCAAATAAAAACTTTTATTTCGCATTTTTTTCCTGGTATATAATTTTTATTCAATTCTTCTCATGACATGTCATTTTTTCCGATTTATTTTATATTCCCGTAAAAAATTAGATAATAATTCAATTATTATAATTAAATTGAAAAAATCAAATAATTATATAATGAAGAATAATCACTCAAATAAGTATTCACACTAATTTTCTGCTGATTTTTATTGAATTTTTTTCCTGGTGTGTGAGGATTTTTTTTTTGCGATTCAACAGAAGAAGTGAAGGGAAACTTGAATTCGCGGTGTGATAGAGCGGTTCACCGTGGGTGTGAACTTGACGGGAACAGTTCAACGTGGGAAGTCTCATGAAGGTCCTCTGAAAGGTTTAAAACGATTTTTTAATGATGCGGAATAAGGAGATCGGGAATTTAATCCGATTCAGTATGATTCCGGAAGGACAGGTGGGAAATGAAGCGAAGGGGATCGATGAAAATTGGGGCAGGTCATGGATAAGGTCTTCGATAGAATCGATTATTGGAGAATCCATTTCACATACGGAGAAAAGGCGTAAGAAAAATTGCGTGACACTTTCCATTATCGAGAACTGAAATTCTCATTTTTAACATCAACTAAAAATACATTAAAGTTCACTATTTCCATTTTTTCCATAAATTTCAGTACAGCGGAATACAATTTTCACCAGAAGCGATAAATTTTCAGAAAGGAAAGATAATTTCAAATTATTCTCCTAATATAATTCTCTATTTTATCTCTCGGAATTCACCAGAAAAAAAATTCTCACGCGTTGAAATTTACGTTTTGGGAAATAAACAGAATTTTTCTCCAGTAGATTTTTTTGTGGGTATCCTTATTGATATTAAATATATTTTGGTCAAAAGTTTGCGGAAATTTCAAATATTTTTCAACAAGCCGTCAATCCGGAGCACTCGTTGGAAACCTGAACCTGACGAAAGACAACAGAGCAAAAACCGCTGACGCGGATTTTCCCATCGGGTTGACGTTGCGCATGAATCGTCCCTCCACTTTGCCATAAACCTCGTGAAATTAAACGACATCCAGCTCGGTATAATATTTAAAGAGCAAACGTTAAAAAAAAAGAGGAAAAGAAGAGAAAAAGCAAAGTAACATCTCCTCTTAAATAAGGAACCGAGAAGAAGCAGGTGAGGTTGTCGAGACAAAAATATTTTCCCTCGTCGTCGTCGAGTGAGTCTTGAAGGGGTTGGGGGAACGCAATTATGTCAAGATTCGCAGAAAAACCGGAAATAGAGTGCGCAAGGGGAAAGCCAGAGTGTACAGAGAGAAGTGTTACGTAGGCTTAGAGATGAGGGTCGGGGGTGTAAGGGAATTTGTGCTTTAAAAATTACACGAGAATATTACGTGTTATATTAATTATCGGTTACCTATATATATATCAATCATTTCCCATCACCCATCACAATAACATAACTCAAAATATTACCTCAAAAAATCACAACAACAAATGCACAACTAAAAAAATTATCGCTTCAAAATATTGCATGCCGACGATTTATTCGGTAACTATTAATGAGTTGTTGCCGATATCTTCTCATTTTTCATGTGTTTTTGTAAATTTTTTAGATTAACGTCAAGATATATATTGTTTTAAGATTTTATAATGAAATTAAAAACTATTAATTATAACTCACAAATCTTCATAATTCCGCGTCTATTCGCGGAAAAATTGAACTCATTGAACTGCTTCTGATCAGTTATGGATTCAATCTGAGATCAGGCCCAGATCAGGATTATATGTAACGCATCTTTCCACCGGGGATACTTAATGAATGATTAATGAAGTAATTACTCCTATTGGAGAGCTGTATTGGGTAATAGTTAAGGGATAGCATCAATCGAATTTGTCTATCAAAGTAGGGAAGCAGTAGAGGCGCGATTTTCAGCGTAGGCTTACAGGTTTTGAAGGGTTTAAGGGATGGGGTTGAATCGTACTTTAAGAATTACCCTCGAAGCTCCTTGTCGCCGTTGTGGGTGCAAGAATTATGCGGAAACGCTTGCTCGACCGGAAGACAATTCAATTACCGCTGCTGGAGAAGCCATAAACCAACCCTTTTCATCGTCTCTCTCCCTCAATACCATCTTTCTCCATCTCATTTGAGTTTTAACGGTATCAAGACACTGACACCTCAACGTATTCAGATCGTAAAACAGTTTCAGTAGTGGAATAAAAAACGTTGAAAGAAAAATCGAAATCAATACGATGTCGTTGAGTGGAAAACCAGTAAGAGGATTAGAGTGTAGATTGTCTCCGGCTACTGCTGGGTTAAATAAATATTTTATTCTCGAGGGTCTCTCAGGAGGAAATTGAGAAAGATTCGGGAATGCATGTTGACACTATTTTTTTGCCAGTTCAAATCGAAAAGGCAGCAGTCTCACGCTTTGGATTAATTTCAAAATAATTCCTCGGGGAAATGAATGCTTTCTTGGAATTTTTGCGGTTAAAACAAGTCAGCGGCCTGTGGCTATAAATTAATTCTTCTCTGTATGAATTCTCAGCGCTTTCCATGGAAATTCCATTAAACTGATTGAAAATAATTATAATCATAATTACAATGAGAAAATGTAAGAATGAAAAAAAAGTTATCGTTATCCTTCATGTGGAATTCAATCCATATAGTTTAATTCCGGAATATTCTTCTCTCGGGGTAAAGACCGATTAATCCGATAAACGATTGATTTTAGGAGAAAATACCAGAAGACATTTTCATTCAGAAATTGAAGCAGCTATAAAAATGTCTCCCAACTTTTTCACCTCAAATTTATAATTATCGAGATAAATCAATAATGAAAAAAACCTTAAAGCGGTCGTTTTCGCTTTATTGCTTTATTAACTATTTATTATACGACCAATGATTGATTTTAGGAGAAAATGCGATAAGAACATTGCTATCGTAAATTCAATAAGCTATGAAAAAGTTCTCTGATGTTTTTATCTGAAATCGATAGATTTCGAGATAACTCGATAATTCATGTGAAAAATGTAGTCGATTTATTGAGTTTTGTTATTGAGTCATTGACTATTTCAGAGTGAGAGAAAAATGGGAAAGAAATGAGAGGAATGACGAGAATCCGAAGTGAAACGATTCGATCATAAAATAGGTACTGCATTAAATGTCTAATCCAATCTCATCAAAATGCAACACGAACGACAGATGTCTCCTCTAGAAAATACGACATTTCCATTGTATTTCTCTTTATCACAGGCGTCACTCGCAGCCAAGTCTTTTGTGAAACTAATTACCGCTTCCTGTCAACGGTGGAATAAAAATATTCACTCATCGGGATGAATAATTCACGCATGCCACTCGTGCGAGTGTCCATTGTCCTCAGCGTAAGGATAATGACAGATTATTTAATAGGAAATTTTCCTGGCATTCTGCGTCGTACGTGCACCTCGCGTTGCGAAAATACTCAGCGATACATCAAGTGGAAATGATTGACTTCAATCAACGGGCCCTTGTCGTTTATCTCTTCACCGAAATTGCCTTCAATTGTTGTACCTCGAAATTGTCATCCAACGGATTATCTTGGCGTGCTGTTTGGGATTTGACGTTTTTAAAAAATTACGCGGAGAAAAAAAAAGAAACGATAAATCACGTGGAATGACAATTGTGACATTTCAACGGACGGCATTTAACATCATCGCAACAATCATACGGGTTGTAATTATTCTTAAGAAATATAGGGAAATATTGATTTTCATTTGCACCAATTCAAGAACTCGCCTTTGGATTTTCCGACTTTCCTCGTGCGATGAAAAAACTATAATATAATATAATATAATATAATAATAATAATAATAATAATAATAATAATAGTAATAATATATTAATAGTAATTAGATATGATCGTAATCTTATATTTGCAAAATGAGAGAAACGATTGAATATATTTCAGTAATATATTTGATTGAATAAATATATGTACATATTATATATTTCAAATATTTTGTTTGAAAAAATTGGATACATTAATAGGATTTCAAGGTATGTTTTGGAAATGATTGGTCACCTGTTCCTCATTTTCCAATTATCTTCCAATTCGTACCAATCGTAAAAAGTCATGGGAAAAATGAAATGTAGAATATTCTGGGAAGGCTGTTTACGATAATTTTTATTGCACCAGAAGGCATTCGCTAGAACAATGAACAAAAGAAAGAGCCACTGAAAATTATCATCTAGACAATCTTTATAGTTTCATTTAGCGACATGACTCACGGGACGAGTCACTCCTCTAATCAGTGACTGAAAATTCAGTAGGTGCTAAAATTCTGAACAAATATAATGTTAAGAATAAATTAAAGTAATTGGCATTAGTGAAGTCATCGAGTGACTCAGTGGAAATCTGAATTATCTATATTCAAGAAATACTCCGTGGTTTTCTTCAGAAAAAATTTTCTAAGAGTATTTCAATTTTTTATCATAAAGTTACAAATTTCTTGGATAAAAAATGACGGAATTTTTTGTCAAATTTAATAGCAAATTTCATTATATGAGAGTGAAAATTCGTCGAGTCAAGTATTGATTTCACTGCAAATATTTTCGAAGATAAAAGAATGAGTCTCAGTGTGAGAAAAAGTTTTGAAACAACTCGGGAGTTAATCGGGGTTGTAAATAAAAATAGTTAAATAGAATGTAATTTAAAATATTGAGAGAAGTCCACGAGAGAGACGATAAAGGAGAGAAATATCGTGTTATATTAAAAAGAAATTTCATTTTTTCCTCACGTTCTCATCTCCCACTCCACCTCCTCAGCATAATGTATTTATACGTGCATGTAACAGCGGGCTACCAGACGCAATAACTCGGTCTATGTGCGTCGCACCACACTAGCTTCAAGTACTTCCAAGTTATTACTGCTTTGACGTTGAATATATCCGTTATTCCGTTTTGCCTTAACGCTGTTGTATATGGCAAGTACGTAACTGTATATCTGGGTACAAAGTTTCATAATACCAGTGTCGACCCGTAGACATCAACTGCCTCTTCTGGGTATAACTATGAGGTGCTTCTTGGACACTTGGCATTTGGCTTTTATCGACTTGTCATGGTATCGTTGAATGAGGGCTTCATTCCATCGCCTCAGATTATTTCAATATCAATAAATCATTCATCCATACAGATCTCCCATGCCAACGTCATTCCTTATTAAAATAAATATATATACTACCAAAAACTAGTCTAAATATATTATATATTATACTATTATCCTATCATATATGACTCCTAAATATATAATAATATATATGTATAATAATGATAGCAAGAGTCTATAGTATTATTATTGTTATTATTATTATTATTGTATATAATGTATATAATGCATTTAGCGCATACGTAATTTATATAGAAACATCCATTTTTCACGCCATTAACAATCGGTACAGTAGATATAATCGGATTGAACTCTGAATATAGTATCCATTAAGACAATCGATATACTTTGAATGAGCGTTAAGATGATTTATATTTCCGGAAACGAACATTATACGTTTTAAATAGAGAGTAAAAGGTCTTTCGAATCTCAAGATATATTTTAGTATGTAAATTGAAGTGAATTGAAGATTTTTATAAATCTTCATAGGTCTCCAAATCTTTATGGGGCGAAGAAATTATAGCAGTTGTTTGCAAATTGTTGAGTCATTTTTTCGAGGCTTGGCAATTTTTTGAAGACGTTAATCATTAATTACGATTACACTGATTCTCACACGAGGCATTCTGGTATAATCTGGTTTTAAAATATTTTTTTCGAAATCAAAACTATAATTATACTGGGAAAAAATCATGATTTCCGATGTAATCTAGTTTTCCCGAATTTTTTTTACTACTTTTTGGTTCTCCTCTTTGAATGTACCGTGAGGACACGGCTACTTGAAATTTTGAAAATAAAAAAAAAACGAAGCAACCGTGGAAAATTACTGGAATTCATAATGCACGGTGGATGATGAGGTTGGCAGATTCTGGCTTTAGCACATTGCATTCGCAAATATTCAGCCAACGTGGCACACTTCAGACACTGTCAACGTGTGCATTTCCTGGTGTACTTGAGAAATTAATAATCCATAACATGTGTCTCGAGAATATGTACCGAATGCAGAATATTTACATCTGTGGTGGAGTGTCGAGGCATTAAAATTCGTGACCCGGATAAAATCCACGCATTTCCCAATCTACCCTTATTGTCCACTTTCAAACCAAATTTCAAATTGAAATTCCTAGTTCAACAATCCGAATTTTCGGCCTGATAATTTGCCTCCGCTACAATAAATGGAATGTCAAGAGCAATATGAGCAAATGGTACAGGGCCACGCCCCTCGTTCAATTCGCTCCAAAATTGCGCAGCGGGAAAGGCTCCGCCCAATACCCTAACTCAAATTGCACTAACACATATTTCGGGTCTGATGATATTAAAAAAGTTATCTAATTGAAGATAAAAGCTTCAAAACGATATCTCGTCCGTTAACATCCGTGGGAAGGCGGGAGCGAAATGAGCAAAGTGAGCAAACGGGGCGGGATCCCCGCCCCTCGCTCAGTTCGCTCACCAATCGCACCGCGGGGAGGAGCCCTACCCAACACACTTAAAAGAAACTTAACTTCTCAGTAAGATTTTCCTTGATACCACATCCTTTCAGCAATTCAAGGATTAGAAATAGTGACCAACGAAAAAAGGGGGTAACCCCACCCTTTTCCCCAAAAACTGATTAATGTAATTAACGCCATAAAAATAAACAAAAAATGGCCTCTCGTCTGGATGTTGAATTCCAACTGAAATAGGTCATCCCAAGGGGCAAAAAGCAACCCGACAAATAAATATACAGTCAATTCTTTTTTTTTTCTCTGTATGCATTGTGCAGCTGTTAATTATAGTACACGCTGATTGGCGGTTGGCGAATGGGCGTGTGGCTCGAGCGTGAACATTTCTAGCTGTTTCACTAGCCGGTTGAAGCCCCGTGGACGGTGAAGGTAATTAGTGTAATTAGGTCGGAGCATCGGTGTCTCCACTCGGGTGCAGTTGTACGTGCATAAACCAGAACCACCCCCTCCCCCTCTCTCAACCCCCCAACCCCTTCTTGATATAGTTGTCCTCCCTAATGTTTGGTGTATATGTATAAATCCACCAACGGATACACCTGGATGACGAGACTGACAGTCAATCATGACTCCTATAATTTGATGTATATCAACAAGTGGAATATTGACAATTGTCTTTGGAAATTAATAGATTGACTGGCCTATTTTTTCGTCTCATTCTCGTTACGTCGATTTGTTAATATAATTAATGTTTATTAATATAGGAGAGTGCAGGGCGATATTGACGTGTTTTTATTCAACTTGATGTAGTGGCAATTATCACTGTTCAATAAGTTTCTCGGATGACAAAATGACTGTCTAAAGTGATGAACGCCTTTTTTCAAATCACTCCATTATTATGTCAAATTGATGGCTTCGAAAGAAAAATAAATTTTTTATTGTTTAACGAAGTAATACATTTTAGTAGGAAAATCATTATTTCCTTTTTTTCTATTACTCCCATTGTGGGACATGCACAAAAAATCTATTCCAGAAATGAAATCTATAATGATATATTCAATGCATTCACTGATGCTGTTTCAATCTGTGATGAAAGTACATAATTAATGCATTGAGTTCTCTTAATAAAATTTAATTCCTAGATAAAGTAAATAATGAAATTAATCTAAATATATCTATAAATTGTTTTTTCATTGAATATATTCAATTTAATACATGCATTAATTCATGTAGATATTCATTTGATTTGATTTAATAATCTATTGAGAGTACGTAATAACAAAAAAATTGAATTCAAATAAAAAAATATCTATATGATCCAGGACTTTCACCGAAGATTATGCTTCAGCTTAAAATTATATTCCTGGATAAATCTATTGTTGATATAAATGTAACAGCAATTTTTTAAATAGCACATTCTCCATAACTTTTTCACCCCCTAACGATCGCTCTCTAGTAGAGTAATGGTAGAAATTGTGCAAAGCTACGAGACAAATTGATTTCAATTGCCTTCCTACGTGCCATGCACCAACGAGAATTGACGAGGAACCTGGCAAATTGGATAATAGCCAACGCGGAATCTCAGGGATCCTTCCAAACCTCTAGCCCTCATTTTCCTTTTCGGGGGGTCATTGGGCGCAGCATCTCCAGACGTTGAGAATTGAATTATACGTGACATTCACACTGTTCCCTATTTTTTTTTTTCACCTTCTCCAGTATCCCTTCAGCCTGAAAAATTTGCTGGAAACCTTCGTTTCCATCCCTGTACTTTTTTCAATGGGGGGTGGGGGGGCAGAGGGGCCGGGGGAGGGGGGAGGCCAGTGGAAACTTTAGTTTTCCAAGATCGTGAATATTTTCCGAGGCACTCGAGAATTCTCGACGAGTCCCATGAGACGACACGAAAGAGACTTTTCGGAGAATAGTATGAGAGAGATAGGGTGGGAGGGGGTGGATGCTCCCACTGGTGCACGAAAAGAACAGAACGGGAGGACCAAAGATTAATAGATGAAAATGAAAAAAAAAAAAAAGAAAATTTTCCACTCGCCCGACGGACGAATAATTCCGGATGATATTTATCTCCTAATAGAGTTTCGAAGTATTTTTTACTCTTTTTTAAAAAACTAATTCCGGGGATTATCTCCAGGCAATCGCGAGTGAATGAGCGCTGGGTATTTTTTGTTACAACTTTTCAGGTAATTGTTGACTGGTTTTTTTTATTTTTCATTGTTCAGTTGAGAGCTGAAAATATTTATCTGGAATTTGATTTTTTGTAACTCAATGGAGAAAAATATAAATCTCGAGTGATTGCGCTCGGGAAAATAATATCTGATGCGAAAAACCGAAAAATTAACTTACATGTACTAAATATTCTTTTCGGCAGAAATTATTTCTGGATGTACTGATTGTAAATGGTAAAATTATAATTGGTAGATTTAATTATTGTGAGGGATTTTTTTCAGGTGCACTACCTGACGAGGAGAGGCCAGAGGCTGCCATTTATCGATGGTTAGTTGGTGGACGGCCAACCCTGCCTAATGGTAACAATGACGACGGAAACCTCTTCGCCGCCGATCCATTAAGAACAATGGGATATGACTTGGATCGCAACATTCGCAGTAAGTAAAACACTCTCTTAACGATGATCACACAAAAAATCTCATCATGAAATATAATAACAAAAATAATAATAATTTCGAACAACCTCATCCCATTTTTAATAAAAAAAAATGAACCACCAAAAACTAGAAAAATATATGAAATATATTATCATCATCTTACATGATTCGTATATGAATTATATATGATGGATATAAGACATTAAAATATATCAGATAGATGTTATATTGAATGTAATATATATTTGATATATATTATGATAATAAAATACAATATTATTTTTATAAAATCAAACTAATTAATATTGTAGATGTTAATGAGTTCAGTAGAATCGATGAAAAACTAACAGAAGACCCATTGAAAAAATAGTCCAGCAAATTAGGTTTAATTTTCAATGAAATTTTTTGGTGCGTGCATCTCTGCGTGTACATAATCCAGGCCTCTCCCAGCCGTATGTACTCTTCATCTAGTTGCACGCATGTACGGCAATGTTTGCGCGTGGAATCGACTTGCATACATGACTGCTAATGCGCGGAAATGCTAACAGTGGGTTACACGACTCTTGGATAGCAATTATTGTGTAAATGTATTTATGAGTATTAATGGGAGACATGCGGTGGTTGTTGCTGGTGATACAGTGGATTAAAAAATTGCGGCGAATATTATTTTCATTCACCTTCATGTTTATTAATTTTTTTAAAAACTTGTTTGGAGGTGTAAGTTATTTTTTATTTTCCACAACTTATTTTTTGCCCTCAGTTGAATGCCCTGTTGGTCATTTTTTTATTTCTCCAATTAATGATCATTGTAATCTTTCCAATTTTACTCCGCGTAATCAGTGGATCAATCAGTCAGAATGAATTAATCAGCAGCAACTCTGGTGACAGTTATCATGGGAGCCGACCTTGCAGCTGGAATTATCAGCATGCGAATATATTTGTTGAGAGGAAATCCGGGAATCACCTACGACCCGGTCATTCCAATGACTGAAAATTTCACTCGCGTAATTGTCAATATTGTCAGTATGACTCACCGAAATTGAAATTTCTGTATACGGATTTGTTTAGAGACTAGATGGATATACATTCTTGGAAGATTACATTTGAAATTTTTAACAATGGCAAAGTGACAGGAAATTTTTGTAGAATTCTTCATTGATGAAATAAATTTGTTGACAAATTAATTCTCAATTTCCACTAAAAATTCCAGTAAGAATAACATAATGCTGAAGAGCTACAATTTTCCGTGCACTTTATTTATTGAGAATTCCCGGTAAAAATATCCCATAAATATTATTATTTTTAATAATTAATGGCGTTCTCTGCTCCACTATTAGAGTTAAAAATGGCCCGCAAAAAACGACGTGCAGATTTTTTGGATTAAAAAAAATTGAACTCGAAAGAAATAAAATAAATAAAATCCTTGACTCCAGAAACTTCTCTCCTAGCATCAATAAATCTTTTCCAACATTAAGAAACTTTCTCCCCCTCTCGCCTTTGAAAAATGTCCAATTCCCCGAATTTTCATGTTTCCAAGCAAAAAAGTAAAACCCATTGCACTTCCCCCGAAAGGCTATCCTAATAGATATATCCTCTACAAAAACAGATCCGCAAATATATTTCAAATTACATAAAAATATATATAAATATGTGTCAAATATACATTGCATATAACATCTAAAAAAAATGATACCCTCAAGTATATTTCCTAATACTAACCATAAGATATAATATATAATATATTTGACAAATGAAATTCTCCTCCTACAAAATATATTTCGTCTATTTATGGTATTCCGTGTGAGAGATGATCGGTGATTAGATGAGTCCCATAAAATATTGACGACCAGTTATTCTAAAAAGCCGTGAAGTACCGAGTTATCCATGTACTGGCAGTGCTCCAATATCAGGTATATCCGATATACGCGTGTCGAGTGAGCGGAGACCACCGGAAGTAGTTGTACCACACACATACACCACTGTAATGATCCAAGTGCCCTGGCAAAACCCTCAGGTACATACAATTACACCGAGATACATGTGCTTTGTAAGTGAAGTCCTGTTTTCGGCACGTGATAGGGCACACCGTTGAATTCCGGAGTCCATCTCGCTTAGCCACATATCCCCGTTTGAAAAGCCTATATGTGGTCATGCGTTTTCACACGTTACCAATACCACATTATTAACAATGTACATGTACCGTGTGTGCACATCACGATATGTGTGGGGGCCTCAACAATCTGCCCGCATCATTCGTCCATCTCCACCTGGATGAATATATCACATGTGTTTGTACATAAAACATAACGCTAGCGGTGCATGTGCAATGCAGTTGGTGATCGATAACACTGGGGGGTAATTATACAGCTGTTTTTTTTTTTTTGTCGAGAGTGGGTTAATGCATGTGCTGCTCAATCCAGCCAAAATGCCAGTTTCACATTTTCAACGGTGAAACAGGAGTTTCAAGGCTTCTTTCACCATTCAACTCGTTATTTTTCAAGTGCAAACGAGTAATTTCCCTAAGAATACGAGAAATTAATGGAGGAGTTAAGAGAGAACCCGTTGGGCTGGCGGAGAGGCGGTCGTGTCGTGCCACGGGGCACCATTCCAATACCGCTCAGAGGATATTGCGTAAAGTGACTTTTTTCTTAAACAGACAGTAATGATACTTTTCTGTGGTGAATTTATTTTCTTTCACTACTCCAGTCTAATCAAATACTAACGTTGGTATGTAATAGTGCGCATTGTTAATCAATAATTGATCATTTCTGCCCTCTTTCTTTTGCTCCTCAATTCTCCTTTAATTAATCCTTTATTTTTTCTGTTTCGGTGGAATTTTACGGGAAAATTATTCTCTAAACGGTGGAAAAATTGAAAAACCCAAAAATATCAAAAATTAAGTAAATCTCAGAAACTTAGAAATCATGGCGGAAACTGATGGAGATTGCGAATTATTGCCCAAATGAGCGTCAGATTTTTGAAAATTAAAAAGATGTCAAACAACGAAAGTTGCAGATAATTCGACAAATTTGAGCTAGAAATACGAGAAGGGAGAGAATTGTAAAAATACAAAAGACGCCAAAAAATCAACGAGATCAAAAATATCATAAATTCCGTCTAAAATCTCGTATTTTATAGTTAATGTTTTCTGTGTGCAGTATTACCACTTCTCGGCGTCAACAAAATTCTTGATAGTTATTGTGGCGAGGGAGATCCTGAGCTCGAATTAGTCTCAAACGATGCGTGAATGTCGCGCGAATCGACTAACCACTGCCTAATATGACACTTCCAGCTGTCAAACTGTCAAAAACTTTGATTACTAGTCCGCCAAGTTGACGCTGTAAAGACCTAAAAAAATAGTGAAATTATTCATGCATTTTTTAAATATTCAAAATAGTTAATTGTGTGGAATTCTTTCAACAGTCAGATTCTGTCATGAAATTGTTCATTATCATTATTATTGAAAATATTTCCAAGTCGATAATTGGGGAGAAAATGGAGTGAGCGGTATTCCCTGCTCAGCGGTACAGGCGTTACCTCCTCTAATGCACTTTTAGTGTTCGTTTGGGGGTTTTGGGTAAAGGTTACAAGATCAAAGGATTGGGGAGGACATTATTGGAAAGGCTTCGAGATAATTTTTTTAGTGCCTCTACCATTATTGAGAGTGGATCCGAGGCGATAGGTGAGAGTGATAATTGAATTGGGGAGTCATCGATATATTTAGAATTTAATTTGAAGAGGAATATTGCAAGAAATGTCACTATAAAATACTACGACCATTTGATTTCACTTTCTCAAACTCCACGTGAGGAATTATCAATTCGCCAATTATAAAGTCATGATAATGAATGTCTGATCAATTAATAATCAGGGATGAAATGAAATATTCTGGAATGAATGAAATTTCAGGAAATCACAATCACTCGTTCGTTCAAAACCTTATGTTAGCCTTTTGTAACATTCATTAAGGTCAATAATTATTTTAACATTGACTTCGCCTGACATTTACTTCAGGATGACATTTTGGTCTAGACAATTGGTTAATGCTTTAATAAACGCTCATTGATTTATCGATGAATACCACTGTTCAAACAGCTATTTATAAAGCAACATCATACACAAGTGCCTGCACTATGTGTTTATTCCAACAACGGGACAAAAGGTCACCAGAGATCACTGCTTGTGCAAATATCTTGCCTCGAGGGCACGACCTCTTTGTTCCGTAATTCAGCCCACGAGCTACGTCAACTCCTCTGGATTATCTAAATTCTATTCGTCGATACGATGATTTCAGGGGATTCAGGAATCAACGAGTTATTCCAGTGGATGATGCACACGAGAAATTCCAAGCGCATGCTCTGAGGCTGTCATGATAATAATTATTATTAATCTCAAAACGCAATGACAGAATTTCCACATTGCACTGTGAAGGGAAATTATTTTTCCTAAGGATATATGCATTTTTATGAAAATATTCTTTCTCCAGATGAAAATTCCTTGATGAGAAATGGGAGTCATTCAGTAATTTCCTAAAATTTGTAAGTTAAATGAGAAACTAATTCAGGAACATGAAGGAGACGGTTGATTTCTTTACCTTTTCTCCCTCGAAGTATATTTAATCTGTCTGCCAAAATCTCGAAATGAAATAAATAAATAATAAAAATTCCTTGATATCTATATATCTATTTTTTGTTGGCGGTTTAAACTAGAGTGATTGAATGATTTTGTAAATTACCAGAACGAGATAAATGAATTCAGGAACATGAGGAAGACAATTTATTTCTACCGCACTTATCCCCCGAAGAATATTTAATCTATTGGACAAAATATCTCTGAAAAAGAAGTTTTTTCCTCGGGATTTACGTGGAGTAAGTGTCAGGAGAGGAATCATATATGCGCATTCGTAAGTCGGTTGAATAAATTTACGGTGGGAAAAGTGTGGGGTCGACTGTGTTGAAATGCAAACTGTGGATTTATTGTTCCTATCAAATGCCCTAGTTTTCAGCTTCATTGAGTTTCTGAAACATTTTTTTTGGGAGCCAAATATGAATTGGAAAAGGAACCGACCCCTCTGCTCAGTCGATTACAATGATGCCTTATTTAAGACGTCTAATTGATGGGAATAATCATTCCTAATTGGTGTATAGCACCTGACATTTCGAAAATGCAAGCTTTCCCTAAAATATGCACCCGAGTTCCCGTCGACTTCACTCAAGTCTTGAATAATTAAATTAGGGGATTCAATCTAAATTTTGGCTCCTGAATTATTTAGAAAGCACTTGACATTATGCTCCAATCAATTTCTGCTCATTTTAATGGTAAGAAATGATTATCAATTAAGTAGCAGAATTGAAGATAGTAGATAAGAGGAATATTTAAAAATTTCTGTGATGCGATGCTCGAGCGTAGGGCAAATTGATTTTTAAGGCGATCAGTATCAGCTATCACTGGATACCTCGTAAATGGAGAGAGATAGAAGAATTTTTATAAAAATCTTTTGTGTAGAGCGTCGGATGAACTACAAAAAAGATTTCTGCTAAAATTTCGCTATGTCTTCCTATTCCACCGCAAATTTCTAGTTTTAATTGCGATATTTCATAATTTTTCAATAGAAAATTGTAATAAATACTTTTGATTTTATATTAACCCTTTTATGGTTCAGGTATCAATTTAGAAAGGAATTTCCTTGAAAATTTCGTAAAGAGTATTTATTACAATTTTTTAGTGAAAAAAGATAACGTGCATTTGTCAACATGAAAATGTAATAAATAGAATTTTTTCGGGTGTATGCGATAAAGAGAAGAAAAATTCGTCTTTTAAAAAAGATTTTCAACGGACAAACGCATGAATAATTCCAATGAATAACATAACGTGAGGGGCGGTATCCTTGCTGCGATTTCCGTCGTAATAATAATCGCTAGTGTTGAGGGTTGGGTGGAAAAATGGGTGGTTGTAGGGGGTGAAATGGGGATGGGATATTATACGAGAATCGGCTCCGCATATAATATTCTGTACACTCTCTGTACCGAGACGCATTGTGAACGCCAGTAAAATATGCAAAATTTATCGGGTCGTTTGCCATCCACGCTCTCTCACACCGTTATATCCCTAGTCCAGGCATAAATTATTATCATATATATCCACACCCGAATATAACACCAATTGTTGAAATATCATTTTCCACAGAAAAGATGAAAAATGTGGGATAATTCAATTTCAATTTCCCGCGATGTCTATTTTTCAAATGATATTTCGAGTGCAAATGATTTTCCTTTGACAATGATTTCATTCCACGGCGCCTCAATGAGGGGATAATTAATTAGCTTTTAATTTCGAGTGATGGATTTTCCTTCCCTTTTCAAGCTGGTTAATTGAATAACCGAGTGACCAACACCGATACAACAATTCGGTTCATGTTACCTGATGAATTGAGTAGACTATTTTTTCTCGATCCGCTTGGATTAATTATATATTCGGTGGAGTTAATTGTAAACATTGTTGATTGATTAAAGTATAATTTCCTGTGCAGTTTTAGAAAAAAAACGGTTTTGTTGAGGCAAGCGAGTATTCGGTAATAATTACCGAATTTCGATTCTTGGAACACGCCATCTTGTTCATATCGTCTGTTCAAAATCATCCTATATCCGCCAGATCCACTCACATTCAATAATTATCATTCTTACCAGAATGAGGTGCATCTTGAAGTGATTTCAAATCATTAATTACAAATTAATTAATGGGTTCATGTACTGGAATTTGATTCTTCTAATCTGCACTGGAATTTAATCCTTCTCGTGAGAATCGCCACGATACTATACATAGTCTACTTTATTTTTTATACTATTCCAAATCATGATGAATCATGCGAGTAAACAATCTGTTTTTCAAATTAATTAATGATTCAGTAAATATTACCTAATGGTCATATGGTTGAACATGCCACCACTCAACAGTGAATTTCGAGACTTAAAATATGATGATGTTAATACTTTTATTGGGCCTTAAAGATAGATCCCTCAGATGGATCACTTAGGAGCGGTTACTGTGCTGTCAACCGTGCTTTTTGGCGACAGTCACCGATTTTTGTTAATATCAAGCGAATTCTTCAATCAAGGGACGCAACCCGGTGTAACAACAATTTATTCACCTGTAAACACAATAACAACCGATATAAAAATCAACCGGATATCTACCCCTCGCCTGCTATGCTATTGATGCGTCGTGAAATTGACGAGCTGACAATCGAGATGACAGCGATAAAATTCGGATGAAAGGGTGCATACGGAGCAATAAACATTAGCGTATTGTTCATATTTCAAACCCATCGTTACTTCTTCAGTTCCCCTTTCCGCGGGTCGGCAATTTGTTTTTTTTTTCCCATATCCATCGCAAACGGAAAAACTAAAAAGAGGGGAAAAAACGGATCAAAGCGAAATATCAAAACCCACATATTTTATTTCATTTCAAATAGGGGGAGGGAAAAATCGATGCAACAAAAATTATTGTTGTATTGGTGTTGTGCTTGTAAATTTGATACACGAGTTTCTGCACGCGATTTAAATTACACAGTGACTGAAACTCGAGTGAATGACTGCCTTCGGTCGCTCATTATCTTTGCGATTTTTTTTTTCTTCCTCTGGTTTTTAACTTTTTTTATTTATGCGGACTACTGAACGATAATTATTCACACGATCGTGCACATTCTGGATGGCGGCCTTTGCAGTAGTGAAAGTTTGGGTATTTTATGGAGACCTTGATCTCATTTTCCTCCATGAGAAGGAGTTTTTGGATGCGAAATACGCACACCACGTTTACCGGTTTCCTACCGGTTTTTTTTTTCACGCAACTTCGATTGATGTTTAGAGAGGAAAAAATAAAATTTCGGGGCTTTGATTGAAAATTTGGAGGGCAGCGTACGCGATTCCGAGTAAAAATCGTGGAGTTTCGAGTTTTTCTGGAAATTGAGGGAAATTCTGTTACAACAACACGATTTTTTTTTCCCTCCGAATTTTCTACGATTTTTGTCGATTTTCTAGGAAAAATGGAACGAATTTTTCATTGTATTTTTTTATTTTTATACGAAATTTTGCATTTTCAGGGACAAAATATCCTGCAATTCCAGTGAGATTGAAACACAGTAATAATATCCGAAATTTCGTGCAAAAAATTCAGGCAAAACTGCTCAGCAGTTCACACTGAAAAAAAAAAAGTAAAAATTTCCCGCAGATTACAAACTCTAATATTTGCGTATATTTACTTGTGGCAAGTAAATTTACTTTGCAGATTTTTTTTCTCAGTGGAGTGGGCTAATGCCCGTACTAATTAAGTTATCAAAGATCTCCGTGGGGTACGTCATGCTGATGGATCATGCCATAATAATAACTTCTTGTTTTATATTTAAATAATATAATTAGTTGATAGGAATTGAAAGAAACAATTATCGCTAACGAAGACCTTGACTATTACAAAAAATGGAGTTCATGGGCATTTGATTAGTCATTTGAAAATGATTTCATTTCATTTCCATTTCAATTCGTTTTTTTAATTAACCCACACCATTTAAACCTTTTATTTATTCACGACTAATTAAAAAAAGCAATCATGGAAATTATAAAAAATTATCAGATCGTTTTAAAAAATTTCCCGTGAAAAAAGACGAGAATCACTCAAGAATTATTAAACTCCACGGAAAAAAACTCATATTAAAAAAAAATAAATAAATAAATAAACTCATCCGATATGAAATAAATTTGCAATATATTCACCCCAGAGAATTCCGGCAATCTCTTCGTCAGGAAAAAATGATGTTTCTCAAACAAAACCAAAGGTACAACAAAATAATAAAAAAATCTTATCTCCAACAAATTAGCGCAACCTCTTTAATTGGCAGAAATAATTCTCTTTCCACGTATTATCACTCAAATGAACTCCGCAACCAATTGAATCGAGGGATAAAAAAAATATGAGAAAGGAGGAGGCGCAATAAACTCGCTTGAGAGGACAATCTCATGATCAAGTAATACCAGAGTGAATATAAAACTCGAGAGTCGTCGAAGGGTGTCGATGATATTCTAGGTTCATGCAAAATCGATAAGATCAGGAATAATCGTCTCCACTGGGGTATAAGGACGGGCTGAAGAAAAAATGCAAAAAAAAAGTCTCACCTCCAAAGGTTCTCGGGTAATTGCCAGCCAATGGCCATTCATTCACGTCTTTTGAATTTTTCATTCTATTTATCTTTATCAATAATAATTCTAAGGCATCGGAAACCGGAGGCAGATAATTATAATTGGGAGAGTAAAATGTTAAGTTGCCAATAGCCATTTCATTAAATTTGTGTGTGTTTCTTTTTTGATTTGCAGAAAGCGCGGAGAGCTTCAGCGACTTTATCACAAAAACTTTCACTAAAATCGGCGAACTGTTCTCAGGGAAAGGACTTCCTGAAGGGGGCAACACGACCTCCGTTACTCAGGTATCATTTTCAGGGTTTTTCTTCCTTCTCTAGCTTCTATCTCTCGCCGGGTTTTCCATTTTCTCCAGAGTGAAAGAAAAATTGCCGGCATTTTTCTATATTCGCCTGGAAAATTAAAGGAACTTCTCCTTTTTCAATCTATTCGCTCTGATCAATCGCTCTGATGTAATTCCGCGGGAAAACATTTTTTGCTTCAAATTTATGTTTATTTTAACTAATTTTGCGTTAAACATTTGCCTCGAAGTGAAAGAAAAATCGCGGGCATTGAAAAAAAAAATGAGAAACACCAGGAAAACAATTAGAATTTTTCAGTGGAGTTTCTCCCAGAAAGCGTTAAATTTTTGTATCAACTTTTTTCCGCGAGAAAAATTCCACCTGGCACTGAAAAATTTTCCGAGTATGAAAAAACTAAAACAAAATTTCCCTCACCAGCGATGGAATTACAATGACTCATGGCCGATAGATTGTAATTTTTCCGGTGGAAAAATGGTATCTAAACAATTTTTCTCCGCGTATTCACATGAAATTCGTAGGAATTGTTCTCGAAATCAATACAAATTCATCAGAATTTCCTTTGACGTCAAATCGCTCTACCCCGTAATTTCTCTTTCACATTTTTTCAATGTTTCTTTCCTTTACACTCTTTCATCCGTGCTTTTGTACTTTTTCTCCATTTGCCAGTTTTTTCGGTGAAAAGGACTAAAAAAAGTCTTTAATAATAACGTGGGATGTCCGCCAATCACTCGCCTCTGTTCCTGTTCCGTAGTAAAAATTCGATCTAAACCCCTTCCACATCTCTCAGCGTCATATTCCTCTTTTATACGAAGAGGACTCATCGAGTCCAGTGCAATACAAACGAAAATACAGTGTTGCAACGTGAGGGAAAATTAAAAGAGAGAAAAAGTTGAAAATAAAGAATAAAATGGGGGGGTGAGAACGATGTAGAAGAAAAAAGGAAATACGAGAAAGCCTCTCCACTTACTCAGGAAGGAAAGTAACACACCGAGAACTGTGTAAAAAAAAGGAGGGATTTAAAAAAAAGTGGAAAAGCAAAGAAAATAAAATCAGTGATATCGTGTGACGCCGGCAAATTTTCAGCATTAAACGAAATATCCCACCGTTGTACGAGAAAAACTAGCAAAACAAAATGAAATCTTAATTGCTGTGGAAAAGAGCTACTATTTTTTTCATAATACGAGAATTTCAAATTCTCCACATTTTCCGGAAATGAATGCGGATGGTTGTTAGTGTTGCGCAATTAACAGAAATATTCAATTCCATTCAATATAATCTACACCGAAATACAAATGGATTCTATTTCAGTTGCTTATATTTTGTATAAAGTTTACAATAACAATTAATGCTTGATTTGACGAGAAAAATTGGAAGCAATATAAAAAATTGAATGGGAAAAAACGGGGAAAATCATCGAGGACAAAAAAACATGGGGAAAAAATGCCAGAAATTTCCCATGGGAATTTTTGAATTACAAAAAAAACTTTAAATATATTTTTATCCTCGAAAAAAAACGACTCAAATCGATTTGCCTCGTCGCAAGATGAATTATCCGACTCAATTTCTCACCGATTGCTCTGAACTTTATTTTCCTTTCAGCGAATTGATGGGCACGTCGTGACGACAAACCTGACAACATACGACAGTGAAGGTGATGATGGCAACTTCAGCTTCCGCTTGCACATAATCGACATTAAACCAGAGAGTGGCATAAACCTCACCCCGGACGCAACTGAAGAAAATTCAGGAGTTACTACCACAGCAACAGACTCAGCCAAGGGGTCAACCTCACCAAAGAGTGTCGAGTCCCTTGAAGACAAGAATGAAATACCAGACAGCCAAGTGGAAACCTTAACAGCTTAATTCAAACTATTTCCATCCCGTTTTTATTCCTTAATTATTCATTAAAAATAATGAAACACTAATGAATTAATTGAGTCAAACGTGATCAGTTGAATTTCCCTCATTCGATTTATCGGCAACACGTCTGAATATTACTAAAAATAACATTAATTTTAAAAACATTAATAACAGTCAAAATATTACCAACTCAAATATCACACGTGCAAATATCGCTCATCTGAATATCATGCGTTATCATTGTCCAATATAATATCTGAAAATATTTTAGAGAATTATTTTTATGCATTTCACTTGGTTGTTTTTTTTTCACAATTGCTGGATAATTTTGCATTTACCAGTTTTCTTCTCCCATATTAATCAATCATTAAACAGTGAGTGATAATAATAATAATAATAGGAATGATTGATAATAGAGAAGAAGCATCAACAATTAAATTATTGAAAAAGTTAAACAATATTTTCAGATATTTTACTTCAGTGGATAATATTCTTGGATATATTTCGGTGATTAATATCTTGGAAAATAATATTTAGACATGTTACTGATTTATCTTGCGAATGAGAAGCTCAATATTAATATATCCGGACAGATATTAATATATCTGCCATTGTAACCCAGAGTCACCCATTATCGGTGAAATTACCCAATTACCTAATTAACAGAAAAATTGGGATCGACTAGTCACGTTTCACGGATTAAATTCATGTGATTGTTATATTATTACTGATGGCAATAATTCTATTGTATTTGTTTCCACATTTTATTCTTAATTGATTATTAATAATTTGGATCGATTAGAAACAGAACTAATCATCAAGGATTTCTTTAATTATTTTTAATTTTGCACTAGAATAGGCGAGAGTTGATAATTATTTTAATTATTGCAGTTGTGAATCTATGAGTATTTTATGGAAAGTAATGTTTTCTATTTAAATGACCACTGTAATAGACATTAATAAAAGTGTGAGGTATTTTAATTCTAGTTTACTCTATGATCCTTTTCCAATTTTATTTATTCGATTCAATTTCTCGGTTTCATAAACAACTATACAGTTACACAATTGCGCGTATAAATATAAATGACTGTCCTCAAAGGAGCTGATGAAACAGTATTACAAAATGTGATGCAATTTTCATTACAAAAATTCGATGGATTCGTTGATTATTTATAAATAATCGGTCGATGGGATAAAAAGATGAAAAATGGGGATTCGCTTCAAGCTGTTGCGCATTTCTTCTGCTCTTTTATTCGGCATTTTTTTTTTGTTATTACTCAGACTAGGAAAATTGTAGGGGCTTGAGGCGATTGCAGACTTGTTTTTATTTCATGCTGTGATTTGAGCTTTATTGACATTTTGTTAATTTTCCTTCAGTTATGGGGACTAAAGGGATCGGAGGGTTTTGTCGATGTGACGCAGTGTTGCTTCGGGGACGGCGTCTGTGAGGGCTCGACGGAATCCCTCACACCTCGAAAGCCTTTTGAACATTGATTTTGCATAATTTCTGGAATGGAGAGAGGATTATTCATGTAGTTTTTATAAAGAACTTTATCATTCCGTCAAAAACTCTATCGAATTTCTTGAAGGTAGAGAGAAATTTTAAAATCTCTGAAGAATTTTTCGCGTTAAAGAGAACTGTTCTCTTCATGAAATAAATTGTTTAAAGTTATTGTTAATCGAAACTTTGAATTTTCGTTGACAGATTCTGTCAAATGATAACAGCAAATTCCTAACATTAAAAAAAAATGATAAATATTCCGAATTTTAACATAAATTTGCAGAATTTGTCATCGTGTAACAGATTTTTTGAGGAAAATGATATATTTTGACAATTGTTGTATCGAAAAAATTATCAGAATCACTAAAATTAGAGATTTTGTGTGACGATTTAATGATGAACTTCTAGTGTCGACTCACCTGGCGTCCAAGTTGCCATCACCAAGGAGTTTTGCCCCAGCCCCAAGTAATTTATCCCTCACATCCCTCGGCAAGGACATGACAGCATCAGCCCCAATTCTATCGACAACTGATGCAAGCAACCTTGCAGTTGCTGCACGCACCACTGCATTCTGATGACTGCAAACACAATGATCACAGTTCAACCACGTATAAACAAATGTTTGAAAAACGATGATGTACCTGGCACCACGATGAACAATAACTGTGATGGTTTTATGAGGTGGAATGTGTTCGATCATGCGATCGAGGGCTGCATTGCTGTCAGCCCTCAGGAATTTGTTTGTGTCGGCTGTTCTCTGGAGGAGGGGACCTGCGATGTCGTCGAGGTCCTGAGGAGAAATGGAAATTTGATTATGGAGATGGCTTCCAGGGACACAGATTCCTCAGAGGTTTATTATTTTTGGGGATGAGAGTTCTGACGTCAGTGGAGGCCACTCAATATTAAAACACACGAAAAAATTGCGTTGGAGTCGTTCAAACGTTCCGTGAAGAATTTTATTGGATTTTTATTGGGGTTGCAGGTTTAAATTACACACTTATTTAAATTTAAATATATGCAATTTCAACAATTGATGATTTTACCTACACAAATTCAATACGTGAGTTTTAATTTTTTTTTTTTATTCATGAAACCGCCTGTATTACAATACTAGTGGAAATTTATAATTTAATCGAGTTCGATTAAAACTGAGTTGGATGTGGGTGTTAAATTTGTTTCTGTCGCAATTTACGTGTGTTAATTAGATATGTAACCTTTATTGGGTTTTCGCGGATTTTATGATAAGACGCCGATTGTCAATAATTTACGAACGATTGATTTCACGTATATTCGGCTTCTAGACGGAAATCAAACCCTCACAAAAAATAGGAATACAAAAACTCAAATTCTTTCCTGAAAAGGAGAAATAATGTAGGTGCCCCCATTTTTCTTGACTACCCCCTCCCCCTGATCCTGCCATAGAAGAAGCTTCCAAAATGGCGGCGCCTCACCTCGCATTTTCAAACTATCATTTAAACTATTTATCCTCTTCGAATGACTCTGAGTTTATTCCATATTACTCCTACCAAGTGAAGAAATTTTTTAAACCGTCATGCAACGATTTCCACTCTCCGTTGCCTAAAAATTCATGCACCAAACTTTTCACCGCACATCTCTTTCTTCCACTTAATAGAAAAATTCAAACTTGATCTTCGTGAATTGGATAATTCTAGTCTCCAGCTCCTGGAGTGATAAATACTGCAGTGTGATATCCATTTGCGCGGCACGTGAGGTGGTAAACAGAGAATCCGCTCGGGGGGTACAGGGCTCCATGAATTATTCACAGAATGCCTCAATTTTTTACGTAAGGAAACGAGAAATTTAATATTTACCTGATCGATACAGCGGGCCTGCGAGCTGAAGACATCGCCAGCGGCTAGGCAGGCAGTTCGAGCCACCTGGGAGCGCAGGTTTCTGACATGCCGGCCTAATAGACGACCTACAGTGCCCTGGGGACAACTGTCCAACTGATCAGGCTGTTGTCGTGCTATTGTTGACAGTGACTTCAATCCCCTAATTGTTGTTTCCCTGGGAAAATGGATTAAGAACACATTTGGGAGATCAGTCCATCATTTATTAATGGTTATCGATTGCTCGACGAACCCAGAGCATTTTCGGTAATGACTCCACCCGCGAATTTTCCAGCGAAACTAAATTAATTAATTATTTAATAACAAAACTGAAGGGAATCAGTTATAAAATTCAGTTGAATTCAATTTTACAAATAACTTGAACAGGATGGCCGGATCATATTGCAACGAATAATTAATTTTCCGAATTCTATTTGATGAATCCAGATATTTTTTTCCTTCTCTTCGAATCTTTCTTCTCAATTTAGCATCACCTTTGTTATTATTAATTCTTCTCTCACAGTATGATATTATGACATATGATCATATTCTCGTTAGATAGATTTGTAAATGGATGAATAAATGAACAGAATTCAATGTACAGTAGGGTATGGACGTTATGGACGCGTGCAGGGGGCTGTAGGGGAAGCGAAAAATTCTGAACTAAATTTTTTCATAACAATAAGAAAAATAGACTAGGAGAAAATACCCCGCACAAAACGTGTTAAAGCCGATCCAAAATAGACCTTAAGAAAATTAACAGATAGTAGAGTGGATGAACCGAAAGATACGCGAAAAAAGAAATTGGGATTCTACTATATATGGAATATGAATCCCTGGTAGATTTTTTTTTAAATAAATTACAATGGAATTTTATTAGAAATTTAAAGGCTCTTTGGTGAAATGACATTTTTCGATAGCACAGATTTCGTTGCATATTTGATTCGAACAAGTCATTCGAATTGATTAAAGATTTCTTTGATTTAGTAAAAGAAATAACTATTTCTAGAGGAAAATTATTTCTCGTGTCAGTGATTTTTAGTATTAACAGATAATTGGGAATTATCGTTTCTTTTAATTTTTAAGGTGGGACTAATATAAATGCAGTGGAAATTTTTAAGTGCAAAATGACGAGATAATTGCAAACTTTACCAATCATTGCTTTCCAACTGTGAAATACACTGTACTGTAACTGGTTTAGATCTTGCTGGTGTCTTGTCCGCATGACCGCCTAGAGGTGCAATTTTGTTGACACCAGGACGTGATTTTATACGACTTCGTGGAACTCTGGATGGTAATCTCTTGGTGGTTTCAACCCCGTGGATTTTAACGACCCCCTGTAACACACCCTCACTCTGGGGTGTCGCCTGACGCTGGACTTTACTGATTGTTACAACGTGGATTTCAGGGCTCTTTGGAAGATCCTCGAAACTCTCAGCCGTTCCCTGAAATTAGATTAATCGATTTTTAGTTAAGCTGAAATACTTATCAAAAATTTATGTTTCAATGTTAAACAAGTGGGAAATTTCTATTTCATTGCTTATAATATAATATATTTGCTTCCATTTGAAAGCAAAATCAATGTTTTTTTAAAGTTCACGTCGAAAATCTGAAAATATACTTGACTAAATAGTTAGAAATAGATTCTTCTATGCCTTTTTATATAAAAAACACAAGTATTATACAAACATGCTGAAAGAAAACTTTAATCATCGAAAAAACCAAAGGGTTTTCAATTTCCAGTAAAATCTAAAAATTTCGTGGTGTACGAGTAATCGAAGGAGTAAAAATGAACAAAAAAAAAACTCGAGAAATGAGACAGAATTATTAAAAAAGTTGGTGGAAAGTAAATGGAATTTACTCTGCAGAATTCTCTGAAATACTGACCACAGTAACTTGCTCGGTGATGACGTCAATGGACTCAGTACCCTCGAAGGCACGAGAAACTTGAAAAATTGAAGCGGAAGTAGTGGTTTCATTGGTGTGCGGCTGACGGTAGTCAAGTGGCTGAAATGCTGGCTCTCGATGTTCACCGGTTGTGGCACGTGAATGGGGACGTGAAGCAACGATTATAGACACTGAATTAACAGCACTTGCGATCTTATCATGTTCCACCGATGACGAGCGTCGATCAGGACTCGGCTTGCGGGATTCCGTCTGCTGGAAGTGTGTTTTTGTCTCTGGATAAATGGAAGCCCTCACCCTCGACTCTATATCGATCTGCACTTCGGTCGAATATTCTCGATCGAATTCCTGTAAGTCCACCTATTGTTATAAACTCTCGTGAGGATCGGTACGACACTATATACTATTTCATTTTTATATTCATCGGAACCATGATTAACCATCAGCAGCCAATTAATCAGTCAATTAATTAATTAACCAATTAATCACTTAATCAATTGATAATTCAGTAACTACCAAAAGTATTTACCAAATATTCAATCGCAATTGGCTAACAAGTACTGAGTCTTGTTGATATCAACTGAAATGTTCTATCAGTGTGAAAAAGTATTTATGATGAGAACTTGTTAGCAGTTGTATAATGAGTAAAACATTGTCAAAGTCTATTTAACGTACTAATGATATGTCCGGGGCATCCCCTGTGTCAGTGCCAACGCTCTGCTGATCAAAGGCAATCCCCTTGATCCCATTAGCATGGACTGGACCACTTATCCTCATCGTCGAGTCCGTCGAGTTGGTCTCATACGAGACAACTGAGGAGGCAGACCTTGCCAGTCTCACTGGCTCACTCTTATCATCACTGTTATTACTACCTCCAGAGTTCTCCGAGCCCTCCCTGTCCTGATCCGTCGACTCCGTTCCACTCGACAGAATCTTCATCACCACCTCAAACAATTTCAACATTCAAAGTCATTGCAGATATGACAAACAACTCAGCAAAATCTAGTTCTGATTGAGAGAAAGCTTTTTATGGTTATTTTTATCAATAAATTTTTATGTTACATGTCTAATTAATTAAGAGAGCCGATTTAACGCTTTCACAAATTTTTATTGAATTTTAATTAGTATTTCGAATTTTTGGAAGCGGATTTTATGAGTGAGGTTGAAGAGTATATCAGACTCCAAATTGCCTTAAATGATTGTTACAGAAACAGTAATTACATTTATATAGTCTTAGATTGAAAATTCAAAATGATGAGAAATCTTGACAAAGAAATCGTCATAGAATACTTTATTCTCATATTATTTATTGTTCAAAAATTTATAAAAAAAAATGATAATTCTATTAATCATCTATCACATGTTACATCATTAATTATTAATTAAATATTCCTTAAACGATTTCCAAGATTACATTCAGATTAGTTCCGACGAAAATTCATGAAATTTTTTTATTTATTGAAAATGTTGTTGAAGTTGTTGCATCAGTAGATATAGCTTATGCTCATGAGGAGAAATAAATAAGGACGAGGGGAGGTGATATAATTTTGAAATGACAATAGATGTTTTGAAAAAATTACCTGATCAAGGGAATTTGGTCTGGACGGATTGTTGGTGTCAGTGATGACATCGAATGATTTCTCCCCGATGATGTTTTCCTCCTGATTGCTCTCATCACTGGGATTATCGATGATTCTCGTTTCAGTCTCACTGTGATCGATTCCAGTATTGGAGGAGTCACTCGACGCTCCGTAAGGCACATGATCGGTACCTTTTCAGAGGGTACGGGACAATTGAATCACGTTAGAAATTGAATTACTCCAGAAGCCTATGCGAGAATAAATCGAATCAATCTAGCAATCCCTCCCTCTGCTCCCATCCTCAGACCCGTTATCCTAAGGGGCTCCTCATTGCCTCTTGCACCCATTTACTCAGGCCTTTGTCGCCAAATCCCCAACTTCACTCCCTCTAACTCACTTTATTCTATTATTTCATGGAACAAGAACAATGTCTTACCTTTGACAACTTCATTATGGCACTTGCCATTATATCAAATTTGTACACTCAGAGAAATATTCATAATACGGTGGAGGAATCAGGGGAGGGGGTAATGTCGATATGCTTTTATTTATATTGAATGTTGTAGTGCGTAAAACCCTTGAGACTGATTTTATATCTCCGATTATAGAATTACTATCTGAAATTATGAGCGCCTCAGTGACAATCATTTAAATATTATTAGATTTAATGTCCAAGAGATTTAGTATAGAAAATAGAAAAATGGTAATCGCCTATTTGAATATATTTTATATTTTATGTTTTATATTCAATTCGACTATTATTTTTTTCATGCAGCTTATCAAATATTGTGATATGCACTAGAATAAATATAATATTAAATCATGATTATATTGTTCAAATTTGTAAAAAATTTCCCTACATAATCAGTTTATTAATTATTGAGTAATTTATTTAATAACATTTTTTATACAACATCATACTTCTCCCCAGCAAATTAATCCCTGGCAAATTTGTTCCCGGATGTGGATTTTATACTTTAGTTGTTGGAATTTATTTTTCCCCGTTATTTTAACATTTTCGTCCTGGGGCCGTTTTTTTTTGTCGTGAAGTGGCGGCCGTTGGCTCTCGGTCGTTAGACTTGACCAACACGATTTTATCGATTGGATGAAAACACGTAAACCCTCCCCAGGATTGTCTCGGTTCAAGCCAAAGCACTTGTGTATGTACATATGCCTGAGGTTAAGAACCTCACGTTCCACTTTATATATGAACGCGGGATTGACCATAAGGGATTTTGTCGCGGACAAATCGCGAAATTGCGAGAAATTGGAGAGTGGAAAAATGATCGGCAAGTTAGGAGAAATTAATTAGTCTTATTCTGGGGGTAATGAGATACACCAGACCTCTCGTGACTCATTATCTGCGTTGTTGATGGAGTTAAAGGTCGATCTGATAATCTTTTTATAAATTTTTTACCTGAACATTGAGACGCCTGGTCGCTGGGGGGTGATGTCGGGTAGAAATTAGGCTGGGGGTTGAAATCATTCCTCTCGTTGTCCTCGTCCACATTATTCTTGTCTCTGGAACTATAATGAGAACTGTTATTCAATTAATCACGGTTTTTTTTAGTATGAGATCCCGTAATGGCTCTTGGATTAATCGATAACCAGGGCATTCCAAAATACGATCTTTATCAAAATTTCGGTTTCACCCCAGGAAAATTTTTTATCTTGATATGAAAATAGAAAAATATTGCAAACTATTCGTAAAAAACGAAATTAAAACTCAGATGAAAAATCACTGGACACTTACTACTTTTCCATAAAAAAATATAATCCGTGAAATTTTCATAAACAATATGGCATTTTTGATCACAATGCAACAAAATTTAGCAATAATTTTTTATGCGGTGCAGGAACCTCGAAAAAAATCAAGCGAGACATGAAAATACCAGAGTAATTTCCAGGAAATGTTTTGAAACGAATGAAAAGTATAAAAACAGATCAACAAAAGAATTCTCGTGTGTAAATAAAATGGGAACTGAATTTGGCAAAAGGTTTAATGTACCCATAAATCCCAAAATAAACAAGTGAAAACCAATAAAAATAACATACATGGAGTCCACGCGCTGATTGAGTCTCAATGCAATAACCGGTGTACCAGCTCTCCCGATATCACTGGTAATTGATAGATTATCACCCACTTTTTCAATGCCAACGGATTTTCTCCGTCTGAACGCGCACGGACAACAGCGAAATGCACTTTTAACAATTTCCGTATTACCACAATTGAAGGTGTTAACAAGTGGTTTAGCATTGTCCTTGGTAACACTAGGCCAAACACAGTATTTCAAAATCATTTCAACTCAGAATACATAATTTCCCCAAAATTCTCCCCACCCTAATCCCCAAAACCCAAAAAATTAAATCCAACAATTTCCAAACTCATAATCAAATAAGCAATGATTTTCAGTTTAAAATTCAACAATGAAAAAAAAAATGGTAATTATTCCAGTCCCCGGGAATTTCAATAACTAATTAAAATGGTTCAATATAATGGAATTACTCCGTAATTGAATACCCCAAATTGATTGGATGGTAGAATTCATCTCATGAATTCTTAAACAGAACCAAAGGAATGACCATTCCGGGTATTTATTTGTGAGAGTGATTGGTTGATAAATCGTTGTAATGGTAATATTTTGGTGAGAGCATGGAGAGACTGGATTTAACTATTGCCGACATATTCACGAGCACTAAAGCACGCACGACTGGCCAATAGCCCGCATAGGGCTAAAACGTTAACCCAACGCTGACCGCCTCCAAACAGGGGGGAAAAATACTACCCCACCTTCAACCTTCCACCTTCATGGGTTACTTCACTTTTCTACCCCCTCCCATAACTCCCCCCTTTCACCCCCTTCATCACCCCTCATCACCTTCCATCGTCCCCTCACCCCCTTTCACAATCACCCCGTCCCCTCTCCGGCATCATCCCCTCTCCATAGGACTCCCATACCGAGGTAATTTATAAAAAATAAAAAAAAATCTTGTGTACATTGAAAGCAAAAAGAATGTATTATAGCTAGTATTATTAATAAAAATATTTTAGTTGCGAAAATGGAATGAGTAAGTTTAATAGTTTTGATACTTGGATTTTCATACATTTTTGTTATTAAATTGTTAGTTATCCTTTATTCAGTTTAAAGATTGAAAAAGTATGTTTTTAATTTAATTTTTATTAATTATTTAATTGAATTTTAATTTTTTATTTATTAATTCTCCTCAATGCTGGAGACGTTCTGAGAGAACTCGAGAAACTCCCGGGAGAATTCCCGAGAAGATGATAACTAAAAAGGATAATTCTAATGAGCTGAACTAATATGGACTATGATTACAGACCAATTTTCATATCACTTAACTAAACCCCTGATCTGGTTAATTCTTGTTAACGCCCGGAAATCCGAAGAGGTCCTGAGAAATTCCCGAGAAAAGGTTAACTCATAATCCTAATGAGCTGAACTAATATGAACTATGATAACATACCAATTCTCATATGACTTAACTAAACCCCTGACCTGATTAATTCCGGTTAATCCCCAAAAACTGGAGAACCTCCTAAGAAATTCCCGAGAAACAGGTTAACTCATAATCCTAAAGATCTGAGCTAACATGATCTAATAATATTCTAATTCCTATCCGACTAAATGGAAACCCTATCCTCATTAATTCCCATTAATCCCCGAAAACTCGATAAACTCCCAGGGAATCCCCGAAAACAAAGGACAACTCATAATCCTAAAGGTCTGAACTAATTCCCAAATGACTGAAGTAAAATCCTGTCCTCATTAATCGCCGTTAATCTCCGAATACTTCCGAAAGAACCCGAGAGGCAAAGAGCCCTACAAGCGTCAAAGTAGCCGAACTCGAAACTTCCAAATCCGATACATTGGCTCTGAATCGATATTTCCCGATGGAGGAAAGTTGGTGGTTTGGTTTTCCTCCATGGTAAGCCACCAAAGTCAGTTTAACGTTGTGTGCGGGTGAATTATTCAGTGAGGAGGAACGAAAGATAAGGGAACTGAGGATTCAGAAACCTAATGGTCCCGCATGCCATTCACATCACACACCGACATATCGACTTTTTTTTTTCCTATTATGTTCTGCGAACTCGAGTCCAGTTCGATAAATTCGTATTCACGTTGATAATTTCCTTGTTTGCTCAGTTTTTTTCCTTTGCAATGCATTATCAGCTTCAGTTACGCGGGAAAAAAAGACAAATCAACAAAAAGGTAGAAATTACGAGAGAAATTAATTAATTAGATTATTTTCCTTGCTAATATTTATTTAGTTCTTTCTCTTGTCCTTTTCCCATGAAAATTATTAACTGTAAATATCGATAACGGATAATTAACGTCAATTATGATTATTATTATTGGTATTAATAATAAAAATTTAGAAGAAAAAGAAATAAATTACCGAAAAGAATAATGAAATACATTATTCTTTCAGTCGATATCAATAATAAATAATTAACGTAAATAATTAATTAAATTTTTTTATGCACAAAATTCAGTGTTTTTTTATCCTACTGATAAGAAAAATATATTTAAAAAAAGATCTACTTAAAATTGCGATGATTAACTGATGGTTTAAAAGACTCTAGATTATTTATGAATTGTTGATTAAGTCTTCGGGGGAGTTGAAAAAATAAATGGAAGATAACAAGGGGAAAGACGGAAAGTGAGGAAATTTATTGTGACTACAATGTTGAGGTAATTGAAAAATGGAAAGCTTAGTGGAATAATTTACAAAGTTTTCGTCTATATTCCCCTGTTGACAAGAATGTACTTGAACTGAGGGAATGGGCACAACTCTAAACCATTTGGACCTTGAATTTGCCCTGGATCGACTTCAACCTCGTTAATTCATGAATTAATAAAGTGTCGAGGGTGGGGGTGTCTTCAATAATTACAAACTACTGCCACTAGCCAACATCAACCCCCGAATATTGAATAATCAATTGAATTCGTAACGTGACCTTCGATTGGACACTGTGATCGGTTTATTTGAACTAAATATTACACTTGAAGTATTATATTTATGCTCTCATTAATATTGCATTAGATCTGCATATTTACATTAACCAATAAACCGCGAGATAATGAAAAATAAATGCAATCATTCCGCAGCGAAATGATAAAGGGGAGAAGTCAAATCTTCCAATTTCCATAAATACCGTCCGATCTCAAAAACTATTGATTTTAGAAAGAAATATCAAAAGACCTTTTTTGTCGTAGAATCGATCGGCTGTAAAAAAGTCCCTTAACATTTTCACCTGGAGTCGATTGTTTTCGAGATAAATCGCTAATCACGATGAATGCTAAAGAGAGATAAGTCAAGATTTCCAGTTGTGTCAAATACCGACTGATCTCGAAAAGTAATGGTTTTAAAGAGAAATACCAAAAGTCCTTTTCTGTCGGAAAATTAATCAGCCGCAGAAAAGTCCTTTAACGTTTTCACCTCAAAACGACAGATTTCGAGAAAAATCGACGTTTAGCAGAATTGAATTTTTTTCAGAAATTTCATTTTCGCTTAAAATTTTATTCTTCTTGACTATCGCACTATTAATAACTGCTGCAGTTGGAAAAAACAACGGCACCTTTGACCCACTTCGAACGCCTCAATATGATAAATTCAAATACCAATATTTTTACCATTTTGACGGTTAGAAAATGCGCTGGTGTCTGTGTTTTGGACTAGTTTTCGTTATCACCTTTTGGATCTTGACACGCAAGCTATTTCAGGGAATGACGGTGATCGATGAATCATGGAAAAACGGGGGGGTGACGTACTGTCACGCGTGGGTGAAATTTCCCCCCACAATAATTATATTTTCACGTGATGTCTTTGGTAAAAAAAAAACTCACCTGATTGGTGTGGGAGTTTGTGAAGCACGAGTTCTCAGGTCGGTCTCTTGAACCTGTGAAAATGGATGGATCGATCCCGAAAGCGATGAACTGTTGCGTCTCGATTCAACCTTTAAGAATGTCAATCAATTTCACAACAATTAGTTTTCCGATTAATTAATTTAGCAGCAAGGAGATAAAGAGTAGCAAATCGATTAATTTTGTATGCAAGTTTTCTCTGGATATGGGACAGATACCGAAATTTTCATTGAGACCTTTTTTAAAGCGTTCTTTTTGTTCTACAAAAAAGATTTGTACAAAAATTTCGGAATTTCTGGTGGATTCCGAGATATTGTATTAGGAATTATGTGCAATTAATGAATTAATTATTTTCGAGATTAATTATTCAAGGGATCAATTGAAGAAGGGAGGGTGCGTGAAATTGTTGATGTGGTGTTTGTCAATGTGAAAAATCCCCTAGCATTCATTAAATAATTTTTTTTTTCAACTGGAAACAACTTTCAGTTGTGCAATTTAAGTGAATTCGCAAGTCACTGATTAAATACTCACTGAACTAGTAACAGCTTCTTCGGGCTCCAGTGAACTTCTCACGACACTTCTTCGTCTACTATTACGGTACACTGGGTCGAAGCTGGCGTAATAAATGTCAACGAACAGACGAAATAGCGAATTAATAATGGAAGGGACCTTTTTATTTTTCTCGAGATTCCTCGGGTATATTTTCATAATCTATTTACCCATCTCGAATTGGTGAATTCCCCAGGTAGGATACTCTGGAACGCTCCTCCGAGGCTGGTCGAGATGAAAATTTTATTCTATCGCTTCTGTATCTTCTGGAAATCTGAGAGGAGGAATTTTATTTGAGAAAAAGTCAGCAACTCAATGGAATTTGAGATGAGTGAATAAAAAATTGAAATGCCCTCACGAAATTTCATTTATACATTAAATAATAAAAAACAATTCTCGGTTTGAATAAATCGCTTTCAAAATTCAGAGATCTCCAGAGGATTCAATTATTTTAAAAATCGACAATAAATCTTTAATGACTCTGTCTTCTAAAATAATAAAATAAAGTGACTCAAAAAATAAAATGAAATAATATTTTTCAACTTATAAAATGCATAAAGGGAAGAATAGTTTCCGCAAGAAATAATTAAAAACGGTAATGAAATAGTGAGGAACAAAAAAAAGAAAAAACGTCATACTTCAGAGTCGACGCCATCACCACGTCTCAATCCCCCTGACGTATGTGGTGCTGAAGAGGGTGGAGGATCCTCACCCTCTTGTCTTCGTCTCCTTTGATAAGCGGTGCTGTGTCTAACAACAATATGACGATCCACGAACTGAGGGACGGGTATCCTCGACTCTAGCCTCACGTCATCCCTCCTCTCGGCATAAATCTGATCCATTCTCCTGTGGAAGTTCTCCTCGGTCTTCCGCTGCTTCATGATAACGTCCTTGTCGTTCTTCAGGAGAGACGAGTTCAGGGGCTCTCGGTAAATCTCTCCAGGGGTGTCTGAGGGCGAGAGGAATGGACTGTACGTGTCGGAGTATCGTGATTTTATACTACTTGTTTCTGTTAATTAAACCAACATAAATTAATTAATCAGCGTGCACTATTTTCTCAACAATCCCGACGTCTTCTGGGATAATTTGAACTCATTGAAAATTCATTCCGAGAATATCAAATGTACAGGTATTCTTTAGCGTTAATCCTTTTTCATTATCAGATTTATCGGTTAAATAAAGATTTTTAGTTATTTGGGCAAATAATTAGCAATAAATTTCAAAAAATCAGGAAAAGACAGGACTATTTAACGTTATTTTATATTTTTGGAATATTACGATTTTCGAGATATTTTCCTTTTAGATTCAATCATTTTTAATCATAAGTGTATATGATAAGGGTACGATTATTATTAATTTTCAATAAAATTTCAAATTTGGCAATTAAATGTGGTGAGAGAAATGAAAAAAAAAATGGTGAATATTCAGCGATATTCAAATTACATTTTCCCAAATAATTATTTCTCAACACATTCGTCGAATCCAGACAAAAATCCTGACAAAAATGTCAAAATATCCCCAGATTCAGACATATTCCCTGAAAAATGAATTATAAAATCAATAGCTTCTACTTTTTTCTACAGAATTAATTTTTGACTTCTAGAGATTCAAAGTAGAAAAAGTCTCTAGATCAAAAGTTATTGCTCAACTTTCAAAGCCTCCAGTACTACTTTAATTATTAATAACATGTAATTAACATGACGTATTGATTAGAAACTGTTGGCACTTTACCGATAGATATTGGAGACTCGTTGCCGCAGTCGTCCTCAATATCCTGGGGCAAATGATTCCCGTCCTGAAATGTAAAATAAATTCATCAGACCTGATAATAAGAATTGATATAAAAATTGATGAAGAATGATGGATTAATCAGGGTATAACGTCATGGATCATGGAAAATATCTAACCTGATCATCAGTCAATCGAAATGGAAATTTAATCTCTCCATCCACTGGGGCAAATAGAAATTTCAGTGATTACTTTATAATTGTTGGGTGTCAACTAGGAAGACGTGTGTAATTTGTGGGAAATTTCAGGCATGGCGATTAGGTTAATTGGGGGGGTCGGTTAGAATTAATAAACAATGTACGAATGCTCACTTTGTCAGGGGGAAGCAACTGCCAGGCAACTGGACGTTCGTTTTTCGAATGCAGAGAAATTCCCTGGGCGATGAAACTCGGTCGAGATGAGGGGGAATTACTCCCCTGTTCATTCCTGAAACAGAATTACTCTCATTACCACCTCTCCTGTCATTCCTCTGGACAATCATTTTATTATCCTTCCTTGCCCCTCTCTCCTTCCTGCCACTGCATTATTTATTTCATTATCATTTTTCTACTTATTAATCGAATTGGAATCATCTTCAAAGGTTCATTGAACTCCTCAAGATTTTTTAGTAGAAAAAAATTCCGAAACGCCGAAGCGAATAATTAACGAAATATTTCAATAATTTTTCCTCATTTTTCCGTTGAAAAATCAAAAGACAAAGAGAATTTAGATCTTGGAATTATTTAAACAATAATAAAATCATAGAATAGATAAGTAATAAATTAAAAAGTATTAATCAATCACAAATGAATTAATTAATTGAATGAATGAACCAAATAAATTTAGTTCAACAGGTTCTTCATGTAATTAATAGAAATGGTGTTGAATATTTTTAAATTTCTCTTTGTCTATCAACCATTAAGATAAATTTAAAAGATGAATTAATCACTTGTGTTTATCGAGTCCCGCCTTGACATTCGGTGGAATCACCTGACCCCTGGCTCTTCCGGTTCCTGGAGACACTGAGCCACTCCCAGCAACAATCCAATCAACATCAGGCCCTAAAACAAATTTATTATTATTTACGAATTTAAAAAAAAAACCCAATATTCACTTTACTATCCCAAAATGAATGAAATAATATTACTGAGTAATTACTCTCTCAATATTAATTGTTCCCTTAATTTTTCTTTCCAATCCATTAGTAGTAAATGAATGAATAGTGATTTATAATGATTGATTAGGGATTTATTGGTACGTTAATGAGTGATTAATGAGAATTAGTGAGAATTGAAGTTACCAGTGGCGATCTGAACAGTTGGTGAAATTTGCAGTCCGTAGACGACGAGACCATCAGCGGAGACCATCGGCAGAGATTTTCTTGCTAGTCTCGCCCTGATCGCTGCCACCATCTCTGTTCCTTCCTTCAACTCTTTGGCAGCTCTATTTCCTGCCTTCAGCACTTCCTGGATGATAAATAAAACTTTAAACAGTGTAATTACCATAAACAAATTATCAGAGCGTGATGGTACATAATAGATGGGCAAATAACATTTTCTTTTGACGTCACCTCGGGCTCGTAAATTTGTGCAAGTACTGCCAGAGTATCCAGTGCTGCTTGTCTCACTCTTCTTCGCCTGTCGCCAACCATCAGTGCCACTTTGTTCGCAACATTTTCCACTTTAAATTCCGTACTCGGGAATGTTACGAGGGAGAAGATCAAAAGCTGCAGGGCGTTCTCTCGTGTCTCAATTGGATCAGAAAGGTGGAGAAATGTTAAAAGAATTTGTTAATCCGGGTAATTGGTAAATTTGTTTATCTATTCAGAGGTGTGTCTTCGTTAGCAGGGGCTAATTGCGGGGTCTAATGGACGATTTAGCGACATTTCTCTTTGGTATAATTGGTGGAGACGTTTTGTCGATAAATTGTTGGACATTATTTGTTGAAAATTTCATTGAAAATTGGAGATTTCTCTGACTTTTTTACAGAAGTTCCCACAAAACTTCAGTTTCCGGGGTAAGTTGATAATTGGAGTTGTGTTTTTGAATTTTACTTTTTTGAAAATTTTACAGAGAAATTGGCGGGACGAATTTTGGCTCGAATTTTAAGCCATTTTCAAATTAAAAATTACAAATTCTGGTAAAAAGGCGGGAAAAACTCCGAATTTTTGACAATTCTTTGTTTATTCAACTTAGTGTAAATTTGAGGGAATAATTCTTCGAATTTCCAATTATTTCAGGGTTTTATGAGAAATCAGGGAAAACTGTAAATTTTTGATGGATATTTTGTTTGACAAAAATTGATTGAAATCTGAAAATGCAAGTGAATAGATTCTCAACTTTTAAAATTAATTTCACGTCAAACTGTTTTTCATTGATTCGTTAATTCGGTTAAACTTCGATATAACTTTCAATCTTCTATTCATAATTTCAGGGCAATTTCACTTGCGTACTTGCAATAAAAAAAATAGACGTCAGACAAAACAGAATTTCAGCATCTGTGCAACGTCATTTTTTGTCTGTTCGTTAATTAATGATTTTCTTCTTGTGAGTGTAAATTGACATTTCCTCCCTCGAATTCACGTACTTTGGCATTTCTGGCATCGATGCAGTGGGGCTGAAGGAGCTGTTCGAGGAAAAGAGCTGGTCGTAATCGTAACATCGCCAGTCTTGCTAGCTGAGCAGCACTTGGACCCCCTTGTCTGCTTAGACCCCAAGCGACTTGTGGAAGTCGACGTTTTAACGATTCCTCCGACACTCCAGCAATCACCACCTTTGACCAAAATCATCCTAGGTTTAATCTCCCATCGAGAAATATATTTTTCCAATAAATCATACCATCAATCCCTTGTATTATTCATGTAAATAACGTCTAGAACAATTATTTAACATTTTTTCATGCAACAAACCAAAACAACTGTTAATCATTTTATTTATTTTCTTTTAAATTGATATTTTGTAATTCTGGGATTATGGATTCTACCATTTTAACTCCAAAGATTTTTTATCGATTTGATTTTCTCAATTCATTATAATTTTTTTGATTGATCTATTCATTTTTTTAATTTATCCGAACACTGAGTAATTATGGAAATAAGTGCACCAATTAGTAGTGTAGCACAGTATAATCTGTGCGAAAAATATAATTTTCTGTGAAAATCTGTGAGGAAAATTAATAATGCAGACATTACAAAATGTGAATTTAAAAAAACATTTTTGAAATGATAATTTCATTCTTTATACGATTTAATAATCGACAATTATTTAGCGTTAAAAATTTAACGTTTTTTGGGGGATAATTTTTATTAGAATTCTCTCTTCGGATGTAAATATTTTTTACCCTTGCAACAGACATGGCAGCAGCAGCAACTCTGCAGCTTCTTTCACCACCAAGAATTGCTTGGAGAAAAGATCCCAGTCTAGGTTCAATGGCAATCAGAGCTGAGGATGTCCTCAGGGCTGATGCCACCCTCTCGAGTCCTCTAACTCGTGCCCTCCAGTCCTCCTTCAACAAACAATAGCTCACTGTTGGTTTTTTATACCTCCAACAATGTAAATAACGCAAATCTGATAAGTCCGGACGACGGCCGCTAAATTATTGCGATAATCCACTAAGAATTTGCATATTGCACTTGCATAACAGTTTATGCTGGATCGCATGCACGCAACATGTGCCTAATTATTTTCACCGTACGTTTCCACTCGGTAATTCAAAAATTTCTCAGTTCGACGTTCTCAGAACTTTCAGCAACTTATTATTCATATTTCAATTATTTCAATAGAAAATTTCACAGCGAAAAATTATTAAATCCATCACGCCATTATTTTTTGTGATGAGAGTGTCATATCAGATGATTTGCCAATTGAAGAATGATCACATAATTTTCAGTAATTTAATTAGTACGAATTAAGTGGATTAGTGGAATCTATAACATCTGTTGTTTTTATTATAGTATTTTTATTGGGGAATTATCAAAAATTAAAAATACAAATGCAAAACTATTTTTAATTTATTTTAGTGGATGAGGAACGATCGAAAATGTCGTACAGTGAATTCTCAGTGAGAATAAAGATTTATTTTTCAATTTATGAAACGGGTAATAATCGTGATCTCCACTTTCAAATTACCAACTTGAGTTGCCTAGTCATTTCCGCAGTAGAATTTCAAGATTACCCGCAATTTTACTCTGCGGCTCTTGGGAAAATCGATGACATCGATCTCCCTCGCGTCCACTTATTTTTTATCTCAGTGAAAGGGAGTAGAAGAAAGGGAAAAAGTGGGAGTGGAAAATTCTATAGCCCCCGATGAATAATAAAGGAAGACGGGAATTTTTATCCCCGTAATTTTATACTT
>NW_011887749.1:925756-935605 GCF_000806365.1 Fopius arisanus
AAATCATTGTTCTCCCCTTCGATTAGTATTCATCTGAGAGCATTGATCGCTTCAAGGTCCGCTGGTCTCTTCAGACAGTAGTAAGACAGGTTTCTGGATAGTGAATCAACGGTTGTTTTTTTTTTGTTGGGTAAAAGGTTGTGCTCGACGAAAACACGAATACAATCCATTCCATTCAGTAAGAGAATCGCAGACAAATAACATGTGTAGAAAATCACGGCAGGTAGTTCTATTTTTCGTGTTTATATTTGTGTTGTGTGTTATTGTTGTTGTTCTCGTGAAACAAGTGGCACATCGCGACGAGGGGACAATCCACTACAATAAAAATTCAATAGTAAGTAAAACGAGAACAAATATATTTACACCAGCCAAATTGCCGTTATTTGGATTTACAAAAAAATCGAAATTCCTTCAGTCCAGAAATTAAACAGAAATTCTGTTAATATAAAATTTCTTAAAATATAAAAATCAATTAATTTTTATCTGAAAGAAATAGCGATGAAAAGAATTTGTCATTTTCAAGAAACTTCAATTAACTGTAGGAGTCTATGCTAATAAAAATTAGTAACTTATAGAATCTTGAAGAAGTTTAATTAATTAGTAAATGACCAAAATAGAACCCAAATAAGATAAATAAATTTTTCAATTGTTGTCAGAATATTTCCTCGGTCTCAAGGAAAATAATTCTAACGCTCAGTCATATTGACGCAATGAATTTGAAATCTCTCAGATTTTTAGGATCGAGATTGATTGGATTATTGATGTAGAGATCGATTTTAATTGGGGAATATTCGACTTTCAGCGCGAAGCAGAAACAAGAAATAGAAGAAGAGTTCGAAAACTTGAGGAGGCATGTAGAAATTATAATCTAGGGTTTTACCGATTGGAAACGGAGAGAGATATTATCAAATATCCACCAGCACCTCAGTATTCCGTATTTTACATCGACACGTGAGTAAAATTCAATTTTCCACACATAAAAATAATTCAGTAGAAAAATATCCTGTTTTCTCCTAAAATTCCGTTCCATTTCTTCTAGCGTCCCCGAGAAAATTCCGTTGAAATTCTGAAGAAATGATAGAGAAAGAATTTGCTAATTACGTTTCTCATTTTTTTTATTCACTGGATTTTCAGGGAAATTGTAAATAAAATTATATTCATACTTTATTTTCCTTCTCTGCTCCCTACATATTCAAAAGTCCATAAAATAATGTTCCCAAAATTAATAGAATGGTGTAATAAAACAATTCCTGTAATTGGCCTAATTAATTTACGAGCAGATGATCAAATCCCCAATTGATGCCAAATTAATTGCCCCATCAGAATTCACCAAATTTACTTGCCTCTAGTAAATTCTCATCAAGCCAGAAATTCCATTCCTCCGTGTAAAATTTACCATTCAAAATTCCATAAAGTTATTTGCCCAAAGTGAGAAAAATGTTCCAATTAAAAAATTCCTGTAATTGACCCAATTAATTACAGAGGAGATGATTAAATCCCCAATTAATGGCAAATTAATTGCCCCCAGGATTCATCGGATATCTTACTGCCCGATCTACAAAGCTGGTAGTACAACGTGGCTTCACAACCTCTGTTTGCTAATGAATATATCGGAGAGTGAACTGACAAAAAGTAAAGATCAGATATCGACAATTGCCAGGCGTCTAATACCAGAGATGGATTATCCGGAAGCCGAGGAGGTCGTTGAAAATACAAAGCCAAACAAGTACCCCTTCTTCGCATTCACCCCGAATCGACTGTTTTCACAATTCACGTATATTTTTTTTTTTTCTCGATATTCTATTTATCCTCCAGGCGCTGAGGGCTACCACGAAATTTCTGGTCGTTCGCCATCCATTCGAGAGACTATTGAGCGCTTATCGAGACAAACTCGAGAATTCGGTAGCGCGAAGAGAACATGGTACACTGCATTTTTATCGGAAATACGGCTCCAAGATTGTCGAGAAATACAGAGGTATTTTTCCTCCTTATTTTCTGGGGATTTGGGGAATTTTCGCGGTGATAAAATATTTGGAAAAGGATTTTGTCGGCTCTATTTTTGGTTGAGGGTATATGAACTCGAGGACTTTATGCGGACGATATTCATTTATTTTTCAGGTGTAAAGGAAATTAATGGATAGGTGATTTAGATGGATTAGATGGTCGGTGATTTTCTCTTGAAATTCTCGAGAAATTGAGATGATTGAAAGTAATCAGGTTTTACAGAGCTTATCTTTATAGCTCAATTATAGATTAAAGACTCGTGACACTCGGATTCTTATACTTGGCACTCACTAAATTCAAGTTAGTCTGCCTGAGGCCTCCGATTCGTAAATTCAATGCCCACACACCTCTGAGTGCGATGGTATCAATTTTTATGGGGCCCACATTCTCAGTATCACGCTCAGAAGGCTCGAACTTTTATTTTTTCTGCTCGCAAAACTCAAACTCTTATTCTTCTCACTCAAAAGCCTCAAATTATCTCTTACCCCATTCAAAAACCTAAAAACTCTTATCTTTTCCACTCAGGATTTTCAACCTCTTAGGTTTTCGGCGGAGAACACTCAAGTTCTCATTTTCCACCCTCAGACATCCCAGTTTCTTATTTTCCTCGCTCAGAATCTTACATTAAAAAACATCAAATACACAATATTCTATCCATTCTACATACAACAAAATCCCGTTGCGAGGTACAATTATACCTCGAAATTCCATTGGTCCACACAATTAATAATTCGGATAGGAATATATCACGCAAGGAAAATTACTCGAACCACTAAAACCAATATTTATTCATCAAATTTATTGGCTCGGCATATAAATTGCTTTTGGAGTCTAACCCGTGGCGGTATATAAACAAAAAAAAAACAAATCTTGCGACTATTTTAATTCTCAATATTTATATTTTATTAGTGATATACAGCGTTCTCTCGTGTTCGATTGATTTTAATTTTCACGTCAAATAAATCCATTGGAGCGTGACTTTTCCGGTGATATTGACTGGAGTGGATGATGCCGGATATTCATTGCAGATGACAGTTTTATACCCCCGGGGGAGGAGCAAGTTATCCACAGAGAGGGTGTACCGAGACCCGCAGGAATCGAGCCAACTTGGCGAGAATTTGTTGAGTACCTAATTGACACTGATTTAGCGAGTTATGGCGACGATCACTGGATGCCCTACTACCTGTATTGTACACCTTGTACCATCAATTACACAATCATTGCGAAGGTAATGCTAATTAGTGACAACGTATTAATTATCATACCTAGAGAAAATCGATTTAGCCTGACGTTTTGTCATTGTATATCGCAGTAGCAATTGAGCAATTGATGAAATCAATTGTCAATTCATCATTATCAACAATAAAAAGTTTATAATTTTCCACTTGTCATCAATTACTTTTGAAAAATCGAGGAATCCACGAATCCATCCGAATTCTCTGATAATTTCTTAATTAACGGGAAAACCAGAATTAGTTGATCAATTAGTATTTCACGATATGAAATATGATAAATACAAGGAAAATAGATAATTAAAGGTAAAAGGATTGTCAAAATAATTTTTTATTATCAAGTAATGGGAATAATTTCATATTTTCTTAGATTTAATAGTTAAAAATTGCAATTTTTTGAAGGAGAATTGAATTTTTGAAGGTGGAGACCCTCAACGAGGACCAAATATTTGCAATTGAAAAAATGGGACTGTCCAACAAGATAAAACCCGCGTGGAAACACAAGAGTGGAAGATCAGACGCAGCTAGTGTCTATTTCAGTCAATTAACTCCTGATCACATAACTCAACTGTACGAAAAGTTTAAACTGGACTTCGAGATGTTCGATTACACTCCAGACAGTTATTACCAGTACTCAGAGGACATTTAATGAATAATTCACGAGATGAAGATTGCAATCGTCTCAGTTGAAATATTCAAATGCAAATGAATTCACTTGTTCACCCAATTAATGTTTTAAGAATAAAATGTCGAGTCTACCAATGTCTCAAACTTTCCAGTGGGTGTAATGGGGTGGATTTCAATGGGGCGGTTAAATCGATCGACCCAGTTTACTGTCCGGCTTTATATCAAAGCGATCTCGGCCGAACTTTGAATGAAGTATTCGAGATATGGATTTCGTATGCGATTGTCATCATCGTCGCATGCCTCAACCATTCAACATTTCGAAATAGTCTGATTTATTCTCAGTCGTTACACACCGAATACCCCATGAATACGATGGATCCATTGCCGCAACATCATTATCCAGGCTATTATTGAATTAACTGATTTTTCTATCTATAATCTAGGATTTCTTGCCTTTCGCCTCCGGGTATTGAAATTTTTTTAATCTCAATTTTCATCAGATATCATGGAAAAAGTTGAAAATATAATTTTTGCAGCGGTAATGGATTCGTCAAATTAAATCAGATGTTCTTGTCATGCCTAAGTATTGTTGAATCCTAATAACCTGTCGTCGATATTAATTTGAATTAAGTTCCCGAAAATGTGAGAAAATCTTTTCACCTTTGAATTTTTGGGAAATATCATTTTTTTCACGATAATTGAAGGAAAAATATCATGAAATACTTCAATGATGGCTTAAAAAATTATGAAAAATTATGAAAAATAAATAGTGGCAACAACTGTTGTATCGATATACAGGAAAGATTGCCTGCCGGGATATTCTACTTCAATTGAATTTTATTGAAGCTTCATTGGATAATATCGATATAATTTTCATGTAATTGATATAATTTTTCAGATGACTATTTAAAAACGTATTGCTCATTCAATTAATTTTATTATTGAAAATTCATTTAATTTCAATGAAAAAGCAATTCGCCACATCTTTTTATTCCACTCCACTCAAAATTTCCTCAATTCTCCTAACTAGAAATTTACCCACCTATAATTTCGTGTAATTATCTCCCCCATTCACTAAAAACACTCCAAAATTACCTTTACTGTTCTCTAATTAATTTTATGTACCTTTTTACGAATTACCTAATGATTTTAATCTCGTATTTTTTCCACTCCAGTGGAAGGCTAGGAAAATTTCCGATTGAGAACAGTGATTTTGACCCAATTTTCCCTCTGTAGAAATAATGACCCTCAATTACGACCCCCAACCCTTGTTTTTCGTTCAATTTATTTTTCTCAACTTTATTGTTAATGATCTAATAGTCTTTACCTTATTATGAAGGTCGTCGAGAACATCTTGAGTCACAAGTCCGAGATCCTCCCAATTAGCCTCACCCTTGCTCTCCCCCTCGCCACTTTTCTCCACAAAACTTTTCTCTCCCTTATCCTCCCCCTCGCCCTTTATCACCCCCTTGACCTCTTCAGCCCCCACAGGCGAGACCTCACGACTTCTCGAACTCATTTTAACAGGGCTCGATAGTTCCATAAGAATATAATTTCTCTCCTTTCTGGGAAAACTTTCATAAACTGCCTTTCTCGAAGAACTCCTCGTCCCTGATGATTTTTTTCTCATCTCATTGTCAATTGAATCTTCAATTGAAGTTAATCCGAGTGATGTTGAACTTCTCCTGAAATTTTGATTATCTATTTCTCGATTGTTGATGAGTAAATTGCCGGGTGAAGTTTCAAGATTCAACTCCGAAATTCTTCCATTGACATGAAGTTCATGATGGAGTTCATCATGAAGTTCTTTATGGAAATTATCATTGGGATGGTGAAGAGCACTCGCTGATTCACTTCGAAAAATTCTCCCGTCTGAAGGTCTTCTCACATTTTTCACTTCATTTATCTCCGATTTTTTCGATAAAATCTTCGATGACTTGAACTTCATACCGTGAAGTTTGTTCCGATGTTGACTCGAAACATCATTTGCCTCGATCTTCTCGTCCAGAGATGTCTCCACATTTTTATTCTCTGTTCTCTCGAACTTCCTCGGTGAAGTTGCTCTCGATGATTTCTTCCTCGACTTCTTCTTAAACTTCAAGTCATTGACGTGAAGAATGTTCCTGGGATCGATGTCGCTGTCGAGATCCTCGAACACCTCGAACGACCAACTCCTATCGTTCTCTCTCATTCCAAAGACATCATCAAGATTACCATTGAAGTAGCCCTCCCCCTCCAGCGATATAGACTTCACTCGAGTCATCGAGTGACTCGTGTTCTTCGTCAAGATCCCCTTCTTCGGGCTTAAAGTCCCGTCGTGAACGTAGAACTCTCTCTTTGGGCTGATCGATGCCGATCTCGATCTCCTCGAGGCTTTGTCGGACCTCGGTAAATTCGGACTACTGGGATTCGACGATGACTTTGTCAAGTGAAGTGGCAACTTCGTAACAGGAGCTATTGGCAGGGGAATTTTCGTCTTTTTAACTTCACTCTGAAGTACCTCGGAGTCATCAGAATCAGGTGTTCTCATTTTGACGATTTCACCACCAAAGTGCACTCTCCTCGGTGTCTTTCTCCTCTCGATCCACACGTCCTTCGACTCAACTTCATCGTCTGCTTCATCTTGACCTTCAACATGATCACCATGATTCGGCAAATTGTCCTTCTCCTCGGAGATGGTCATCGTTATCGCCGTGTCCTCGTTGAGCTTGATTTCAGTCTCTAACAAGACTCTAGATCCTGAAGTCTCAAAGTCATCGGAATCCTTCTGAAGTTGACCTTTACGATGACCTTGACTGATTTTTGTCTCAATCTCGATGACATTGCCGTTTATTTCTTCGATTTTTGGTGACTTTGTCGGACTTCTTCCCTTCATTCTCTTTTTCATCGGGCTCTCGTTGACTTTGTACACTTCACAGAGGACTTGGAAGTCCTTGAGTGCCGTGGGGTTGAGGGTCGAGAGGTGGTGGGCGAAGTTTTCGGAGCCAATTGTGTCTCGAATCTTCAGGAGAGACTTCAGAGCCGCCTCTTGGTGGTTTATTTGGATCAGGTGGTGAGCCAACGTTGTTATCGTCGCTGATAAGAGATTGTCGGAGGGGGATGGAGTGGCGGGGGAGGGGCAAAGGAGGGAGGGAGTACTGAGGATAAGACCCTGAGTGATGCTGATTTGGAGAGGGTCCAGGGGAGCTTGACGGGATAAACCACTTTCGAGGATCTGAAAAGAACATCTCAAAATTGACAATTGACAATTTATAACTGATAAATACTCAGTTTGTTCATGAAATTAATTAAACATTCACTGTAAATTAATTATTAACAATATTCTTTTGTTCTTCAATTCATCATTTTTAATTCAATCGCTGCTTTTTCAGATTCATCTATATTGGGAAAAATGATGAAATAAAATATAAAAAAATATAAAATTTCGTCGGAATAAATAATGGAATTTATTTACAGAATGTTAATGATTTTTAATGAGAAATGTTATCAATCTGAGCTGCTGACAATGATGCTACATGGAAGTTGAAAGAGGTTGTGAGAAAATCAATGCAAAGTGAATTTATTTACTCCCCCGGTCATTCATATCTTGTAATAGCAGCAATTGGTATTTGTTCCACAAGGGAATTTTAATACCCCGAAAGATTTATGACATACAGGTGGAAGGGGAAGCCCCCTGGGGTGATTTAAAAAAATGTTCTCCTGATTTTTCTGGTGATTCAAGTTGTATAAAACTCACATTATTAACGATTATCTCACGGTTCTCGCTGCAAACAAGATAAACCCTCAGTGCATCAATTGCACCTTTACGTACGGCCGGTGCTAAGTGTCCGAGATTATTGATGAGTTCGGGTACAACTGGCGAGAGAATACTATCCACTTGTTCCTTTGGTAATGTTGGTACGACATCAATTAGAACACGAAGTGCATGTTGACGGACTTCCCACTCAGGATCTCGCAATCTTTCTGATATTTCGGTGAAGGTCGAGTGCTTGTCGATGTCGGGGGGGAAATGTTGCGTGCGTACCTGAATTTTTCCGGGGAGAGGGAAATTATTGAGAATTCGACTAGTGGAAAATGTTACTTGAAATTACTAGGCAGACAAAAATCGAATTTCTCCTCAATTCAGATTTTACCGACAGATAATCGGAGTAAAAATGAGAATTTTCGTGGAATTTTCACTTCTTTTTCCACCGGGCATTCCTGAGTTCCGAGTAAGGTGTTGCATGCGTACCTGAATTTTTCCGGGGATAGGGAAATTATTGAGAATTTAGCGAATGGATAATGTAATTTTAAATGATTAGTTGGGGAGACATCAAATTTATCGTGAATTCAGATTTCTTGCTGGAAAATCCGAGTAAAAATTACCATTTTCATGGATTTTCCACTGAGATTCTCCGGCAGGAATTCCTGAATTCCGAACAAGATGTCATACAGGGAAAATTAAGGAATCAACCGGAAATTGTGGGAGATTTTTGTACAATTTTAATGGGATATTCTAGAAAAAGTGAACGAAACTCTCGGGAAAATTCAGGTTGGCTTCAATTTTTCGTGGAGCTTTTTCTTCATGTGAAATGTAGGAAAATTGACAAACCACATGTTCCCAGACCGGTGTCAGTTGAATTGGCGGATCGATCTTTTCAGGTGGAACAGGTGTCATTCTCTGTCGCATACGGCGATGACGTGGCGATACCAATTCTTTATTGATATCCGGTGGTTTTGATGGTCTTGGTTCCTCTACTTGGGGCTGGAGATGCCCCAATGTCGATCCAGTCATCTCGAAACACCCGGTCATAACTTTTTTCGTCTCATCGCGCTCCACCTATCACTCCTTCAATTTTTTTCGTCACATTTTTAACAATTTTCCACGCTCCGGATTAACAATTTCTACCTTGAAACAATTGCATGGAATAATTTTTCGAAAATTTTAAAATTTTTCGGATAGTTCTATTGAATTCCAGGAAATATGAAGATTCCAGAATTTTTGGGAGTTGTACACCGGGAAAAAAATTCTAAGATTCAGTCAATGCATATTTTTAGATTTCTATTTGACGCAGAAAATTCTTTTTTATCATTGAATTTCTATTATTTAGATTTTTCTATGAAAAAGATAAATGAATATCAAAATTCATATGCAAATTCGCCGGAAATTTTCCAGAATAGAAAATGCGAGGAATTTATAAAATTCAATTAGAAGAAAAGAAAATAATGAATTTTTAAGGACATTCTAATTTTTTGGAAAATTCACGAAATGCGTAAATATTCATAAATAAATAAAGGACATGTAGAAAAATTCAAATATCAAAAAATTACAGAATTTTCAAAAAAAAAATTCCCTTTATGGACATAAATGTAGGAAATGGCCGCGTCAAAATTCTTGGACAATCAAAACATTAGAAGAATTAAAATAATGAATTTTGATTGACAAAAAACCGGGAAATTTCCGCAGAACTGTCCTTAGCTTCAAGGACAAAACCTCGGAAATTCAGTAAAAATGAGTGTACGCCATTGTCTTTGTTGTTTGAGAAAGTTTTACTGTTTTGAAGTTCGCGGAAGTAATACCTAATTAGACGTGGACGATTAAATCTATTTAAGTTGGAAGACACGTGCTGCAGTCACAAACGTTTATCGACGTCTGAAAATTAGTAGTTACTGCATAAGGGTTTTTTTATCGAGTAACAGGGAATTGTTTCAAGTTTATAGTTGGTTAAGGCCTAATACCGTTTTCTATACCGTTTGAATTGCGTTCAATGTCTCGAGTAAATGTGCGGGTTCAAGGTGGGGCTTCAATAACTCGGGTCTAGGTATGTTGCTTTTTCATTTATTTATAACATTCGGAATTTTATTGAGAATGTCATGTGAAGTAGAGCAAGTAGAAATAAATTGCCTTTTGGATTTTTTCCCTAAGAATTAACAAACACCCTTGAATTCCCGACAAAAATATTGGAATTCAAAATATTATTTTTATTTCTCAAATTACTTACAAACC
>NW_011887749.1:936580-937492 GCF_000806365.1 Fopius arisanus
ATTCCACACGAATAATCCCTCAACGAAGAGAATTCCCCGGAATTCCCTATTCTTCACTCGCGAAATTACGAGGAACTAAAAAGAGAGGACAGACGGAAAGCCGGCGAAACAGTTATCGTTTAATCTCAAGACACGAAATGCTGAAGAAAGTGGTACACACGAAAGGCATTTTTATGTGATCGAAGAAACCCTAGACTAGGCCATTTCACACATTTATTTCAATAATCACTAAAACCTCGCTGAAAGCCAAAAGTAACAGAAGAAAAAATCTCGAAAAAAAAAGTATTAATCATTTGAAAAATGGGGATTCCCACTCAATGTCCGGGAAATCAATTGATTTAATTAATCGCTACCGATGGATTAAACAATAGAAAAGTGTTAATCACCTGGATATTTTTGGGGGTGGCCAATGGTTATTATCCGTTTTTTTGGAGTGGAAAATAAACAAAAAATTAATGAAAACACTGGTTAATGTTTGAGCGCGAACTCGGCCGAGCACAGCTGGCATGTGACTGCTGTTTTCCTCCCTCATTGTGGGGTAATTTCTCTCTCTCTTACACTTGGTGCGCATGAATATCGACCAATAGTTGCCCCTACCTGGTGGACTTGGTACAACGCAGGGGAAACATTGGTACCCCGACCTCCTCCGTTCACCAATGACACCAAATACACGCTGAAAAATTTCCCGAAAACTTCCTCAAAATCGCTGGAAATTACGATTACACAGACGAATCTACCAATTCGCGTTAATTAATCAATTAATTATTAATGATTCATTATTTAATCATTCTACTCATGAATTAGAATCACGTAATCTTAAGTGACAATTTTGCAATTGCTCATTTTTCTCACAAATTACGACCACAGAAATATAATTTTCAAAATTGTACATCCGGGATGTGATTTTAAAAT
>NW_011887749.1:943741-945293 GCF_000806365.1 Fopius arisanus
ATTTTGTCTGCTCCAATTTCAATCGCGAAACAGCGAACGAGAATCCATGCACTTTTTAGATGAGTTTTCAGCCAATACCTTGGAACTGAAGGAACACACCGATATTTTTGTTAATATCTTTTTTGTACCCCTTACTTTTCTCTATAAATAATGTAGATAGAGGCATATCGATATTGTCCTTCGATTCCAAGATATCAATCAAAAGCTGCCGAAAAAAATGCGCTCTTCTACCCTTCGCTTCTAATTTTTTCTACTAGGATTTTTTAGATTAAAATTATTAACCCCGAATTTTTCATTTTCTTTGCTGGTACATTTCGCTAAAATCATTATATTCACACAGGAAAAATTCCAACAAAATATTCTTCAAAGAAAATTTAAATATACCGATTTTGCTCTATCAAATATTCATAGAATCAGCGCAAGTGAAAAAAATTGATTCCCTCGAAGAATCACTGGAATGACAATGGAGTTTTCAATTCGAACAAATAAATAAACCCATGTATGATGAACATCAAAAATCCAAAGATAGTAACTAATTCGTTAATATTTAACCGTCAAGTTGTTCTCTTGAATTTTTCCAGGCGTTTTTAGGATAAATGTTCATGATGTTGATTTGATTAATTTTCGACAGGGTTTAATACCCACGAGGGTGTGAAAAAATGTACAACTGCATCAGAAATGGAGGAAGTGGGTCAAGTGTCCCCGGAGGTCTCACAGGTTGGACACAATAATATAACGAGAGGGTTTTCAACTTGTGAGACTCTCACGCAAACATATCCACCCCCCTCCCTCTCATTTTCAACGATTCTATCATTTTTGGTGGCTGACTCTATGATCAATGATCATAAACTGATAATGATCTGAAGTACTTAATGGGCGTGGAGTGTGTGGTGAGGAAATTCACGATTTTTCTTTATTACGCAACTGTCAGGGAAAATATTTTCCTCCTTTGTTACAATACTCATCAACAAATCCATTTCCCAGTCATTTCGAAGCTCTCGGGACGCTACAACACCTAGAGAAATTTAATCTAACGAACAGGAACGAAAAGGCAGTCAATAAAAATTCAGTAGAAAAAATTAGATCAGTCGAACTAAAAATTTTTTGGTAAAACGCATTGATTTATCTCGAAAACTGTCAGCTCAAGACGGAAACCGTAAGGAACTTTTTTATAGCCAATTAAATTTCAGATGGAAATGGTCTTTTCGGGTTTTTTCGTAAAATTAATATTTATGGAGATTAATCGACGTTTAGAGAGTGGAAAATTTGATTTTTTTCGTTTTGCCACTTGATCACTAAAATCTCTTTTCAGCAGAATCTCCTACTCAATTTTTTCATAGCACGACATTTTGGAATCTGCAAAAACCACGGGAGGAAAAATACACAACACCAGATCTCCATCGCATAATAAAATATCGCTTTTATTAAAAAAACAAGAGACAAATGTCAATATCAACTGAAATAAATTTTCCCTTGCACTCTTCACTTTTCAATACGCAAAGGAATTGAAAATCTCCTTCCAATGCAAAAAATAGTAATAATAATGTCAATT
>NW_011887749.1:945811-947794 GCF_000806365.1 Fopius arisanus
ATTTAAAAATTTCCATAGAAAGACCCTGGAGATTTACTAGCTAATTCTATTGGATTTCTATTGGAATTTCTACTAGTATTTACCTTATTGTACTAAAAAATTTAAATAGAACATGTTCAATTAAAAAAATAAATATGATTCGAATTTTCAATACCATTTATTGTATTGACATAATTCGAATTCTATTTTTGTATAGGTTTCTCTGACCTTCAATTCATTTAATATTTATAATAATAATTAATTCCTTATTTCCAATTGAATATTTTTCATCTATTTATGATTTAAGGCCCGGATGGACTGTCTGGAGAGGATAGTTTACTCCAAAATTGGGACTTCTAATTACTCCTACAATTAATCGTTTTTTCCGATAATTGTTAGCTAGCGACCTAGTTGTTAACAACCGCTAGAACGCTAACTAACAATTATTTAAAAAAACGATTAATTGCCAAAGTAATTAGGAATGCGAATTTCGGAGTAAATTATCTTCTCTAGATAATCCACCCGAGCCTTAAATGATTTCAAAATGAGCAAAATAGGATTTCATATAAATCGATTTAAGGCCAGGCTGGACTAGCTATCGAACGTCGACTTTTGTTTCAATTTTATCTTTTTAACCTAAAAGACATTAAAATTTGGGGTCAATTTTGTGTTGCGGGAAGCACTTGAATGGACATGAAAAAATAATGCAGAAAAAGAGGAAAAATTATTGAAGAGCCCTAAAGATCGATATTATTTAAAAGGGATTTACCAAGTTTGCTAGAAAATAATAAAAAATAGGTAGCTTACTATTGCATCTAACTGTCACTCAATCTTCTGGAGAGCAATGGTAAGCTGCGTAATTTTTATTACTTTTTGTAAACTTGGTAGATCACTTTTGAACAATATCGCTCTTTAACGCCCTTCAATAATTTTTCCTCTTTTTTTTCATTACTTTTTTATAACCATTCGAGTAGCTCCCAAAACACAAATTTGATCCCAACTTTTAATGCATTTTAGGTTAAAAAGATAAAGTTTAAACAAAAGATGACATTCGATAGATAGTCCACCCAGGCCTTAAGACTTCGATTTTTCTCTACAATTCAACGGACTAGATATTTTCTATGAAATTACATGGGTTCATTTTTTTCAGTTTGATATCCGTGAGAGATCAACGAAATAAGTTAAATCCACCAAAATATTTCTTATGGAATATTCTAAGGGTTCCAATAGAAATATCCAATGCAATTTTCTAGTATCTATTTTTTCTATGGAATTTTTTTAGTATTAGTGTCTTCACTAAAGTGAAAAAAAATTCACGCAATTCTCTCAGGCTTAACCAGAAAGAAAATAATAATTAAACAATCTCAATGCTCTTCTTCGATATGAGTGGCTCTGCCCTCTCGCCCTCTTCCTCACTCGTGACTGACTTGGGGGAGTTCTGGACGGGATTCTGAGCGTAGAGAATAACCGCATAACTGACCATTCCAATAGCCAGCCCAGTATTCAAATAAATGGGAATGCCAAAGAGCAACCAGCACAAGACAGCTGTAAATACGAGCTCCAAGGCACTGGCAAAAGTCTTGAGGATTGAGTTCAAGTTCTTCAGGAAGAAGCTCGTGATTATTCCTACTGCTGCGTTGTTGGCTATTATAACTAGGACTTTGGGGTCAAAGAGAATACTGGGGCCAACGTTCTCGAATGCCCCGAGGAGATCTCCTTGGAGAATTAACACGAGGATATTACAGATTATGCTATCGATGTACATGAAGACGTTCTGCACGTAGATGTTGATGTTGGCGCCTTGGCCTTTCAGAAGGTACTCGTTGTAGACACCAGCTAGGCAAGAGCAGATTGTCTAAAAGATAAATAAAGGATTTTATTCACAAAATCGCCGGAATTGAAATAAACAGTTGGTAGCTACTTTACGTGTAATTTAATCTAATCAGTTTAATGTTAATGAAAAAACATGAATACTAAACTTTTTTTTTACAATTCGGATTATTT
>NW_011887749.1:947804-1002979 GCF_000806365.1 Fopius arisanus
CAAAATATTTCTTATGGAATATTCTAAGGGTTCCAATAGAAATATCCAATGCAATTTTCTAGTATCTATTTTTTCTATGGAATTTTTTTAGTATTAGTGTCTTCACTAAAGTGAAAAAAAATTCACGCAATTCTCTCAGGCTTAACCAGAAAGAAAATAATAATTAAACAATCTCAATGCTCTTCTTCGATATGAGTGGCTCTGCCCTCTCGCCCTCTTCCTCACTCGTGACTGACTTGGGGGAGTTCTGGACGGGATTCTGAGCGTAGAGAATAACCGCATAACTGACCATTCCAATAGCCAGCCCAGTATTCAAATAAATGGGAATGCCAAAGAGCAACCAGCACAAGACAGCTGTAAATACGAGCTCCAAGGCACTGGCAAAAGTCTTGAGGATTGAGTTCAAGTTCTTCAGGAAGAAGCTCGTGATTATTCCTACTGCTGCGTTGTTGGCTATTATAACTAGGACTTTGGGGTCAAAGAGAATACTGGGGCCAACGTTCTCGAATGCCCCGAGGAGATCTCCTTGGAGAATTAACACGAGGATATTACAGATTATGCTATCGATGTACATGAAGACGTTCTGCACGTAGATGTTGATGTTGGCGCCTTGGCCTTTCAGAAGGTACTCGTTGTAGACACCAGCTAGGCAAGAGCAGATTGTCTAAAAGATAAATAAAGGATTTTATTCACAAAATCGCCGGAATTGAAATAAACAGTTGGTAGCTACTTTACGTGTAATTTAATCTAATCAGTTTAATGTTAATGAAAAAACATGAATACTAAACTTTTTTTTTACAATTCGGATTATTTGAATTATAAAAAATTGAACCAAATTTCAAATTTAGGTAAACATGAAAAGCATGACATCTGTGATTCATGAATGATTATCATTTTTAAATTTAAGTTTCTTTAATTTGAGGTCAATTCTAAGGGATGGAAATGGTGATCATATCGATACTTTGAAACTAAAGTAGAATGAGTAGAGTGATTATAATTTCGAAATTCTTTTTTCTTTTGCTCACTCAACATGAAACTCACCTGGATGAATATGAAAAGCGCGTTGATGTTAACATGAAAATTTGATACCGCTGTATTTCCAGAGCTGAAATTCACTTGCTTCATCATGCAGCCCAGAGTCAAGATTATTAATGATAACCATTGTTTATTCGACAGCTGTTTTTTAAAAACTACCTGAAACCCAAAGATAATCTCTCTTTAAAAAATGAGCAAAAGAATCAGCAAATCCATATGAATATGGTGGTAAAAAAATGATTGAGGCTCATTAATATTTATAAACAATAGAATTTAATGATGATAATCGATTAATTACCTCAGTTTTGTTTTGTATTTATATTTTCAATTATTGGTTTGTTTGCTAAAGAGGCATCTGAATGATTGGAGAATTTAAGTGGATTAACAATTACCTGGAAAATAATTCCAGTTATTACTACCCTGAACTGCAGGAGGAGGTAGTATGTCGTGGGATCAAACGCAGCTAGATTTATAAACGCTAGGTTATTGTAGAGACAGTAGAGGAATGATGGGACCATGTACAGCATAAACACCTGCCTGTGTTTGATTATTTCGAGGAAGAGAGACGAGATATCATTACTGAAACCACAAAAACATGATTTAAAAAAATATCTTATCCAATTCACCTCCAACAGGAGAAATGTCTCGATAATTATTTTTACAAAGATGAACTGCCTAGAAAATAGGACAAATTTAAACGAGCAGAAATTAATGAAAAAACCTGACACTTTCTCTAGGAAATTCCCCATAACATACAATAAAATATGATTTTGAGTTTTCTCTGAAAATCAATCCTACATTTTGGGAGTTTTAGAATTTATATTTTTTTTATTCGTCATAACTAAAAAACTATTAGAGAGAATTTTCACAGAAAAAATCAGAATGATTTATTTATGACACAAATTAAAAAGTCAACGTTTGTAAATAATACTCTGCAAATAAGTGTCGATTTAAAATTCCTACAGAGAAAGCTCAGGGCTTTTTATTGATGTTTGTCTTACGTAATAGTTCCTCGCAGTTTCATTACTCCACGAGTTTAGAAGTAATTACAAGCAATACTCACTTCCAGCAATATAATATCATAGATACTATCAATTTGAGCACTTCAGTCATCAGCACGACAGTCACAATATTGTATTTGTAATCTCCTTTGCTCTGCGACAATGTTACAAATATTCCTGCAGTAAACAACTTTATTACCACTTAAATAATTAAAAAACAATATAAATTATAGTAATAATTATCTCCGACAAGTAATAAAACAACTAATGGCGCGAGAATAATAAAGACAATGCAGATAATCACTATTTTTTTTAATGTTTAATTTCTGTTACAGTTAATGAGCAAAAACTGAATGGGGAGTTTAATGTTTTTCTACTAAGTTATTAGTGAAAACTTATTCATTAGGTGCATAATTTTTTGTTTACCTTGATTTATGAAGAGGCCCATGTAGGATATGAATATAACCGCACTCCATCGCCCTGGGAATAATTCTCCCCAGCTGACGTTTCCCATTTTCTCCAGTCATACGACATTTATCAGAGAAAATCCAGAGTCTCTTCCAAATGGAAAATAATTAATGAATCTTCTGATACCCGGAAAACTCAATGAATTTTGCAGGGCACTGAACACCGGACTGTCACCAGTTGTAAATAATCATTGAGAGCTAGTGCGCATGTGCAGGTACACGAATACAAATCGGCCCTACAAATTATTGGAAATAGACCTCATGGTCAACTGGAATAGGTAATTGGAAATTATGTCACAAACTTGATACTCGACACGCGATTATCCGTGCATTAATAATTTATCAATTTAAAAAATATTTCGAAAGTTTCAAGACGTTTACCATTTTTCACTATCTACTCTAACGTGAATTCAAGATTAACTCTCCATTCTGCCCAAATATCTTCAAAACTAATGGAGATAGTAAAAAATGTTGTATGACCTTTTTTGTAGTCTTTTAGATTTCCGACAAAAAAGTCCCCAGGAGTTTTTCACTGTATCTGCTAGATTTTCAGATATTCACGAGAAAACTCCGGAGTTATTTTAGTTACGCCTGTGCAAAGTCACTCCACGTTGAAATCGGTCTTTGAAGATATCTGGGAAGCTGAAGGAACGAAAAGAAATACTGGTAACTATTTAGTAGATTCAAGCCAGGGATTATTCGCCCCAGCCCACGTCGCATTGACCGCGAAACTCGCGTTTATGATCAGCCATTATCTAAATGTGTTTTGCGGATTTATAGGATATTTGTGCGAACTCTGGGATAGTGGTGCAGATTCTTCAGCGCCCGAGAAGACCACTATCATGGTTATCTATGTGACTAGTTATTTAAACGGAGCAGCGACTTTCATAATACGAGGAGCGAATTCCTTTCAATCATCAAGAGATATCACCCACCTCACTAATAGAGTGTCGACACGGGCAGAGATTTGAGACTGATTGGTGCCGTCGCTCAGTTCTCAATTCTCACAAAAATGTTATATTAATTTCTGATTATCAATTGCCGTTGAGGGACGGCTGAGCAAATGTAGAGTTTGAGGATAGAGCAGCTCTCTGTCAGTCGCATGCTTTTCCCGGGCATACATTCACTCATATTTGTGTGGTCTATTGTCTCTGAGTGTATCAGCATGTGTTATCATAAGGCCAGATACACCGCCACGTGCAAGTTGTTGGTTCTGGATGACGCAAAGAGCGGCGAAGTTAGGGTATTTAACTGCTCCATTTAAATCTATACACATACACGAAGGTAAATGAAGGTAGGATAGACAAAATAGAAATTCGTGGAAAAATCTCGAACTGTGTGAGAACTAAAGGACTGGTGTAAATCTACTAAATAATTACCGAAATTGTTGCTGAACCTTTTTTGTAGCCGGTGAAATTTTTTATAAAAAAGACCCTTATAAGATTCCTCCATCATGCACGGATATCCGGCTATTCGGTTATCGAAAATTAAAATTCACTTCAGATGTTCCTTTCCGTAGACTATTGATTTATTCCTCTATCGATTATTCCGTTATTGCTTATGGCATGAATATTTAGTTTTTCCAATAATTGACATATTTCAATAATTCACGAACAACTTCACTTAATTAATTTCAAGTAACAAATGAAGTGATTGAGGAATACTGCAAGAATAAAGAGAAAACAGAATTGTTTACAATTTTTATCCTGCATTTTATTAATTCATACCTCCCATTGTGAAAATTTTGAAATAAAAAAGACTGTAGCAGTGGAATGTCACGCCCAGCTGTAAGATAAGAAATGATAGTACAATTATTCCCTGATAATGGACAATTTACTGAGAATACGATATAATTTCTATTCACATCCCTCTGGACGAAAAAACAAACGAGAAAAACAGATCACCAAAACCAGATTCATGAATTTGTGAAATATATGAATTTCTGCTGAATAAAAGGGTAAAAAGAGTGGAAGAGTAAGGAAATAATCACTTCCTGGAAATATTTCGAGTGTTATCTACATCCGCTTCAATATGCTCTCTTTTATTTATATTAGGCTATAATTCATCTACTATTATACAGTTATATAATTTTTTTATTTCGTTATATACATAGTCAAGGATTGAAGAAGATTCACTTTATATTCAATGTCTATTCAGTCATAATCAATCATGAAAAGAAAAGAAAACACATCAATTAACTAATTCTTCAGCAGTCGAATTTGATTCACATTTTATTCTGCAATTGCCCTTTTTTTTCATTACTTACTTTTATTAGTGTGGAGTCAATTCCTCATAAAATGAATCTTCTTGAGGGGTTAATTGTAACAGTATGCCTTTCCTCATTAGTCGCTGTATCTCATTAATGAGAATCCAAAGATAACAATGATTTCTCGTGGTTTTATAAATAATTACTTTAGTATATCTTACACTGTGACTTGAATATAAAATTTATCAATAGCAAACAAGGGGCGATCGCCTCAACTACGTCTTTATGTACCTCTTCCCCTAATTAATGATTAGCATTGTCCCTCATATTCTCCAGGAATCTACCATCAAGCCTCTCCTAGAGTCTAGGAGAGGACCTAGACTATCGAAATCTCCGAGCATTTTCATCGTTCTCTTGTCAATAATTTGGTAAATTTGGGGGTTGGAAGCACAAAAGTGAAAAAATAAGAGTACAATGTGGTTTTTATACTTTCAGAGGTGATTATTGATTCGATAATTATTTTTTAGGCGTGGAGTTAATGAACTTTTGAAGTCGAGAATTGCTCGATTTTTCATTTAGTTTTAATTGCAAAAAGTGAAATAAACTGTATCCTCCTACCTATCCACAGACCAAGTGATCGAAATGAAAATCCAGTACGTCCCAAAATCACTTTGATTTATTAGTTAATGGCACTTGATTGCAATAAATGGACGTATAATACTTCACTCCGTTTATTGAAAAAATTCTTTCAGAATCCTCGTGAATCGAAAAGTGTAAGTACCCGGTGTAAACAATTCAAAAAAATTTTTAGTTACGATTTAAATCAAAAAAATCAATTGTCAAACCACTCACTTTAGTCAGAACTTTGCAATTGTTTAAGAATTTGCTGAGATATCATTTTAGTTGCTTCACTGGCATTTGGAATAAGAAATCTGTCCATGTCAGTGATTACTGGATTCTCGTTGTACTGGGTTGCACTACCGTACTTGAATGTAATCAAGTCTGGGTGACGCTTGCGGGACGTTATTTTGACGATTGTAGAGAGGGGACGTTTCACAATCACATGGGCAGCGTCTCGACGCCCTGGGATCTCTCGAAGAACTATTAGATGACTGTCGGTTACCAGAAGATGGCTAGAAATTTTTTTTAACAATTATGCCAGGAAGGTACATTTATATAGATTAAATGCAGAGCCGTATGCATTGGATAATTCAGCTTTCAATTTTTTCAAATTTACTGTTGATTTCTTATTGATTTATTATCCATTATTGTTATTATTACTATTATTATTTTCATTAATTTATGGAATCAAATTTCACATAGAATTCTTTGAACTTTGTATTTTTGGCAGGAATTTCTCCGAGTTAGTTACTAAACTCGATTTCCTTCATAAATAAAACAGAAAAGCAAATTTAAGAATTAATATGAATATCTAAAAAAATGACATTCATAAAATATTATTGAGGTTAACGAATTGTCTAGCGAATTCACTAGATTTTTTGATTTACTTCTAGATTATATGGTAAAAAATTATAATTTTTAATAAAATAATTACCTGTCATAAACATATCCATTAACCTTGACCTCCTGGCACTTGAAGGAATGTAGCAGCTGGGGATCCTTTAGCCACTGCTGGATGGAAACAACCTCGACAGGCTCCTCACTCTCCGGAGTGCTCATGACAACATCAGGATCGTGATCATCGTCTATACTGAATACTGGTGCAGTGTGCCTGGACCTCCTGGGCTCTGGGGGTTTCTTCTCAGTCGTCGTTTCACTCGCTGAAGTATTGACGATATAATCAAAGAGCTTTCCCTTGACCTCTCGGCTCTTCAGCTTCATTGCCAGTCCAATTTTTCCAAATAAATCTGAATTATTATTCTTGACCTTGACAGGACTGGCGTCATTAGAATTAGCCTCTGACAGATTTGCATTGCACACTAAGCAATGTTGGGAGTTGTGGTCCACCAGATTCGACACAACCTCATCCCCAAAATATTCGTGAATTGCTAGAAAATAAAAAATATCAATGCATTCGTTCTACATTCACCACGTGATTACAACAAATATAATTAATTACCTTGATAGCCATTAGCAACCATGCTGACATACTGCGTATGCTTTTGGAGGAAAGAAGCGACAACCATGTGAGTATACCTGTCCTCCTCTTGCCTGCCACTTCCCAGAAAGCAAAGATGTTCCCCTCCAGCACTGGATCCAACCGCAAGGGCCTGTCTCTGTGCCTGAAGAAGCCCCTGAACAGCAGTGGCAAAGGCCGCTGGCTCCTGCAGCATGAGATTGCAGTCCAGATGAAAAGCAGTGGGCAGATGTCCAGCATTGTATTGCTCAGCAGGTCTGCAGTCCACCAGAAAAAACCTGACAGATTCCACAGATCCTCCAGATGACATCGTAGCCTCCACCGAGTTTTCAACGAGCTCCTGTGCTGACACAGGGAGACACAGAGCATGGGAAATGAATTTCTCATCACCTCCCTCACCAAACATTATGGAGTACAAGTCCTGCTTAAACGAATTGGGGGTTTTCATGGCATAGTACTGGGCGAGGGAGCAGAAATCCGTGACATCCTCAGCTTCTAGGGCACATGGCATGGCCGAGAGGGTCTCCACAATGCTCTGCTTGTCCTCGTCCTTCATACTGAGAATTTGCTCTCTAGCATTTATCACCATTATCAGGGACAAAAACATCATGAAAAATGGATCAGCCTGCATGAAGTAGAGGTCCCACATTGTGCAAACAGCAGGTAGTGAGCAGATACCAGCGAATAGTGTGTTAACCCAACCTTTCGTGTATTGATCCGGTGAAACTCTCTTGGTGTCCAGGAAAGAGCACAATTCTGGCTCATGGTAAAGCAGGAGAAGTCTCAGAACTGCGCTGCTTGTCTCGCCTCGGGGTATGTAGACGTCTCTTATGGCCTCAAATAAGTTGTACGTGGCTGAACGAGGCAGCTTGAGAGCCACCAGTGGACCCAGCAGCTCCAGCCAGCCATTCCCTCTCTCATAGGTTTTCCCTCTGCTCTTGCAGTAGAATGTCAGGATTGACTCTAGGTCCGAGACGACTGATACCTTGTCCTCGTCATCGTTTCCAAGCTTTCCAACCAGCTGTTGGCAGTCCTCTCTGATGGTATTCTGCTCAGCAAGGTCAAATACCTCATTGAAGTGGATCAGCTGATTGCCTCTGTCGGTGACGTCCAGGCATGCCTGCCACACATCAGGTCGCAGGTTCCCCGGCACTGGCTGACCCTTGCATATTGCGTAGATATCTGAGGCTGAGGGTACCTCTGTATCTAATAGTGCTGCCTCCAACTCTAAAACCCTGGATAAATGCATTGTTATTTATTTATGAGGTCTAGCTTTTCATTTTGGCGGTTGTAGTCGTTTAAATTGTTAGGTAATTTCAAATATTTCTAGTTTTAGATTATTGAGATTCAATTGAATACAAAATTTATAAGAATTCTACTCAAACATTTCTTTTGCTTTTTCTGTCAATCCTATATTATTCACGAAAAATCGTTTGGTTGGGGATATTTTTCTGTTTTTCAAATTTTATTATGGTAAGTCCATATCAAATTCCGGAGAGGCACCGAAATGCTTGTATTTATCAGATCGAGGGCCAAAATAATTCGTAAGATATGGACGGAGACACTTGTATGTTAATTAGAGATTAGGAAGCCATTAGCGTCGAGTTGAGGTGTTAATGGAAATTCATAATTATTAGCTCAAGGGATTTCAAAGTTTTTCGTTTGTGGCTCGTGTGGAAAAATTAAACGTGACGCTCAAGTTGCTGTTAAAATCCCATTGATCCTGTGGATTATTATCCAATATTCGAAGGCAAAAACTCTAGATTTTCTCTTTTGATTATGAAGAACTCCTAAGAAAATATTTAAATCGAAAAATCTGAAGTCATTTTTCCCCATCAAATATTCACTAAAATTTTGAAGAAGTTCTAATAGAAATTAATCAGAATTTCGAGGGAAAAAAAGAGAAATTATTATTAAAAAAAACCATTTTTCAAATAGAATAGAATAATTCACTATTTTTATTATAAAATCCCATCGAAAAGGGCGGGAACCCCTTGCATATTCAAACCACAACCGCCTGCCGCCAGAAAGTCAATCAAGCATAAAAAAAAATCAATTCTCATCGAATCCTGAAATATGGAGCAAAACCATCACCGATGGAAATCCTTCTCCCCCACCCAGAAGTTCAATGCTTTCCCGTTCCCCCCAGTCTCCCACGGAATCACATTCGCAATTCCAAAGAATTCTCAAAATTCAGACAAAAAAAATGTATGTCAATATGAATCAGCGACAAGTCACTGAATAAACAAAGTCAGATCATCTGATTAGCCGTTTAATCTTTATAACCTTCAGAAATCCTGAAAATCGACTTCGCGAGCATTGACAAATAATTGACAATTGGCTATTAATATTCAATGAACTTTTATGGGAAAATATCGAATAGGAAAAATGAAAAATAGGAGTGAGACTCACCAAGTGTTTTCGTTCTCCTCCAGAGACATTCTGAATCCCAGAACAAACGTCAGAGCAAATTATTCCACAGGGAAATCTCTCACTTATGATCGAGGAAAATCAGTGGATGACTCGATTATTATCATGATTTACGATGATTTCTGGATTTATCAGTGTTCCCGCATTTGTCATTTTTCAATTCCACGTAGTCCTCCCGTGACGAGGACAGGGAGACGATAAAATTCGATAAAAAAAAATTCCATCGACGGTTATGTTGACATATGCTGGCTGCGCATGCGTCCAACAACGGCGCGAAGAGGCGCATGGGAAATTGAATTTCTTTGAGCTTCTTTTTTTGTCTTTGTCTTTCCTTTTTTAAGTTTTCAACAACAAAGGAGTTGTTGAGCGAAAACTGTTGGGTCTGAGGATAAAATTTATTGAATTTGTTCTGGATTTGGTGCTCTCAAGCTTTCTTGTTATTTATTTCCCGTTTTAAAATTATTTATTAAGAAAAACTGTGGAATTTTTTATTTATTTTTTTTATGGAAAAATTGAGAACAAAGACTTGTTGACTCGTTGAGGGCGAGTTTTTAAGACTGAGGGAGAATTTTATTGAGAATTTGTTTTTATCTACTGCTTATAAGGTTTTATGAATTTTTTCGGATTTATCAGTTGAAAGAAATCGTGGGAATTCTGTTTTTTGGGGGAATTCAGAGGGGAGGGGAGAAATAATTAGCAAATCTGCGAGATTTTGGAAATTGCAAATGGCGCTAAGAGATAATTGTTAGACAATTAGAGGACGTGCATTGTAAATCTAGTCGGTTGGCTTTGAGTTTTTGGGAACAGGGAGCTTTCATGAATTTTGTGGGGGAGGAAGTTAATTGAAAAATATTGGAACGAGTTATTTTTTATGATGGAGTCGTGTGATTATTACATTACAATACCTCCCAGATCATCCCTCTGCTGCACTGTCTGCACTGTTGATCCTGATGAGATCCGGGACTCCAGTGCTAAATCATATTTCCATTGGAAGACTCTCAAATGCAGGTAATCATTTTTTTCTATTAATTACCGAGTAATCAGGAAATGATTCACCTTTGATTTACCTGGCACAATCAATTTAGACTGTAAAATTTCTTTCTCGAATCACAGGATGACTATCTGAAATTACAAATGTCTTGTGAAAAATCATTTAATTATTATCAGGTTCAATGTCAAATCGATGGTGTCGAAAGAAATCACTTCGAAATAAATAATGGACCGTAAATAGTGGAGCAATATAAAGAAGGAAAAAAAAACATTCAACCCTTTGCAATGAAAATCTTTTGCTTTTAGGTACATCATAAACATGATGCCATCAACAGTAATTGCAAGTCCAATTCACCAGTCGAAGGGTGCGTTTTATGTGATTACAACCAGGGATTTCTACAAGACTGGAGTTCTGCAGAGGAATCTAATGAGAGTCAATCTAAAAGTATTAATTAATTCAGCCTTCACAAGTTAACGATTCAATCAGTCCAATAGATCATGTTCTTCAATAACATTTCAGCATTCAGTTCCACAAGCTGTGACCCCTCGAGCTTACGTCGACTGTTTAAAATACACTTTTGAGTTCTACTTATCCCCAAAATGGAATAGGGTTGCTGATGTTTACATGGAGGGCCACAATTTCCTCAGCAACTCGGAGTTTAACCCCGCCATTTGCAGCAGAATCAGCTTGATATCGAAGGAAACAGCCTTAAAAGACGAAATCAGGATGAGCCTGACTCCTGTCGCTGCTAAACTGCCTCCAATGAAGTTGGAGAACTTGGCGATTTCTTCGATGGTTGTTGGTCACTTCCTGCAGGATCCAGAGGGGGTCCTCGATGTCACTCTCTTCGCCACTCACAGAGTCATCGTAATCCCCAGGTAAAAATCAGGAGAAAGTAATAATAAATCAAGTGCACTGTTCGAAAATTACACTTAAAGTTTCAGATAAGAAAATTTGAAATTCTTAATAAATAACTGCAAAGTTACATAAAATTTCTGTATAATTGTTTATTGAGGGATCTTTTTATTTCTTGAATATTCTGGTAACTGGACCTGAAAAATCGTGAAAATGTTGATGATTCGATTTTTGAATCCAGTGAGAATTTGATTGTATTTAATGTTCAATATTCATGATGAGCATGAAAATTTAAGCTTTCATCGAAAAATCAAATATCACTCACCATAAAAAAGAGCCCAAATTTCTTGGATTCTCACGCTAAATGTAAATTTTAATGAACGTAATTAATGAAATAAATAGAATTGAAACTCATATAATAAAAAATTCAGATGACTTTGTGATTGAAATCTCAATCCATTTTTAACAGCATAGTAATTAAATTACAGTATGCGGAAGGCAATTCTGAAGAGAATCATGAAGAAGATTCCACCCACCTGTACTTTCCAAAATTACAGCGAAATTCGGAGGCACTGGAAGAATATGGTAAATAATATTCAAGGGCTAATGAAATTCTGATTTAATTTCGCTAAAAAATCAACAGAATTTTGAAAGTCCAGTTCTATATATCTTTAAATATACATCGTTCCATTGATGTTTTACATATATATGGTTTAAAAACGATAATAATATGTACCACAATATTGAAGCAAATTTTTCTACTGAACAATGAATAAATATATAAAACTATATATATGCGGTAAAAACGGTGATACTTTTCGTTATAGCAAAATTTTTTTAAGGAATGGGATAAATGTGTGGTTCAAGTCCAAAAACAATAATTATTTAAGGCCCGGATGGACTGCCTGGAAAAGATAATTTACTCCAAAATTGGGACTTCTAATTACTCCGTCAATTAATCGTTTTTTCCGATAATTTTTAGCTAGCGGCCTAGCTGTTGACAACCGCTAGGACGCTAACTAACAATTATTGAAAAAAAAACGATTAATTGACGGAGTAATTAGACGTCCCAATTTTGGAGTAAATTATCTTTTCCAGACAGTCCATCCGGGCCTTAATAATAATTTCTCGGCTGGAAAAGTAATTCGTATTCTTGCAGTACTGATGTCTGGATCCTTAATCAGGTGACGGAAACCCATCCAAATAAATATCCAACATCCAGAATACTCTGTTGGGCGTAAACTAGACATTTACGAACAATGAGATTGAAGTGATAAATTAAAAATGCTTGCAGTACGGCTACCGTCTTCCAAAAACGGACGAGGAGATGCTGTACTACGAGGTATACTTTCCAATTCCTTGTGCAACCATCGAGTACTTTATCTACCCAGACATCTGCATCAGACGAGAGATGTCCCAGCGTGCAGCAGATGGTCCAGAGCAAATAAATCGAAGATATCTGCAGGATCTCGGGTGCTCGATGCCGAAACTCCTCGATGAGCCACTCGAGCCCATCAACAAGTCCCAGGCGAATCCCACGAACTTCCAGAAGTCTTTGTTGATCGACACCTCTACAACTCCAGCACCTGTGGACGTCTCCCAGAACCTGGAGAATTCCGCTCGTCTTAGTCTCTCTGGGGGATCCCTGAAGAGGGACGCATCAACCCAGATGTCCCCCATCTCCAGCATTAGGGGCAAAGATGATAGAAAATTGAAGTTTAATAATTTGAAGAGAATCCAACAGATCCACAACGTCATCCCCTCGACCCTCTCGCTTCCCAGATCAATCGCGAAATCTCAGAAACCGAAAAAAATGTTTCTGAGTGAAGCTGAGATGTCCAAGTATTTCCGAAACTTCCAGAAGACGCATATCAATATTTTTAGTCCTATTACTCAGGAAACAATCAATGAAACTTCAAGTTTCCGTGAAATCCCGAGAAATTGATAATTGATTGTGTAATTAAGAATTTCCATTGAATCTTTCATTCTCATTTTTTTATTCGTTGATTTTCTATAAGATAATGGTGCAATTGATCAGGGCAATTCGTGTATGCGATGGATTAATTATATAATTATGCGTACAGTAAGAAATTAGGAAGAGACAATACGATAATTGTTGATTATTCTAGTTCTTGCGCTCGTACAGACGCGCATTACATTCAGAAATAACTGAGAGGAGTATGTTACGATCGGTGTTCTTTTTTATTCCAATTTCCTTCAGGTCTTTCTCGTCCAGAGTCAGGAACATCTCCACGTCGACCTAGGAGTAATCAACAGTAACGAAAGTGTAGACTGGCACAAGTCAACTCCATATCCCGAAAATTATGAATTTTTGATGGAAGCATTAAAGGAGTTTTTTCTTGATAATTCAATTTCCAACAAAAAAGCTTCTCTAGTATTTCCACTTAAAATCCATTGTTTTCCAGATTAATCGATATTCAATTTTAACTATAATTGTAATAAATGACTAGCCCCGATAACTATTTATATTGTCACTATTTCATCAGGGAATTCCTGTCCGTGAAAGACCCAATTAATGAATATTTCATAAATAATATAATTAATAAAGATGAGTCAGAAAATTTGATTGAAAATTTCGATAGACTTTTTTCTTTTCTCTACACATGCAATTATCGTTTTGAGTAGTCCTAAGAAAAAATCTTATTAGAATTTTTTGTAGGTAATTTCCGGATCTTCGAAAAAGTCTTATAAAATGTTTATCTACAACGTTTCATTCACGAAATAAAATTGAGAGAGTCGAGAGAGTCTTTACCTCTTGCTCGATGAAGATGAAAGCAAGATGATTGAGCCCAAAGCGTTTCAGCAAATGAACCATCTTTCTCTGGTTCTCCTTCAAGTAAAATCCACTCGGTGGCGTTTCACAATCTATTGGCTGAGGTGTTTCCTCATTACTAAAGAGGGAATCGTCGGAGGAGCTCCCAGGGAACGGAGAGGGCACAGGACTTAACTGATTCAGGTCCTCTACTTCCTGAAGATTCTGTTCAAAATTTGCCTCCTCAATCACTAGATCCGGTGGACGGAGCATCTTGTACCTTTTCAATCACCAGAAAAATTAATTAATAACAAAAAAAACCCGATCTTGCAACAAAGATTCCCCAAAATAAGGACAATCTAAGAAAAACGTAAATCGGTCTCTCGATAAATTCACTGAATATCTCTAAGCCTATAGAATTTGCAAAGAAAAGTTATTAGACTTTTTTGTAGCCCTGGGAATTCTCTAAACAAATGATCTTATGAGTCTCCCCTCTGGAGCTACTAGTTTCCGAGATATTGATGGCAAAACAATGATTCTGACTTGTGTGAAAATCGAGTCGACAGCTTTTGCAGAATTTCTTCCCTTTTTTTTATTTCTTCTCTGGAAATATTCTTACTTTGAATTGGATACGATCGATTGATGAGGAGTAGATGTGTCTGGAGGATCATCTTCACATGAATTTAAAACGGATGAATCATTCACGCAGGAATTGGATGCGTATTCATTCGAAGAAATAGAGAGTGAATCATCAAGGCAGAAGGAATCGTTCAGTCCGAAGGATAATTGATTCTTCTCATTGTTTACATCATGAGTCTGTTTCTTCATCAAACCCTCATTCATCATGGCATCGACGCTATCATTCAAATCCATCGTTTGGAATGTTTTTATCAATTTATCGGCGACATCCGTCGTCACATTTGGAGAATGTCTCTTCCATTTTGGAGGTGGAACCGGCAGGGATTTTATTCTCTCTGGAGGTGTATGTTCGTTCAAGTATCTCTGATTAGTCTGAGTCAAACCCGGTGGTGAAACTTCGGCCATTTTTCATTATTCTGTTGTCAATTGTGTCGTTCTGGCAATAAAATATTAATAAAATAATCAATTCAATAGCGAAATGGACAATTTCATTCTTTCCAAGTCAGTTTTTTGATAACATCTCGAAAAGGACGAAAGATAGCGATATTTTTGGTTTAACATTCTTTGTAGAAAAAGAGAAGAGCTATAAAAAAAGTTCTGGTGAAAATATCACTATCTTCCTTCAGTTCGAAGATATCTTCTAAAAACTGGCATTACAAAATGCGCGCAGCGCAGTTAATCATTTCGCAACAATTTTGTATGAATAATTGAGGGAGAGAATAAATAAATAATTCGAAAAAATTGACTCACTTATTAGAATGCTTTTCACCCGTTAAACTATAAAATTCCGAACCAGCAGTGTCTTTACAGAAATATCGCCTTAAACATTCGTAAACTCAATTCTGTTTCACTTTCCATCGTGTCTGAATTCACAATGAATTTAGAGATCGGAAGAATAGCCCGAAGGCCCGAGTCATTCAATAAATACTGTGTTTACAGTTTATTTTGAGTCTTAAATCAAGAGATCAACGCCAATTTGATATTTATATCAGAAATTGACAGCCTTGAGACCTTAGATTTGTCTCATGACTCCCATTATTCACCCAAACAATTCGATTTTGCTCTGAGGATTTGACTTCCTCTGAAAAATTCTATTGAATTTCTATTGAAATCACAGCATGCTAAAATCATGCTGGATGAAAAAATCATCATTTCTCATACACATTATCTGAAAATTAAAAAAAAAACCGCACGTATACAAATGGTCACAAATCGGTTTTAATATGGAATATAATTAGTAGATAAATAATTTATTTCCTAAAGAAACAATAGCAGCAATTTTAGGAATGTAATTTTATAATTGAATAATTAGTAATCTATTTATGATGAACTCTTTAATTATGGATGTTTAGTTAGCCGGTGGTGGCTCAAATATTGATCAGGTCGATTTAAATGAATTATTTTGCAATTATCAACGATTAATAAAGTCATGTATTATTCAGATTTTCGACTATTATAAAGTTAACTATTATAGACTACTTTTTGGAAATTATATAGTTAAGATATGTGAAAAAAATACATTTTTCCCGGTATTGCCTTCTATTTTTATTTATATTTTTAGCATCTTCAAGTAGATAAATATTGACGTCATGAAACCGTGATTGGGCGCGCAGTGCGCGCTTCCATCCTTCCTATAGAAAAATCTACCACCAGCTCTCAAAAATTAATTTCTCCTTTTTTAAGATTAAGCTACTCCCTTCATCTAGATAAAACTTTTACTTTAATAAATCAAGTTTATTATTTAGAAACGATAGATGAAATGTCTTAAACATTTCCTCTCTTCCCATTGTCACCCCTTCTGTGTTTATCAGCATTTTTATCGTCTTCAAGTAGATGAATTATCAAAATTGAACTTAGATGACATACGATCCAGTGTTTTAAGTAAAAAATTGTTTATTCATTCCTGTGAAGACTTGGGATGAGTCTATTGTTAATATAAAAAAATCCGTTTCCCTAAAACACCAGATTTGTTGCATATTCTTTATTTAATCGATTCCTGATAAAATATATCGTAGTAAATTGAAGACAATTAAAATTGAAAAGCATGTCGATAAAGTAAACCTCTCTTTTGAGTATTCGTAGCGAAGAGGATTGACTGAAGTAGAGGCTTAGTTTTGGGGGTTTGAGTGACCCCAGCGGCATCGTAGTACTGCACCCCAAGAGAGGGAGGACGCCACACGCAATGGGGGTGTCGTCCCGTCAGCCGACTCGGTAACTGCCTCAGTAGTAGTCCCGCTGTCAGAGGGACTAGTCAATTGGGTGAATTTTATTTTATGTGTTACGAAATTGGTATTCACTGAAATTTAAAAATGAAAAATTGTTTAAAAAGTATCAGGGGAGCATGAAAATCGAGGAGGTATTCACTGATATTTGAAAATTCGAAATTTTTGAAAAAGTATCAGGAGAGCATGACAATTGAGGAAGTATTCACTGAAATTTGAAAAATTCGAAATTTTCAAAAAAGTATCAGGGGAGCATGAAAATCGAGGAGGTATTCACTGAAATTTAAAAATTCGAAATTTTTGAAAAAGTATCAGGAGAGCAACAATTGAGGAAGTATTCACTGATATTTGAAAATTCGAAATTTTTGAAAAAGTATCAGGAGAGCAACAATTGAGGAAGTATTCACTGAAATTTGAAAATTCGAAATTTTTGAAAAAGTATCAGGGGAGCATGAAAATCGAGGAGGTGTTCACTGAAATTGAAAAATTCGAAATTTTTGAAAAAGTATCAGGGGAGAATGGAAATGGAGGAAGCATTCACTAAAGTTAAAAAATTTAAAATTTTCAAAAAAGTATCAGGGGAGCACGACAATCGAGGAGGGATTCACTGCAATTCGAAAAGTCGAAATTTCTGAAAAAGTATAAGGGGAACATGAAAATCGAAGAGGTATTCACTGAATGTCGAAAATTCAAAATTTTTCGAAAAGTATCAGCGGAGCATGAAAATCGAGGAGGTATTCACTGAAATTGAAAAATTAAAAATTTTCAAAAAAGTATCAGGGGAGCACGACAATCGAGGAGGGATTCACTGAAATTCGAAAAGTCGAAATTTCTGAAAAAGTATAAGGGGAACATGAAAATCGAAGAGGTATTCACTGAATGTTGAAAATTCAAAATTTTTCGAAAAGTATCAGGGGAGCATGAAAATCGAGGAGGTATTCACTGAAATTGAAAAATTAAAAATTTTCAAAAAAGTAACAGGGGAGCATGAAAAACGAGGAGGTATTCACTGAAATTTGAAAAATTCGAAATTTTCAAAAAAGTATCAGGGGAGCATGAAAATCGAGGAGGTATTCACTGAAATTGAAAAATTTTAAATTTTCAGAAAATAAAATTCACCCTGTCGACTGGTCTTTCTGACAGCGGGACTGCTACTGAGGCAGTTACCGAGTCAGCTGACGGGTGGACACCCCACCATTGGGTGCGACCCGCTCTTTCTCTTGGGGTGACATACTACATGGTGGTGGGGTCACTCAAACCCCCACTGAGCGGCTCAGTTCTGCGCGAGCACCCCACCCCAAGAGAAAGAGGGGAGCGCACCCAATGGTGGGGTGTCTACCCGTCAGCGGACTCGGTAACTGCCTCAGTATAGTAGTCTCGCTGTCAGAGGGACCAGTCAACAGAGTGAATATTAATTTCTGCGTTACGAAATTGGTATTCACTGAAATTTTAAAATTTTATGGAGTCACTTAAATTTTTTGCGCCCATTTCCGAATTTGAGTGAATCCCTCCCCATTTTTATGCTCCCCTAATACTTTTTTGAAAATTTTTAATTTTTCAATTTCAGTGAATACCTTCTCGATTTTCATGCTCCCCTGATACTTTTTTGAAAATTTTAAGTTCTTCAATTTCAGTGAATACCAATTTCGTTTTTTCGTAACGCAGAAAATAACACTCACCCTATCGATTGGTCCAGTTAGCGAGTCGGCTGACGGGCAGACACCCCCATTGCGTGTGGCGCTCTCCCTCTCTTGGGGTAGAGTACTACAATGTCGCTGGGGTCACTCAAAACCCCAGAACTGAGCCTCTACTTTAGTCAATCTTCTTTGATTGGTAGACTGTCGTGTGACTATATTCACGTCTGAGGTGAGAGAGTAAACCAACGATTCTTTGATGATCCGAGGGGGGTAGAACGGGCGGACGATCCTGCAAAGTGTTTTGTTTCCCTGAAATCAACAAACTATCGTTAAAAATAATCTCTGAATAATTGCAGTGTTCCCCTCTAATTAATTCTCGTCCAGCGATCATTCTGTACAAAAAAATCTGTGGTGGAACGGTCCTAAAACTAGACTCACTCTCACTCATCCATTGGCCTATTCATTCTCTCGGGATTGAGCTCGATTTGCTGCAGGTGTTGAGTAATTTCACCTCCTGGACATTGAATCTCAAGATTTTACCCATAATGAAGAGACTCTCCACGTCTCCGTGGGCCAATTATCGCGATAATTCGTAGTTCTGGGGGGGAAATGAACAGAGTCTGCAAAATCGATTGGATAATTTTGCCTTGAGGACAGTCTACGGATTATGTCAAATCTTTGAGGTAAATTTAACATTGATTATTGTTTTTCTTTGTCATTGATTTTTATGTGTTTGATTCTTTAAAATGTGAGGGTGATTCTCGTTTTGGGGATGGCAATTGATTTTCTCTTTGGGCGAACAGAACAAAATGTCTGATGATAATGCATCCATGGATTCGGATGAGGATATCTTCAGCTCAAGACCTAGAAGATTGAGTGGAAGATCCTCTCACAGGGTCATAAGGACACAACCTGGAGTCAGGAGGAGCACCAGGAACAGAATGCAGACTTATGATAACTTAAACACCAGTTGGATACTAGGTTAGTTGGGAGGTCTCCTATCGAATAAATTTCTTTTGACACAAGAATTATTTTTACTTCACACAAAAAAATATTCTACTGCCGATCTATTTAATAGCCTAATATCCCTGTTTGTTCTCGTACTGGGGGAAAAAACTTCTATTGATAAAGGAAATTTATTTGATGATTCAAGAAAATATTTTCTTGTCAATTTTTTTAGTCGTGAAATTACCTGAAAAATCCTTTTGTTCATGCACCGAAAGAAGAATCATGCTGTAATTACTAATTAAACAATTGTTATTCAATTTAATCTGAAATATAACTAATTATTGAATCAATAGAATAATTTATTGGATTTCACGAACACTGAACTTGGGATCTTGGAATCTAATAGATTAACAGAAGAATCCACACTTTTATTCTATAGCATTTTTCCCTAATAAAAGTAAGACTGCTGTATTTTCCTTCTTGCATCGTTTAAAGGTTTCAAAATATATGGAGGAAAGTTGGTCAAAGTGGAATGCTTTCTATTTATCACAATTTATGATATCTTTAGAAAGAGGAATTCTTACAACAGAAGTGCCATTTTATTCTCCATCCCCTGTAACAAATAATCGATTATACACTTTTTCGTGAGTATATTGAATTTAATAATCTTTCCACCTTAAACTCTACAGTTCCGTCAAATTATTTCAATATTTCCTGAATTATTCGTGACTCGTTGAAATTGTATTTTATCGCCTCCTGATTCAGCACGTACGTAAATTCAGGTTTGAATAGAGAATTACGTCAGCCTGTAGCTCACAAATTTTTCTAACAAAAACTACTGTAAAGATTGGAATTTATGTCCCTGTAGGAACATTCGCGTGCAGTTCAACATGAAATTGTCCCCTCTCATATCCACACGAAAAGGAAAACCAAAAGCTTTAGCAAATTTTGTTGGACTAGCCGAACCGCTGATTAAAGATAACGAAAAATAAATTACAAATCCCAAATAACATAGCGCATTTCCAAGAATTATTAAGTTAATTTTTTGTTATTATCACCTGAGAATTCCAGCCATCATCAAAAACCCAAAGTATTCAAGTGCTGCTGTTGACATTATTTACTGCCGCTGTTGTGAGCTCTATAATTTTGTCTCCAGGAACGCAAACACTAAAAGGCTACCCGATGTTCCACAATCACGCCTCGTCTTCGGACAAGGAGATGGCGGATGATCCTCCGGAGCGTTCTCGTGATCTCCGGGAGCGAATGCCCCTGCGTTCCCGAGAAAATCATCCACCTCCCTCAAAATCAACTCGTCACATACGGGACCGTCCACCACTGCCTCGAGACCGTCCCTCACTCACAGAATCCGACCCGAAAAATCTCCGGGAGTCGCGTCATCCACCGAAGGATTTAACCCAGAAGATCACGACGCGCAGTAAATCAGAGGTGCCAAAATCCCCTTCTGAGGAAAAAGAAGTACGAACTCGCAAAACTGACAGTCCAAGTCGTCTCCGTGAGGGCCCAGTGACACGACTCTGTGGAATGCTCGATAAAGACGATAAAGTCGAGAAAGTGAAGTCCGAGCCAACGGAGAGGAACGACGATAGCTCCCAGGAATCAGAGAAGCCAGATAACAATGGGAATTCTGACAACGACGACGGATACGAGGACATGTACACGCGGATCAAAAGAACCCGTCGAACATCACAGCGACAGCTCGATAGGAAGAAGATGTCGGAGAGCGATATGAGTGAATCTTCGGATTCACCGGGTCCTCGGAAGTATAGCCTGCGACAGAAGAAACCGACCGTTGACAGATTTCAGGCAAATGCTGAGCCTGGGAGAAGGTCTATCAGGGCTCTCAGGAGTGTTCTCACCAATTCTATGCGCAGACGGAAGCACAGGAGCAAGAGCTCGTCCTCTTCGGACTCCGATGATCCCGAGCCTCAGAGGTATGCAAAAAATTCATCGATTTCATCGAGTTCAGGATGCTCCACACTCATATATAAAAAAAATATAACGTTTTTACGTTTTGTCACTATTCAATAACGCACCAAGTTTTGCAGTGATGTGATCATTTTCATGCATTTTCTCTACAGTTTAGTGATTCTCTTTGAAAGTTTAAACAAAACGCTGAAAAGTGTCCACACCAGCTTGAAACTTCGCGAGTTGTTAAATAATGACAATACGCAAAAAGTAATATTTTTTTACGACAATCATATAATAAATTTGCCATAAAAATGAAAAAAACGATAATTCTGGCTATGGATGGGTGTAGTGCCCCCCTAAAGGTGTTATACGCAGCTCCAAGGCCTGAAAAAAAAACATTTTTTTAAACTAATTTTTCCGTATAAGGTTTTAGCAAATAAATACAAGAAAGAATTACTCAAATAGTTACTAATTTTAATTAATGAATGGCACTTGGATTGTGCAAAAATATTGATACTTATTGTTCCTGTAGACGGTCTTCCGAAAGTCCTCCAGAACAATGAACTCATCTTCTCTCATCACTTCGCTGGTAAATTCGTTTATTAATTTAGTTATATATTCTTTAGGTACGACAAGAAGAAGGGAAAGAAGGCGAGACAGACAGCGGTTCCTCAGGGTGGGCCTCCAGATAAAAAAGCAGACATAAGTCCCATAACCCTGGACACAAACATCAGATTTAACGACGTAGGAGGCCTGGAGTCGCACATCCACTGTTTGAAAGAAATGGTGGTGTTTCCAATGATGTATCCAGACGTGTTCGACAGATTTCACATAACTCCACCCAAGGGAGTGCTGTTCCACGGTGCCCCAGGCACAGGAAAGACCCTGATTGCAAGGGCTCTGGCGAATGAATGCTCTCAAGGCTCTCGGAAGGTGGCATTTTTCATGAGAAAAGGTGCTGACTGTCTCTCCAAGTGGGTGGGAGAATCCGAGAGACAATTGAGACTGCTCTTTGAGCAGGCCCAACAAATGAAGCCTTCCATAATCTTCTTCGATGAGATCGATGGGCTAGCACCAGTTAGAAGCACCAAACAGGATCAAATTCATGCCAGCATTGTCTCAACTCTTCTAGCACTGATGGATGGACTGTCTGATCGAGGTGAAGTGATTGTCATTGGAGCAACCAACAGAATTGACGCAATAGATCCAGCTCTCAGGCGACCAGGGAGATTTGACAGAGAGCTTTACTTTCCCCTTCCAGCGATGAAAGAGCGACTGGAGATCCTGAAGATTCATGTGGTCAAGTGGCGACCTCCACCCACTGATGACCTTCTCGAAGCACTTGCTGAAAAGACAACCGGCTACTGCGGCTCAGATCTCCGCGCTCTCTGCACTGAGGCTGTCCTCCAGGGGCTCAGAAGAACGTATCCCCAGATTTACAAAACAAGCAATCGATTGCTACTGGATCCACGGAGGGTCGAGGTCAAGAAGAGAGATTTTATCGAGGCTAGTTCGATTCTTGTGCCATCTTCTCACCGGGTAGCACCCAGTGTCAGCAGGAAGCTACAACCTTTCTTGGTACCTCTCCTGGGGCCGGCACTTGAGGATTTGGTCAGTGCTGTCAAGGCGATTTTTCCACAGGGAATCAATCCTGCTTTGGCTAAGATCAAAGTCGCCAAGGGTATTCACATGCCCAGGATGTTGGTCACTGGGGACGACATGTCCCATGGACAAGGACCCAGACTTGCACAGGCCCTTCTCTACAGAATGGAGCACGTACCTGTCCAGACACTTGATGTCAGCACTCTTTTTGCTGAGAGCGCCAGGTCACCTGAGGAAACATGTGTCCAGGTGTTCAATGAGGCATCCAGGAATATTCCCTCGATCATCTACATCAGGTCCATTGATCAGTGGTGGCCTCTGGTTCCTGAAACTGTCAAGGCTGTCTTTATGTGCAGAATTGCAGCTCTTGATCCCTGCCTTCCTATTCTCATTCTGGCTACCAGTGATGTGGACTACAGGGAGTTGCCACCAAAGCTGAAAAATCTATTCAGCGAACTCAGGGGAGAGGTATACACTATGAAGAGCCCTGGGGTGCAGCAGAGGGAGGCATTCTTCAGGCCTATTTTTGTGGAGCAGAGCTTCAGGGGACCATTGGTCAAGGACGACAAGGTTAAGGAAATGGAGGAGTTGCCTCTGGCACCTGATCCCATGCCAAAGAAACTTACTGATGAAGAGGTGAAGGTCATCAGGGAGAAGGAAGAGGTGTCCCTCAGGGAACTGAGGATCTTCCTCAGGGAGATCTGCGCAAAACTCGCCAGGAATCGACAGTTAGTACTTTTTAAAAATCGTGTAAATTACATTTAAGTTTCCAAATTTATGAGATGGAATACAATCATCTATAAAAATGGATTTCTTTCATTTGTAGATTTTTCATGTTTACGAAGCCAGTGGACACTGAGGAAGTACCAGATTACAATTCAATTATTAAACAGCCTATGGACCTCGAAACAATGATGACGAAAATCGATATGCACTGTTACCTCTGCGCACGTGATTTCCTGGATGATGTGGATCTCATTTGCAGAAATGCATTAGAGTACAATCCGGACAGGTAACAATAAACTTATTAAATCATTCAATACATGCACTTGAAAAATTGTCAACAATCATGAAGGAGGTGGTCTCCATTATTATCTCTTTAATTGGCTTCAATCGTTGCAAATATTCTCATTTCCCTATCAAAACGGAAATGGTCAATTGGACAAATAAATACTGAGAAAAAAAAATCCTCAAAATTTGGTATTCAAACTGAAAAAATATTTCTGCAGTGAAATGGTGACTTACCTATTCGGAAAGTTTTTTTTGGAAATATGCCCGATACTAAAGGAGATAGCAAAATTTTCATTAGAATCCCCTTATCAGAGCAAATGGAGAGCTACAAAAGAGGTAATGACAAATATTTCGCTATGCCATTCAGTTTCGGAGATATTTTCGAAAAAGTCACCGAAGTGTCAATTTATCTTGTTGAACCAATTCACATCAGATTTATCCGCTACTTTTTTTATCAAGTCACTAATTCTCAGCATGAATTAGGTTTTTACTTGCCTGTGCAAGTGGAGTAACCATCTTCTTGAATACACCAATGAATCACCAGTGATGACATCTCACCAATAAACGTGTAAAACTCACTGAATAATTCTTGTTCCATTCAGCTTGCGCGATAGGCCCTCCCTTGGGATACTGAAGAGGTAGTCTCTCTCCATTTCACCTCTGATGCCTTGATATATCGTAGATCAATGATTTTCAGTTGTGAAACCCTACGCTGTACCGACTGAAAACCATTTTAGATAACCCTTTCGCGGAAAGACAATCCTCAGATCGAGAATTTACCCCATTTCTCTATAAAAAAATGTTGAATTTTTTGTTTTATGTAGAATTCAATCGCGAAGAAGTGAAAGGTAACAATGATTTGATTCATGCCTGTATGTACTATCTATCGAACGTAATCGTTGGATTCAATTTTATCTTGTTACCCTAGATGTCTAAATTTGGGTTTCAAATTGTGTTGCGGAAATCACTCCAATGGATATAAAGAAATTATATGACGAGATATTGATTCGCAGGGATCTGCTGAATTTATAAGAGAATCATGAAAAATATGGAATTGACAATCGGTGACGTTTGACAGTTAATTTTCATTCTATATTGTTATTTGGCGTCAAATGTATTCTCTTCTTGTATTATGGCGATTGGTAAATTGTGTATTTTTATTTATTTTTCTGTAATCTTGACAGATCCCTCGATGCACCAATCGTCAACAGCTTTTTCTTCTTATCATTACTTGTTTCTAACCATTCGAGTAGCTCCCGCAATACAATGTGAAATTTAAATTTAGCAATATTTCGGACTAACAAGATCAAATTCAGGAATGTAATTTAAAGAAAGTACATAGATAAAATTTTTAACTCGATGGAAGAAAAATTGGAATCTCTAGATAACGTCATGGACCAAGTCTGTAATAGATGATAGACTGATAGGGCAGAAAGTCCTATGAAAACTTCTCGATCCAGGATAATTTTTCTGTGCTCTCCTGCCCCTTCCTCTGATCAGCAACTAACTTTTACTCTTCTCAACAGAGACCCTGCGGACAAATTAATCCGTCATCGTGCATGTTCCCTTCGTGACAATGCGTACGCCCTCATCAAGGCCGAGCTGGACTCCGACTTTGAAGACAAATGTCGAGAGATATCGAAGAATCGTCGAGCCCCGGACGACCTCGAACCTCAGGTGAATCCACGATCGAAACAAGAAAATCCCCCAAACGAGACTAAATCAGATAAAAATCAGAGCCCAGGAAGTTCAGTGGTGTTCAACGGCAGGAAATTGAGCTCGAGGAAGAGGAAAGTACCAGCGTGGGCCAGAGGATACGTCAAGAAGGTTACGAAAAAAAAGAAAATCATGTTCGAGGAGAGTACCAATGAGAGTCCAGCCAAGGGAAACAATGGAACAAGGGTCGTGGACCTCGAGAAATTCCAGGAGTTCGAGGCAAATGCTGTTGTTATGAATGGGGACTCGACGATTTATGATAATACAGACTCTGAGAATGAGTCTGTCAACGAAGGAATTCATAAAGAAGTCGTTATTGGCAGTCAGGTAGAGGTGATCATTGATAAAAGAGAAAAAGTAGAGAAAGGGGAGAGGGGAGAGGAGAACAGGGAAGTGTCTGTGGAGGAAAAACCTGTGGAGAATGGCGAGTCCCACAGCTCATCTAGGAGAGAGAGCACTGATGATCTCACCTTTGCTGTCAACTGCGATTCTAGTCCGAAGAGAATGGGTGAGGAGAAAGTGGTGGTGGATGCTGCTGAGCTCGAGGAAGCCTGGAAGCACACCGTCCAAGTTACCGGGGAATTATCTGTTGAGGTACTGTGCGATATCTATGTACAACTCAGCAGGTGCGTTGGGAAGTATGAAACGACGTGGGACAGGAGGACACTGCCAAAGGTGAGATTATTCGAATTTACTATTCAATATCAATATCTTTCAAACTGAATTTTTCATATCTATTCCTTTTAATAACCTTTTTTTATGAGTAAATAATGCAAATTTGTTTAAGTCTCAGAATCTTTTAGCGGCGCGAGCTCGTAGTCTTGTATAAATATATTTAATAAAAATCAAGAGTGAAATTGAAAGCTTAAAATATTCAAAAAATTAAATGTACGTAACTAACCAACGTAATCTTTGGTTTGAATATTATCTCGATAGTGTAAAATACTTCTAAATTCGGGGTTTGAATTAGGTTGCAGAAATCACTTCAATAATTATGAAAAAAATACTGATAAAAGACAGGAAAAATTGTTGAGGGGGGGCAGATCAAGATACTGATTACAGGGGATCTGCCAAGTTTGCAAAAAAAAAACAATGAAAAACACGCTGTTTACCATTGGTAATACTTGACAGTCTATTTTCATTCAATATTATTAAAAGATGTCAAATGTATTCTCTTACTCCATCATGGTAGCTGGTAAGCTGGCTGTTGGTAATTATTTTCTACAAACTTCGCAGATCCCTTGGAATCCATATCTCGATCTGCCACCCTTCACCATTTTTCTCTTTTTTTTTATGATTATTTTTTATAACCATTCGAGCGATATCTGCAATATAATTTGACACCGGAAACAATATTTCGCACTAACAGCATAAAATTCAAACCAACGATTACGTTTGATAGGTAGTACATGATAACATTACGACCAAATTCTGGAATATCTAGGGTGAAATGGGACGTATAGGGCTCAAATGAGCACTCGGATGATGAATGACATTTCAGAAATAATTGGATGAAGAATAATTACGATTTTATTGGTCCCTAGGATTTGCTCAAAGAACTACAGAGATTTGAAAGCCCCACCGACAACCCTATGGAGACGTCCGAGAGAGAATGTAACGGTTAGAACTCTGTAAAAAAAATCGATACGTATCATTAATGTCACTCATTGGGATAATTGGATCGCGCTGCTGCGCATCACGCTTCATCGAAACTGCCGAAACCATGGACAATTATTTTTCGTCTACTCGTCCCCGCAAACAACATTTCCGTCATCACTAATGATCGATGAAAATTGTACATAATTGCCCAATTTTTGTATTTTCGTTCTTTTATATTTCGTATTATGAATTCTGTGGATACTCAGATCATCCAAATGCAGTTATTCATGTAATTTAAGAACTTTGTGATTATTGTCATCTTTATTCAGTACAATCACTTTAATGCTTGTACTTACTCGTTTTTTCCTCCATCATTTATTTTTTTTTTTCATTAAAACATGAGTCTCGAGAGCAAAATCATTACTAATTAGAACAATTTTGTTGCCAATTAGATTGTAAATTCGGTATTGAATGATTAATTGTCCGAGGGTAGAATAAAAATATATAGAGATTCGATAGTGAAGTGATAAAAGGTAACAAATGAGTCGATTTTTCACACTCTGTCATCAAATATTCAATAATATTCGTAATTAGTGGGTTTGAGTGAATTCTTCTCTAAATCCGCGCCTTATAACTTCACTAAGCCAAAGGGTAAAGTTCTAAAGTAAATTCCAAATGAAAAAAAAAAGAATGACGAACAATTTGAAACACTTATCTGAAATTCTTATTAGTTCTCTCATTGTCCATCGTTCGTATAATTACACTGCCCTGTTCATCCGACAACTGAATAATTATAGATGAGAAAAACGAAATTAATGATAATGCTTCATAAATAAACTTGGAGTACAAACATTCCAGCGAAATGATCGTTAAATTAGGGAAGAGTGGAAGCCAATCATCCGTTACCTCTATATCATCATTAATTTATTGAAATCATGAAGATAATGCCAAGTCAATGAGCTTCCAGTCAACCACTGCCGAACGTTATCAAATGCTATTTTATTTTTCTCTAATAGTTTCTGTTTTCGATAACTGTATTTAATTTATAACTGATATAACTTAACCAAGTCGTTAAAAAAAATTGATGCAGTCATTGAATGTTCAATTTATGGGAGTGGAGAGATTGAGGGTAATTTGAACGTTTGATGACTGGTGTAACACAGGCTCACTCACAACGTTACATAATGATAAGTATCAAATCGGATTGTAAGCGATGAAAAGTGAATACACTGCCTTATTTATTGTAACACATAAGTACACTATTTGTTATGCAAGGAAAGTGGATGAAGGAAGGAACCAAGGCGAGGAATAAACTTTAGAATTTGATAACTTGATTTTCATGGTTTATATCTTTCTTTATTAATTCCACTACCTAATTTTCTGTTGGTTTTATTTCACAGAAGACAGAGACTTTTCTCCTGTGGGAGAAAAATTAGTAGACTCTCAAGCAAGTCTTTATTAACAATAACAAAATAAATGGTTTATCACTTTACAGTTATTATTTTTAGAAAACCCATTTCAGGACCTAATCACCTTTTATAGAAGGAAATTTTGTGAAAAATGTTTTGATTTTAATTGATAAGATTGCTGTCCCATTATTATTATTATTATTATTATTATTATTATTATTATTATTATTGCAGGTAACGTGTAGAATACAAGTAATCATTAGTAATTTAATATTCGCCATCTGAAATTAGCAAAATTTGCCGGTTTGCGTATTTCAAGTGTTTTTTTAAATTCATTGGCCACTGGGGAATGTCAAATATGAAATTTTATTGTTAAAAAAAGAAAAAATTTTATTCAGGAATTTTTTTAGAGTCAAATTTCGTGGGTGATGAAAGTCAGTTGGTTCCATTAAAGAGAAATAAAAATCTGTTAAAAAATCTTTTATTTGTAATTTGGAAAATTCAGTATCATGACAACGCAGAAGGATTTCTCGTGTATTGGGGGATTGGATAAACATATTAACATTGTCAAGGAGATGGTGTTGTTTCCCTTGATGTATGGCTGGGTTTATTCGAAATTCCATCTGAGGCCACCCAGAGGTTTACTATTCTATGGACCACCAGGTAATCCATTTTTTAAATCAACAATTTGAGATGCGTTCATTCAGAAAGTTCGTTTCTAGGGGCAGTTATCGCAAAATGCGACATAAATTATGTAATAATCCATTGCAGAAAATGATAAGAGAATTAGAGGGGCAATTTCGAATTAAATAATGTCAGTTTACGTAAAAACTTAAAAATGTTCTGCCCACGTATATCCAAAATTGCTGATTCTTTGAGTTTTTTAAACAAATTACTGTTTTCACGTTTTATCATTACTTAATTATCTCGAAAATGCCACGATTATGCAATAATTTTCTTGCGCTTTTCTAAATTTTTCAAAAATCGATGAAACTTTATAAAAAACAGAAAAATCATTGGACGAGCCTGAAATTCTGTGACTCGTCAAATAATCATAAAATGCAAAAAGAACATATTTATTCGGGTAAATCCAATGAACAAATTGCCAATTTGTCATAATCCAATTTGTTATAAGATAAAAAAATAATCCTTAAATGGATGATTGGACATCAAACTATGAAAATGAATAACTGAAAAATTAGGAACCGGAAAGACACTGGTGGCGAGTGCCCTAGCAGTGGAATGTAGTAATTCCGAGAGAAAAGTGTCATTCATCTCTCGAAAGGGTTCAGACTGTCTTTCCAAGTACGTAGGGGAGAGTGAGCATAAACTTCAGAAAATCTTCACCATGGCACAGCAGAATAAACCCTGCATCATTTTTTTCGACGAAGTTGACGGTTTGGCACCGGTGCGAACAAGTCGACAGGATTTCGTTCATGCGAGTGTTGTATCGACTCTCCTGGCATTGATGGATGGACTGGACAACAACTCGGAAATTATCGTGATCGGTGCGACCAATAGATTGGACGCCATCGATCCAGCTCTGAGAAGACCTGGCAGATTCGACAGAGAACTTTATTTCCCGTTACCCTGTTACACAGCTCGGAAGGACATTTTGTCCGTAAGGAACCTATTCTACCTAATCATTTATCCCAATTAGTTTTTTACAAGTTTTTTGCAAATTTCTGAGAAGCAATTGATCAAGTTGACGTGAAAAAATATACCCTTTTCAAGTTTTACAAGATATTGATTATTTTATGGTATGTGATGAAAGAAAAAAAGCATGAAATTCTTTCTAGACAAATGATTAAAGGAATTTTTCAAGGCAAAATTACACATCCCCAAAAAAGAGCGCATGTTTCAGCTTAAAAAAAACATTTTCTATAGTTTCAATTTTTCTATTAAATTTATCATGTATAGTATATCTATATTTTTTTTTATTTTTTAATACTAGCGTATACGGCGCGCTATGCGCGCCCAAGCTTACATGTATGGGGTATTGTCATATAAAATCTTCATATAAATTTTGAATATTAAAAGAATCTTAAGTATCGCAAAAAATTAGTCATAATTTAAGTTTTTTTTCTTCAATTAAATTCAATTGATAAATATAACAATAATAAACAATTATATATAAATTAAAAATTAATATATATATATATATATTTAATATAATAATTTATTAATATATATATATAATATACATTATATATATCATATATATATACATTAATTATTTATATGAATATATTAATATCATATGCATAGCTTAGCTATGTGCCAAAAAAAGCTGACAAAAAACGTTACATGCTTTTTTTTAAAAGGGACAGACCCACGTAAAGTCATGAATCATTGTGATCGGTTCGATGACCCAGTTATTACGATCAAGTAATCAATTCTTGCATTTAAGTATCCAACTGACTATAGAACACCATTTAATGTCACTGTCCTCAACATTTAAGAATATTCAGGAATACGAAAATTCCTCAAAATTCTAAAAATTTGCCAGTTTTGTATCAATTTTCAGAGGAGAGTAGAACGTAAACGTCCAGAGCTGTTTGATTTTTTGGAAAACTTGTTAATTTTCAATGTCGATTTCGAAAATCTCAGTGAAATTATTACCGGATAAAAAAATTGCGACGATACGTTCCAAAATGATAAATTTACAAAATATTATCCTGTGAAGTTTCTTTAATTTTCTCCATTTTGTTATCAATCATATAATTTTCGTTCGTCTGTTTTCATAATCAACAGTTCCAATATAATGCATAACTCGCCGGTGTAAAACCGTCAGGCGATGCCCAGTGGTATTGAATTACGTTATAAATAAATAAAACTTGTCAGGTTCACGTGAAGAATTGGAAGCAGAAGCCAGCAGTGAAATTCATTGCTTATCTGGCTTCAAAGACCGTGGGCTATGGTGGAAGTGATCTGCAGGCACTTTGTGCTGAAGCCGTCATGTGCTGTGTCAGGAGACATTATCCGCAGATCTATACATCCAAGGCGAAACACCAGATCAATGAGAGAGCTCTAAAAGTAATTGACTAGGGCTGCGAAATTTATTGGAAGATTATACCCAACAAGGTTGGGAAGCGCCAGGATTCACAGGCAAATCTGCCCAAAATTGATTTTTCACCAAATATTTACTTACCTGCTTTTAAAATTTATCTCTTCAAAATCCCATTCATCCAATCGAGTCATTTTCAAACGGATTACCTCCTAAGTGGACTCTAATAATTATGATTTTATTGCAAATTATTGTTTGCAGACTCTAAATTCTGGGAGGACATCATGGATATGATTAAAGTAAAATATTATTTATACTTTTATAAACAATATGAACATATTTTTATAAGGAAGAGATGAATTTATAGAATCCCATAAAAAAACAAATAAATATGAAAGCAATGAAGGATTCACAGACCGTATTATCACAGTATATCTACCATGGCACATAATTAAAGCCTAATCAGGATCATTTTAAATAATTCATCTGGATAAATACAATTTTTTTAAAGTAAAAAAAACTTCGTTTACCAATATTCAAAAATACAATAAATACATTTCTCGTTAAAATCTATTCCATTACTGAGTGTAAATAATTGCTGCTACTTTCGAAATTCACTATAAATTGCCTTACACAACCGCGAACATCAAAGGATCGTCTCCTCTCGTTATGATTTCCCGGTCCAATGAGATTGCAATTAAAAAACTCATAAACGACCTAAATTTGTTATTGGATGCTCTCTGATTAATGTTTATCCCTTTGAAGGTAGAGAAACAAGATTTTATGAAGGCCCAGCAGAGCATCGTGCCAGCATCGCATCGAGTTTCAATAATTCCCATCAAGTGTCTCTCTCCAAAAGTCTATCCTCTCCTCCAAGATACTCTATTTACAATTCTCAGTGTTATCCAGGGGATTTGTCCGGCGGGAATGCTGACGTCAGAAAATCCGTAAATATCTCAATTCTCAGAGTTTGATACAGTGGAATTGAGTATTTCATGTTTATTGTCACATCAGGAGTAATGAGATTCTATCGACGAGCACGAGATGCCCGAGGCTGTTACTTCACGGAGATGATGACTGTCACACTCGTCATTTGGCACCAGCTATTCTCCACAATCTCGAGCATTTACCTTGTCACGTACTCGATGTTACTTCGTTATTCGAGGAGACCGGTCGAGCTGCTGAGGAGACTATTATCCAAGTAATCTTCATTTTCTCCTCAATCAATATAGCAAAAGAAGAAAATAATAATTATATAACGGGACGAATGATAGCTATTCCCATAGTAATAATTGATTTTTCCGGCAGAAGGTGAAAATTGCAAGGCATACTCTTCCCTCGTTGCTTTACGTACCCGATATGATGGCGTGGTGGGATCTGGTTGGTGAAGCGGCACGTGTAGTCTTCACCTCTCTCATGAAGGGACTTGATCGATCTGTTCACATGCTCTTCCTCGCCACAATCACCTGTAATACGGATAGCATACCAATCGAGGTCTGAAAGCATACACGAGCACTGTTCAATAGTCTCAATTATAATCTCCCTACTGGAGAATTCTACGGCAATATTGTCAAAGTATTTTCAACCGACATGTTTTAATCACTGTCTACATTCTAATGGTTACTATGTTACTAACATACTAACAATTACAGTGAATATTTTTTTCATTTTTATTTTAGCTATAATAATATAATATTCTCGCTCATGTAATTTTTTTCAATCATAATTATCTCGGTTATTTGTTATTTATATAGTAACTATCAGACAAAACTATTAAAAAATACCTTCTTGGTCTTACCAGGACTTCGAAAGGTGCAATTGAATTGGCTGACGTTAGGGGTTGGAAAAATATTCATTGAATAATCATGATATTCAATAGTAACTATTACGGTGTCCATAACAATCCGTACTAAAGTTTGGTAAAAATTACAGCGTGCAGACATCGATACTCGAACGATCGTATTCAATAGTATTTAGTAGTATTCAGTAGTAGTATTGATACGTGGTTACTAATCACTATTGTTTCTACGCAGATATTAGAGCTCTTTGATGTGCACCAGAGCGAAATATTCGAGGTGTCGGTACCGGGACCTGTTGAGAGACTAGCCTATTTCCAACAAATATTTACCAAAGTCCCTGGGAAATCTGATAATATATCGAGCAGATCGTCTTACGGTTGAGTCTCAATTCATTGTGGAATCCATTTGCAATGGGATTGATTGAATTTCGGTATCTCTGTTGCAGTGGATTTTGTTCAAGTCCTTGGACCGATCAAATCGAAGGTTGAGGGGAAACGAAGCAAGGAGGTGGAGATCATTGAGACACCCATCCCCAAGAGACGAAAGGAGGGGAAAATTAGGATGAAACTCAGCGCTGTCCACAGCACTAGCTCAGGAAATGGCCCTATTCCACGTAATTTTCCGGAAAAGAGTTTAATAATACGTAGGGGAAAAGTTTTTTGATTGAAAAGAATATTTTCTACTCAAGAAAGAGATCCAAAATATCTTTCTTCTAGTTTCTAGAAGAACGAAATGGATCCTCGTAATACCTGCGTTGCGAGAATCACTCCAGTGGTTATAAAAAAAATCATGATGAAAAAGGAAATATCGTTGAAGAGTGGCAAATCGAGATATTGATTCCAATAGATCCACCAAGTTCATTGAAAAATAATTAAACGTCCATTTTGATTCTATATTATTAATGACAATAAAATATATTCGTTACCCCATCATGGAGGCTAATAAACTACGTATTTTTAATTAATTTCCCGTAAACTTGGCAGATCTCTTGGAATCAATATCTCGATTTGGCCATTGATGGCGCAATCGCAGGGTCCTGATGTAACTTCAAATGAATTAGATTCTGGAATTAATTGATCTAGTAACTCTCCAGTTTTTCCCAGAAACTTTTTTTTTGGTTTTCATGAATGATTCTCGATAATTATATAGTAGATTCACACCGGCACTTTGGCTCTAATCCAAGAATTTCCCACGAATCTCACATGACCGTGTTTATACATCCTTTATTTACATTCGCGCACGTTCGTAACTGTAGAAATTGAAAGGGAACAGATACCCTAACTTCACTCCTTTTTTTCATCAATGTTTTTTATTATTGTCCAACAGTATGTACAGGTATTTACAGAAGAAAATTAAGAAACTAGTCTAAAAAAAAATTTCCAAAAAGAAGAGCTTTAAGGAACGGCCAATGGCTACGTAGAGCTCTCGGGCTGTAACATTATGTGAGGAAAAACCTCTAGTTTTTTCGAGACAGTGATTTTGTTGGGGAATAATAAACGTAAATGGAACCAAACTTCACCCCTCTTTGCGTCACCCAGGGCCAGCGACTTAAGGTGATTGTCGCGCGACAGTCTCTGTAAAAAGTTTATCCGCTGTAAAACGGGCCAGTTTAGAACACAATCTTTTAGCGGTATATAGTCTCACTTGATTGATTGCATTGCGCATGGATAGCTAAAGCATAACTATATATTTTCCATATTAACTATTTTCAATTATATAAATTTATAAATTTCCGATAATTATATTCCGTAAACCAAACGGTCAATCAATTTGATTTTCCCCACGATGTATATTTCTGAAACTGTCGAGCCGTTGATTTAAAAAAAATTCTAATCGGCAAAACTCCATTTAAACACGTGTTAAATCACTCGAATTTCAAAAATTTATATCTCAAGTTCAAAACGGTCAATTGCAAACGGAAAAAGCTCATTTTGTTGCTAATTTTTCAAACTATTCACCATAAAATTGTTAACGAAAACTGTCGAAAAAAAATTCTACGCGACAACAACCTTAAACGTGGCGGTATAACTGACCCCATGACAACATATGTTGATACACTTAGAGACAATGGTCAACACCAAGATGGGTGAGTGTTCGCTCGGGAAAAGATGTGTGATTACCAGACACAGCCTTTCCGCTCTACACCTCCAGATTTTCTCAACCATCATACAGCAATTAATAATAACAAATGAATATCAACATTGTTATGTGGGAACTGAGTTGGGAACTCAGTTGGGAACTGAGTTGGGAACTCAGTTGGGAACTGAGCGACGGCTCTATTGGTGAGATGTCACTTAATCGCCGGAAATAATTCACACCTGTAATTATTAAGAGTCGCTGTTCCATTTGAATGAGTACTCGCTTTGATAATCTTAATATTGGTCTTCTCGGGTGCTGGAGGTATTAAGCCACACTCTGGGAGTCCGCACGATATCCTGGTAATCCGCGAGACACATATTTTCCACTTCACACTAACCATCACTCACGAGAGAATTAAACCGAGTACTGAACCAAATTCCTCGTATCTAGGAACAATGGCAGGCATCAGGCTGCCCATTAACAGTGTTCATTTGGATAGTTACTGATCGTAAACACGGGTCTGACGTATAATTCCTAGTGTGAATCTACTAAATAATTACCTCATTTTCTCAAACAACTGGTGTGATAATAATGATTAACGATGCAAGATCGAAAGGTTTTTATGTGGCGTATAGAAAAATTATTTGTTAATTTTTCCTGTGATATTTTGGGACAGAATATATTTCCAAGTATTTTTTTTATCATATGAATCCACACATAGCTATGGTAATGTAACTACAGATAAATATAAAACCGGAAAGTTACTGATACGACCCTTCCAACGGGTCAAACCTACTCAAATTCACGATTACTACTTATAATTATTTTTTACAACCATTGGAGTGACTTCCGCGATACAAGTTGGAAGGCAAACTTGGAAATTTTCCAAATTTGCTATTTGAAATTCAAGCCAAAGGTTACGTTCGACAAATAGTTCATGTGGGCCTCAAGAGAAATTATTCTGGAATTGAGAAAGAGTTTCTTTAGAAACTTTGATTCTTCAATATACAGGGTGACCCATTTAAAACAGCGCACCTCCACAACTCCCAAAAAGGGCTTAAATGAAAAAATGTTTCATATAAAAGTTTCGAGGGGTTCGAAGGGAACATCTGATACGAGCTTCATTCTGAGCTTTTAAACTCATGCTTGCAAGCTGCTAGTGCTTTTTTAAATAGCACTCATATTTTTCGCACCTATGAAACTTGTTTCTCTTAACGAGATGTTTTCAGGCTCCTCGTCATTTATATCGATTTCCCTCCAAAAATACTATCAAAACAAACCTCGAGGACAATTTGGGAATTTCCGTTTTTTTTTGGCGTGAGTTAGGAACGCAAATCATTATTAAAATGTAAAAATAATTTCAGACTGTCTCTGTGTTTTTTCGGATGCATCACGTACAGGTGAATTTTGATAACAAGAAAAGCGCGGGTAGCTTGAAAAAAAACTGGAGACATGAGACATATACTAATTCCATCTTGTGTCACCTGAAAAATCTAATTTTCGCATTTTTTAAATGAAATTTGTGTTTTTTAAGACTCACGACATAAAAATAATATGCACGTCTCGCCATGAGAAACATATCACCCTCGCCTTGGGCTCGGAAGGCAATTTTGCCTGTGGTGGAAGATGATGTATTTTTCAAGACTCGAGCATAAAATATCCTATTCCATAACAAAAACGAGTGCTTGGATTTCACACACCTTTTGTAAACTTCGTGCAGCCACTAAAAACGTCGGAATGACAAAATGTCTAAATTCAAACAGAACAAGTTGTCCTAAATCTTCCACATTTGGAGTTCCCACAATTTTTACTCCCTTTGATAATTCTTCACTACCCCGAAAAAGTCTGCAAAACGTGTGTGATTTCTTATCTAAAATTGCTATCACCATAAATGATACTCTCAAAAAATCCCAGCTAAAAGATAAAAATTTCAATACAAATCACGATACCAGCGAAACTATAAAACTCAATTTATGTCACCACTTGACTGAATGCAATTTAATTAAATTTCACCAAAATAATCTTAACGACGTGCTATAAAAAAACATGAGGCACTTATCACGGGAAATGTTGCCGAAAACATCCCCTAAATGCATTCACTCCCCACCTAATCACCTAAACTCGAAAGATATTGTTCAGTGAACCCTTTCAAGTGGCCATTGAATCCCCGACCCTTGGTACTTTCATCAGGAAATGGACTGAAGCGTGTGCACAGTGCCTCGGGCGAGGGTACATCCTCAAAACGCCAGAGAGGATGTGGAAACAGCCGACGCAATTCATTTGAGACTCTCACAGAGCTACAGGTGCAGGATCTCCTAGATCGAGCAGTTGATTACACCGAAGACTGGACATGTCATCAGTTGGAGACAATTCATGCAGCCCTCGAACGAGTCCTTAATTATTCCGAGGGAGATGTCTTCCCAGCTTTCACCAAGTGTCTCGAGAATTTTCGAAAAAATCAACGAACCCGAGACGTTAATTAACTATTTCAATTCTGAACCTACCTCTCTTGTATTATAGTAAACACATGTTGAGTCTGATTGTAAATGTATTGATTTTCTCTTGATACCACGCGAAGGAAATATAATACTGGGGCTGAACTGATGGGCAATTGTAGGTGAAAGCTTTGCGGATCCTATTCTTATGCCAAATCTTTCCTTACGTCAATGCTTCTTTCGTGGGACGTTGATCAGAATTGAAAGGGGAGATTCAAAAGATGATGGTACATTCAGTGCACTCAATCTCAATTTAATCTGGAGAAGATTAAAATGAGATGATATCTCAGGATTTCTTGTTATTGAAAGAATATTCGCTGAAGTCTTTGGCACAAGTCTTTTTTTTATTTATTTATTAATTTTTATTTTCTTTCGTTTAACAATAGTTTACATTTATCCAACTTTTTTCATGGTTTATCGTTTCTTGATTCGACAATGAAAAGAATCTTCTTCAATTGAGGAAGACTCTTTTAAGGATTAAAGGATTTTCGTTTGAGATTCCGACTAGCAGAACATTTTCGCGGTGGAAATCCCGGCTTTTTCCCAGTGTGCACCCCATGGGACAGACAATATTCGAAGAGGAAACATTTTTTTTCGTGTTAGAAATGAAAAATCCTTGATGTTAACAGAAATGTTTCTGTATTTACGACAATAGAATTTTCCTTCATTTTTTTTGGTAATTTCTGCATTGTACAGAGAATAGTGTTTTGAATTCAGAAAACTTTTTTTGTAACACTTAGGAATTTCGTTGAACAGCAAACGAGTACTTTTTGTTTATTATTTAAGATAGTATTCCCGTATATCCCGTATATAAGCATCGATGGAATTTGGATGAAAATTGACATGCAAATAGACTTTTTGTTTTTCTTTCTTTAATGATTATTTTACATCGCTTCAAGTCGGAGGAGGCTATGTGGAGATTCATGGAGACTTTTTGAACGCGGCTAGGTCTCACCAGTCTACCCAGCCAGGAATCGAACCTGGAACCTATCCGCTGTGAGGCAACGACCTTCACCACTACGTCAGGCCACCGGGTATACAGTTACAGTTAGTCACTTTAATGCAAAAATGATTCAGTTAAATTTTTAGAAGGCTAAATGGGCCAGAACAATAGTTATTCGTTTTCTTATGACAGCATACCATTTTTTTTAGTTTTAAAAATTATAACGATTAGGCTTTTATGAAATTAGTTAATTAGAAATTTTCATTCATGGGTTATAAATGTTAAAATTAATTAATTAATTAAATAAAAGTGTGGAACCAATGTATGTGGCAACAACACTATACTGAAGTCAGCATAAGTTTTAACATTGATTTTAGGAGTGGGGGACATGGTTACAAGTGGTAACTACGTGGAGTGGGGGTACCCAGAGAAGTAAAAGCTTATGCTGACTTTAGTATACGCAGAATAGGTGAGCTGTCGTTACAGAAACACAACAAATAAATCGAAATACATCACAGAGGGGTGCAAGTCGTTGAGCAATGTTGTCAAATCAAACTACCGCGCTAACCAAAGTCATCAGTACTCTAGCTTGACTCATGATGTACCAGAAGTGCTGCCTTAAAAATGCCCGCCAATCTTGAAAGTTGTGAATGAGCCTTATGATTGAAGAACATAAATTTCAGAGTAGCTACATAACTTTCATAAACTATTGATGAAAAACATTCTGGAAATTCTTTATTTTTCAATTATTTAATTTATGATGTCGTCAGGAACTGAATTTTTTGATTCGTACACATTGGAAATATATTCCGTGACACTGGAAATGCGATTTATATCTCTGAAGGAGCTCAAATGGAAATCCCTGGTTGTGCCCTGGTGGTTTGGAGTGATCTAGAGATTCCCAATTTTACTTTATTGCACTTGGAAGAGGCCGAGATTCTCATATCCTCTGGGGGACAATTCTTGAGACATATTTGCTGCTCTCAATTTGCTCGTCAAAAAATTATTCATCAGGATGTATTGATCTTTTACAGAATATCTGATTGGTCATACCTTATACATTTAACTAATTGTCAAGAGTCATTTCCACTGAATTTTTAGCGAAGTTTGGAAAATTGAAAATCTAGAAATTGTAAACCTCTCTTCAATTATAAAATTATTATCAATTATCAAAATTTACAAAAATTCATCATTTCATTTTAAACTATCGTAAATTTTCAGGAAATTTGACCAATTTCCTTGAAATTCTTTACATTTTCACTAGAAATTTGACAGTTAGCATTCATAATTTAATAAAAGTTGAGGTAAACAGTGAATTTTTTTTATCTTCATGCCACTTGAAAATCGACACTTTCTTTGGGTCTTGTCAAAAAAATTGGAGTTTCACCGGGGTTTCCTCAAATCAAATAAAGGAAAATCTTTTTAACAGACAACTCAAGCTTTGCTTCTTTATTTCAAGGGAAATAAATGAATAAGTCACTTGTTGAATGGATACCAATTGTTCGATTCCAGAACGACGAATAATTGATTCTTCCCCTGAAACAAGAATTCATTTTTCCCTTTGTAGAATATTAACATGTTATTGAATTAGATATCATTTCTCCCCTGCGGGTTCCACGACTTACGTCATGGACTCTCCGCGAGGGGAATATTGAATAATGAAAGCCGCCCTTTTTCCAGAATGATCATTCCACTGTTTCTTTTATGCCCATTGCACCCTCCCCTCAATCTCTATGATCATTATCTCCAGAACATGGCCTGAAAATTATTATGCGACAAATAGCAGTGTATAAGCCGAGTCAAAAAGTATTATCCGACTTATTTGATTATAATTCTCGCCTTCGGTTTATACCCTCACATTCGTCAGATCATACTTTTTTGGATGAATACAGAAAGAAAAGTACCGGAAAAATTACGGAACTTTTACATATTCGTGGGGTGACCTTGGTTTTCGGGAAAAAATACTGTATGTTCCGTAAAAATTTTCGCAGCGAGCAGGAATTTTTACCAAAATTTTAGGACAATTTTACGGTACTTCCAGTAGTTTTTCCCGAAAAACAAGGTCACCCCACGAATACGTGAAAGTTCCGTAATTTTTCCGGTATTTTTCTCTCCGTGTAGTGAACCAAATATTTCGTGAATCTAAGACACTCTCTCACTGGACGATTCCTCCGGCGAAAATATTCCTGAAAGAAAATATATTCATACAAATTATTCATTGGTGCACAAATATGATTTACATAATTTTATAAACTAATTGTGGGAAGAAACAAGAAATTGAATACTGATAAGGATAATCAAGACCTTAGAGGGGTTTTAATTTTTTAATCGCAAAATGTTTTATATAATGATTGCTAAATTTCTATATTTATAAACAATCCTGAAAGTTTCTCCCGTGATCATTATTTGAGCTGAAATTTTTTCTGTGCGAGATTCATCAAGTGGAATTCTTCTTAAGTGAATTTCACAAGGACAATTATACCTGCCATTTCTTCCTGGAATATATTTCCAGGGACATTTTGTCCGGGGAATTTTTTCCGGGAGATTTTGTCCGGCGGAAAATGACCGACTCCATGTTTCGTTACTGGGTCCGATAACCGCGTTCAAACCGAAGTGAGTTCACCAACAATTCCACCTAAAAGCTAATAATTTCCATATAAATTACGGTTTTAACAATAGTTCATCGTACGGCTCTTATCAAAAAGTATTTTCCTTCCACTTGTAGCATAATGCACTAATTTAACTCGGACGGCGCTAGACGTCTAATCGATTTTGTCTACCGGCAGAATTCTCAACACCTCACCAACTCACCCACAAAATATCGGGAAAAGTATAAAACCGAACACTACGAAATCCACACATGAAGAATTTCAATAAAAATTCCTCTATTTTCCCCTCCATTCTTGAAAACTAAATATATTTCACTCATGCACACCGACAAACAAATAAAACAAATAACTTACCCTTTCCAATAAAGAAATCATCTACGAGTTCTCAACGCCTAACGAATTATCGGTTCTGACTACGTCAATGACCTAGATTAAATCCATAGAAAAATATATTGCAAAGGAGAAATTCAATCAGTGACTTGCTCTGTAAAATAATTGTTGCTGAAAGCAGCCTGAGGGGTTAATCAGTCCAACACGTGGGCTCTATAAACTAGTGACTGAAATATCGGATAACCTTCCTAATTCAATTACTCTGCGAATTGGATCCATCAGTCGACCTCCGAAAACTTAATTTCGCCCCTCGACGCGTCCGAATTTCACACCTCCGCTGTATACCGAGAAAATCCATTCCAAAATAGTCCAAACAACAGCCATCAAATTACAACAACATGAAATCCTCACAAATTCGTCTGCAAAAGTATTCAACACGCATTGTGTTCGTTAACTCAATCAACTAAATACAATCTGCGGTAGCAAAAAAGCCCAAGTAAAACGCGCCGCGAAAAGTGGAATGGCCAAACATCTGCAAATTGCGTTATTCATCTCAAGTCTTTCGCTCTCTCCAATCATTCTCTCCACCACCAACACCGGACTTATTGTCGAGTGGACATTTGCAGTCATACAGACTCCCTAGACACTTATCACAGTGCACTAGTTAACTCCAGAGTGTTTGCATCGTAAATTCGCGAGTTGGTAATTCGAAATCACCAGTGGCTTTCGAGAGACGTGAGTACATCCCAAAACCCCTTAAACACATTATCGAAAAAAAGCAACGTTGAATCAAAGCTTAATAAACTAAGACAATTGAACCACCATAGAAAATTAATATTTATTGATTGATAGTAACTGCCATAAATGACGATGAAATATAGCTGACATTAATCCATAAAGTACAACACTGACCACATGAACACCTAATGAAAAGCAGTTACAACTATATTCATCACCGGCTGATAAAAAAAACGTCTTAAAACTAAACATCAATATTGTGAATATTGATCTATAAAAATCCTCCAATAGTCTTATTCTCTCTGAATTACGACACTAGCGGTAGAAAACTATCCTAAACAACAAATCTTGGTCCTTTGGGATCTTGCGAGCCATGAAATAGAGTCTCTAAACTTAACCATATATCACATCTCTTTTGGTTGTTCCATTCGTAAAGATTAAAACTTAAAAGTATTCAAGTACACCGCACTAGGTTCATTCACGATCAAACAAGTAATGATCCATAGTCAACTCTTCTTTAATAGCAACCATCGAGTCACGATTGACAATGCATTCGATGGGTGTTTCATGCGCGGAGAAGCATTCGACGTTTTTCGATGCTCGCCAGAATCCCGATGACTGATCCAAAGCATCATGATGACTGACAGCCACATCTAATTGGGTGTCACCAAAGAAATCCCCCGAGAAACCTTTTGCATACTCTTTATTACCAACATTATCTTTAATAACAAATGTACAACTCTCCTCATCGTCTTCGAAACGAAGAGTGAAGTTGTTCTCTTCTTCATCATCGCTTTCCATTTTGTTGAGATTCTCGTAGAAGTTGGGGGTTTGGAGGCCAGCGTCCTCTTGGTCATGACAACTTAAGCTGTTTTCGGCAGACATCAGATCCCTGATGGCGTCGGAGATGCTGAGGCCCTTCATGGAATCACTGGGTTCTCCTTTAATGCTGATAAAGGGTGCCTGATTCTTCCTGATCTCCAGAACCTTTTCTACCTCGTCATCAGAATGGTAGCTGGACTCGGTGAGATCATAGCAGGGTGGCTTCGTTGGAATCACAGTTATGTCGTTGATGTCTTCTGTATCGTCCAAGGTGATTACTTCTTTCTTCATATTCCTGATGGAAGTGGTGGACTTGAGGAGCCATTTGGGCACTTGTGAGGATGCGACGCTGGCTGAAGAACTCTCGTGTTCAACGATACCTGCAGACGAGGTTTCAACAGAGTCTTGAGATTTGGACAAATTGAGCTTTGGACAGTTATTGTTGTTATCATCCCACGACCTGGCGTTGTTCCTCACGCAACAATGGCAGCTGGTGGCCCTGCAGAGAGGCAGATCGAATGAGACACCGAGTGATGGAGCTGAACACGGACGACTATCACTGGACTTTGATTCGTACTTTCTACGGATCTTGCTACCAGATACCTCCAATTGTGCCTCGAGGCTACTATCAAAGAAATTAGACATCTGTGGCACCTGATCTCCTTCTCTATACTCATAATGGCTGTCTGAATGGCTGTGGCGACGTTTCAGATGACTTCGTTTGATCCACTTTGTGCTGACTGTCTCGTTGTTGAGCTTGAGGGTCACCTTCAGTCGATTGTGTCGCTTCTTCATGTGATCCTGCACATCGGTCTCACATTTGAACAGTTTCTTACACACTTTGCATTGATCGCCGGCGATCAAAACCCGACAGGGTTTCATAGATAAACTAACTCTCTCATTTTGATCTTTCATCCTTGGTAAATCCACTGTACCCGTATTTATATCACAAAAACACTCAACTTTGTTGCACAATTGGCAGGTCAATCCTTGGGATTGTGTCGATTGTGTAAGTCCAATGGAGCGTAGAAAGTCGATTTTACCGGTGACAGTTGCAGCATCAATTGTTGACTCAAGACGTCTGTTCTTCGGTGCTCTCAAATGGTATCGGTTGAAGTCACCTCCTGCACACAAACGTGGCGCCATTTTGTCGTCTTCTCTCGTCCACTCGTCTAAATGAAACAAAACAAAATGGATGGTACCTCCGTTTTCCAGGCAAAAAATAGCGCTTACTGTCTAACAGATAATATTTATCTTATCGCAATACCGGATACAGCTTATCGCCTACTGATAAAAGCCACATTTCTCAGAAAACATTTTTCAAGGTTCGTGTTCCTTCCCGAGGTGTGTTAATCCACTCGATAAAAATTTCTCGAGCGAATTATTCGCGAATATATCGGAGTTCTCGCTGAATACACCGAGGCTTAACAAAAAAAAAAGAGGGGCGGGCAGAATATCTTATTTTTAAAGAACATTGCGTGCAATGTTGATGAAAAAAAAATATCGATATCTCAGAGAATCACACGCCGACGCGCTACATTTCCTGCCATGAAGACCAAAAGAAAAGTTCCAAGTAACTGCTAAAATTGCTCGTACATGACAGTAGTCAATTTTCCTCACACATTGTGTTAAAAGAAATAGTCTATTATATTTTCTCCCTTCCTTCAAACTGCCACATGCTGGCGGAGATCACAACGGCAGTTGCGTATCCGTGATATATTATTCTCAAGAGCCTTCCGGCTCGACAGACGAGTCTATAACCGTTTAAATCCACCTCATATTCTATGCAAATAAACATGTTAGGGAAGAAATAACACTCGGGAAAAAACGATAAAAATTGAAATAATACGGTAGAAACTGGCCAGCGTGACCACTCAATAATTCAATATTGGTAAATATATGCACGGCAATACCAGGAATAGGTATCAGAGTTCCAAAGAAGAGGATTGTGATGCTATAATAATAATACTCTGTATCAAATAACGAAAACAATAATGACTCATAGGTCTTTGAATGGAAGCGAGTCTGTGCCGGTCGAGTCAAAGTTGGCGCTCGTCTATTTCTCACGAGCCTTTAGTACTCTCTCACTCTCCTTTGTCCAGAGGTACTGCCCTCTCTCCCTCCATCGACCTCAGTCACTCACTCGCTCTCTCTCTCTCTTTCTCTGTGTCTCTCTCTCACTCTTTTTCTCTCGTATTTTACCGCAAGAATTTTTCAGCCCCCACAGTCACAACACAGGCACAATGTGTCCCTTATCGATGCTTGCAACATGAAAAAATAATAAAACCACCGACTGGAACTCGTTGAGTTCTTAATCACCAACAAAAGAACTGGAATTGGTATAGAAAAAAGCCCATTGGAATACCAGAACAAAGAGATGGAACAATCGTGCTAACACAACAACGAAGACAAAGCCGGTTTTATGTTAATTAAGAAACTTACAGGCTTCGTTATACGTGGAATCCTGAATCTTCGAAAATGATGGAAATAGCATCACGTCTGATATATTGCAAGTGAGCATGACATTAGTTTGATGTGTCAGGGAAAAATAATCACCTCTGTCTAGAACTTGGCTCACTATTTCAAAATAACTCTGATGAAAGGGAGCGAGTGTGGAATATAATGTGGAATGTCAGAGGCTAATGAACTCTCTGGCTGATTTGAAGTCTCGATTGAAGAACTTCACTTGCCTTTCGAGGAACTTGTGAATTTTATTGAAATGATGATGGAAATAATCGAGGTATTCCCCCTTCGATGAACACCTGAGGTGTGCGCGCACAACTTCCTTCCAGCGGCAACTGCCTGCCTCTGTTGAAGGGAAACGCCGGAATACCGAGCACAATATCCTTGGCCTCGTGGGCCACCAGGCTTCAGCTTTACAACACAATGCGCCAACCAATGACGCACTTCAGCCACCCGCATCGACCAATCAGCTGCCACGCTGACTGCTCAGGCTTTCCTCAGGGATTTTTGTATTGAGAGTAGGGGATGCTTACTCGTAGGGATACCATCAAAATTCATCCCTCCAAACCTCCAACAACTGTTTGATGCAACGCCTGTTTAATTGGATATCACCATATCCACGAGCATCATTGAGGTAATCACGATCTGATCCGGGAAATGGAAGTTATGGAAATCCCATTAACTTTGCTTTACCCAGCAGAAGGGCAATTGTAGAAATTCTTCTCTTTTAAAGTACAATTGAAACTTTGAATAGGGGTAACTTTCGCGTTAGTATTTTATAGTTTCGACGGTATTCAGGTAGTTCTTTCACAAGTTTTATAACGCCAACCATAAAAAGATTTATGAAAAATACTACGGGACTCTGAAAATTGTGCTAATCAATCTCCATATGGGTCTCCTGGTAACTGCAAAGTTGACCAATTGTCTTCCAGGGGAGCTGATGTTATTAACAAATGCTGGATCATCTGAATGACCTTCTAGGGATTATTTAATAACGCTCTCAGCGATAGGAGACATACTGAACTGTTATTGGTGGGTGCATTGAAAGGCCTGTAACTGAAACTATCATTACAGTTTGGTGATGTAACGATCGATAGCTCCTCCATATGTCGAAACTTTAACCCCTGTAAACTACGAATCACGGAGGGTGGATACATGAAATTATTGTTGTAAAATTCTTTCGGCTATTGCTGAAAACGAAACATGATTTTTTTTTTAAGTTTCTCTATTTTATAGATCGATGAGAGTATTGCGACAAACGGTCAACGTCGTGCGCGAAATTTCTCCTGGATGTGAGGGAAAATTGTGAAAGGGAATAATGATATTCAATTGTTATAATCCAAGGGCGGTTGAGTATTTTCAACCCTCCCTGGCCTCCGCGTAATTGTTGTGTTGAGGGTATTATTTTCTTCACTCCTGCCGACACTGAATTCTTGATTGGTCTTACTGACTTTTGCGATAGAAGTGTTCTGCACGAGTAATATTGGAATAACCCGTCGATATATTATTCATTTTCACTTCCAGGTGTTCCCTCTTCCCTCTGAATCTTAAATCATCACGTGATTCATGCAGATGTCATTCGTATTAATAGAGTATGATGTCATTGCAAAGTCTGTAAGTATTTTTTTTTATCTCCTCAATTGATGTGCTGAATATTTTTTCTTTTTAATTATCGAGGTAAAGGGCTTATAGGAACTGTTTTGCATATGAATGAGGCCTTTGTTTGAGATTATTTCCTGGAATTTCCAACTCATGCAACGAGTGGGTTAAATTTTTTTTCTGATTCTGTGATGCCAGCGGGTCCTGTGGCGCAACGGATAACGCGTCTGACTACGGATCAGAAGATTCCAGGTTCGAATCCTGGCAGGATCGAATAATTTTTTTTCATTTTTGCTTGATTTTTCGATAGACAATGACGAGATAAATGGATATTTCCGTGTAAAAATCTGATTTTGAAAATTTTCCAGTCGCTACAATAAGTGAACTGTACGTAGAGTGCCACCACCAGACGTTATGTAATAGGTCACACATCCGAGCCCTCGACTCAAGTGGGCCTCTTGAAAAAAAAGTATTTGCTTCGCTCAGGCAAAAAACATTCATTCAAACAGGAAAGTGGTGATGATCATGTAGAAAATAAGTTTTATACAGTTTCACGCAGATCAAAATATATTTTGAGTACCAGTGGCCGATAGGCAACGCTATTAAGGGGTTACATGAGTTTCGCAGTTTGAAAAAATTGATTTTTTCTTTGCTCTTTCTTTTCTATAAAATGTCGAGAATATTGTCCGAATAATTCCAAATCGATCAGAGCAAACGTTTTGGAGATAGAGCGTTGAAAAATTCCTCTCCCAAGGCCAGGTGTATTGTCGCTCAAAACTTTAAGGTTGTCGTATCGTTAAATTTTTATTCGACAGTTTTCGTTCAAAACTTTATAGTGAATACTTCAAAAAAGCTAGCTACAGAATGAGCTCTTTCTATTTGCGAATAATCTTTTTGAACTTGAGATATAAATTTTTGAAATTCGAGTGATTTAACACGTGTTTAGATGGAGTTTCACCGATTAGAATTTTGGCAATATCAATGGCTCCACAGTTTTCGAAATAAAAAAAAAAAGAATATATATATCGTGGGAGGAAATACAGAAAAAAATGAAATCGATTGACCATTTGGTGTACGCGATATAATTATCGAAAATCCATAAATTTATATAATTGAAAATAGTTAATATGGAAAATATATAGTTATGCTTTAGCTGTCCACGTACAATGCAATCAATCAAGTGCGACTATATACCGTGAAAGAAATATGTTCTAAACTGGCCCGGTTTACAGCGGACAAACTTTTTGCAGAGACTATCGCGCTACAACAGCCTTAAGGATATTCTGCGTGTATAGTCAAAACAAAAGTTTATGACCCTTTCTATAATTCGTTTTATTTATCGCAATTAATTTTCAATTAATATTTCAATGTGTTCATTAGTTAAAGTAATAGCCATAGACAATTATTATATTATATTTGATTTTATGAATAAATATTGTTTAAACAAATTAATGAAAAAAAAGAATTGTAGTCAATGGTCATGACATTTTTCTGTCAATTTATATCTGCTTTAATAGTAAATTTTCAAAATTCCAACAAAATTTTATATTTTGAACTATATTTACGGAATCTTATTTTCCATATAAAAGATCGTCTTAATTGGAAACTCAATAATTAATAACCACAAAACGGTGTTGTGAATCAATTTTTAATATTATACAGGCACCTGTTGTCGCTCCAAAAACATTATGGCGAAATTTCAAGCAATTCTTATATCTTCGCCAATACATGCAAAACACCCTTCAACGCGTTTTTCTCGAAACGGTGTTTTTAAAGTTAGTTGGTGTGCTTTTTCGAAAACCGCTGAACCGATCTTGCAGAAATTTTGTACACGTCTTCGAGATACTATTATCCACTTTTTGAAAAAAAGGATTTCTTGTTAATGGCAACCATTTTAAAAAATACAACATGTAGCAGAAATTCCATCGGAATTGCTAATTTTTCATAAAAAGGTCTGCCAAGAATTCAATTACTTTATTTTTCCCTTATTCAAAAACTAGTTCAAGGCGTTGCCTGGAAGCCGCAATTTTTGATTGTTCTATGCAATTTCGAATGATCCTATCATGAGTTCTGCTATCAACCCGAGGCCACCTTTTTTCGAACGGGTCCCTAATAATGACGTCTCAACGGCTAAATTTTCCTTGCTTAAATATGTATCTTTAACATAACAGAAAGTTTGAATTCAATATTGCATTCTTCATATGATAACAAAATGTTAAAAATATGCTGTTTTTTCGCCCAGGAAACCCATGTAACCTCTCAAACAAAGCTAGTAAAATTTGCCAGAAATATCTCGATATTTTTCTTTTTTGAAACTTTATATCTCAAAAACCGCCCGCGAAGGGTATAAATCCAGAAAGTCGAGATATATTCGTATTTTGTAACGCAATATCTAGTTGACAGCCGAGGTGGTTATGTAATATATCTATATACCCAATTGGGCAATATTAACGGAGTTCGGCAAATAAGACGCAAAATTGTGACTCATGACACGTGAATGGATAATAAAAACCCATGCCCACATATCGTGATATGTATCGTTGCAATTTTGTACTGTTTGAAGTTTTAGGATAAAAGAAGCAATGTGTCAGCTTTTGTTGTAGGTTCCCTTAAACAAATGGGCTTATCTCTTATGATGATGATGAGTATGATAATAATAATAATAATTTTGATAATTTTATGACGCTCTACATTAGGTGCATTCACTGATGAAAACAATTACTTTCGCTAAATATATTTACTTGCCACCAGTAAATCTGGTAATCATTCTATAAATACTCCCTTAAGATATATTAAGGCCAAATATATTTTCCTGTGGATATTAAATATACTTGAGAAAATAATTCTTTTTCCAATAGTTCGCGATAGATTGGTTTCATGCTGAGTTCCAAAATAATTTTCAAACTTTACGCGTTTTGTCTTTCACTTTTGTTGTGGAGTATTGGAGTTTTTCTCTTCTTATTGGCTTCATAATATGTCTAGAGACGCGTAAAAATGTTTAATGGAATCGGTTGGAGAAATATTAGAAGCTATTGGATTCCGAAGGAATGCGAGGCAATATAAAGATCGCCCATAGAGAAGACGATGCCCGAATAAATATATCTAAAATATTAAACATTCCAGATATATTTACTTCGTGCAGGTTTTGTAACTGTCACCAAATATTTCTTTATTAAATTACAACTGTAAATGAAGAATTTCCGGAATTCCCAACTGTGTATATCCTCTCCTCCCATACGATGAAATGCAAAATGGATCAATAAAATTTATTGAGCTTGAAATGTACGTGAAGTGGTGGATTCATGAGATTCTTCGCTTACAATTGTATGCTTACGAGGCATACTCGGTGAATATTACAATTCGTTTGGTTTTCAATCCCCTCAAGGTTCGTTTGCTGCGATCACGAGCTATATTTACTCATCTCACTGTACCATGTTTATTATCATCAAAATAATATTGGACCCGAGTAATATCCATGTTTGCTTGTTAGCTGCAATACTGAAATCGGATGTGATGCTGCATATGACGTCAGCAGAATGCAAATACTGACAACATATTCATGATCGCGTCCGACGCTTCTTTCAATAATACTCGCCATCATTTTCATTTCGAGAAAAAAACTGAATAAACTTACAGTTCCTGTGGGAAGAGGGTGGAGACACTTTTGTCAATATACCGCAATAATTCCCAACTGTTACAAATTTTATCTATGTATTGTTATTGTGTTTGTTATAAAATACAGTTTGACAATTCTCTACACAGAGAAGAACTTCCTCGACGTCAGAAAATCTATCTTTCAAATTATTTATTCAGACTGAATCAATATTTTTTTATGAAATTCTGAATGTTTTTCTCTGTGTATACAATTATTAATGATTGTTTACTGTTGCAGGCACCACTTGAAATATTATGTGCTCCTAACAATCAACTTTGCTGTATTCGCAGAACAATCGGTTCCACGTGAGTTGCAAAAAAAGACACCCCAATTACAACACAACAATATGCATGCTATCTTCAACTTTAGATTGCACTCGAAACTTACAACAACTATTAGCCCCGAGCATTCCCAACGCTGAACTAAATTTTGAAGTGGAAAATTCCCGTGAATTCATGAGTGCGCTTGACGTATTTAACAGCTCTTGGCGATGTTGAAAAATTGCGCTCTACTTTACACATTCCATAAACTGGATAAGATTATTCATTGTACGTTTATAGTTCAGTAATTGTTGTTTTACGACGGGGGGGAAAAACATCTAGATATCCCATTTAGCTGATAATATCGTCAAGGTAAAAAAACATGTGGAGAAAATGATGAAAGAAAAATTCCCTCAGAGGAGATAAAATCTGAGTATTACGGCGTACCATGTGTGGGTTACAAGCCGGGAGAGGATGATCTCCAGACGTTGTTCGATGTCATCAGCCGTTACAGATTGGATTTCACTGAGAAACAATATCCGGGCGTGAGTCGTGTCAGGGGTACCACTCGCATGCAAACGGCATATCGCATTGACAGGGATGCCAATCTTACCCTCTCCACAAGGTAGTCCTTGAAAAATAACTAATGATTGGTCGAATCAACCTAATGAATCATCACGTTGATATTTTTCATGAGTCAGCTACGAATCATTATTGCAGACAGGTATTTCCCATTGGATTGCCCGAGGAATTCAGCTTCACGACTATATTCAGAACTTGGAGAACACCACGTGTAGCATGGCGAATTTTCCAAATATCAAATAGTCAGGGTATTCCGGAATTTTCCATCGAGCTCAATCCCAACGGACGTACACTCGATTTGACGATTGGGAATCACGACAAGTATCCGCAGACGTTCCAGTTTGATAATCCAAATGTAAGATATTGGATCGATCATGCGGATTTGTCATTTTTTTATGCTTCTATTTTCTATTTTATTCTTTATGCCACGAGTTTTCTTTTCATCTTTCCAAAGGATTTCAATGTAAAAATTGTTTGACTTACAATTACGTTCGACAAGTCGTCTTCTTGTTGCGAATTCATTGCTCATGATTTTTCAGAGAAGTACCAAATCTCTTGACTAAGGTTTTTTCTTCCAGTACTTCGTACTTCACATAAAACTTTTTTTCATTCCAGCTATTTGAAAACAAGCAATGGCACAAGGTTCAGGTGTCTGTCTTCCGCGAGAAAGCTAATGTCTATGTAGACTGTGTCCTCTTAGGCTCCACGAAATTGCAAAATTGGTGGCCAATAGACGTCGGCGGACAAATATCGATATCCCGAACAATGGAGTATCCGCAGACAGTGCCGGTAAGTCCCCCGGGATATTCAGCAATCTCCCAGTGACATACTCCACATGTTAATTAAGCGCCTAGATTATTTTATCATGATGACATACGTGACCGGCATAAAGTAAATATTATTCTCAATCAATGTGTGCATCTGGGCTGCCCAGATGACCCAAATGATCAGCAGCCGGAATGTCTCGATTCAAAGAGTTCTCCGAAGTCGTCGGCTCCTTTCATGTTTCTTTTGCAAGAATTATTTCCAACTTGTGCATTTTCTTTCAGATCGATCTCCAGTGGATGATCGTCGACTGCGACCCGACGAAACCGGAACGAGAACGATGTGATGAGCTTCCGGTAAGTCTTCCTTTTCCCCAGAATGTCTTCGGCTCTGCTAATAATTTTCCCTCAGTTGATAGTTTATGAACAAAAAAAAACGACATGTGACACTGTCTGCCCGCAAGGACCTCCTGGCGCCAACGGGACGCAAGTGAGTATCCGCCCCCTTCAGTTTTTTTGTACAAAGGCTATTCCATTGGTCTGATATAGCACCTAAAGAAATGCTGATTTGAGTTAATGTCAGCGTGAATCTCCCTGATTATCGACTTGATTCACGTCGATTTATCAATTCATGTATGATTTTCCACTTGATCTGAGTGAATTTTCCATGAATATCATGCTTTTACACAATCGTGATCCAAAATCGTTCGTGATTGAAGAAATTCTTTGATCAATTAAGGTAGTACTCGCGAATATGAAAGCAACGATAAGATTTTTATGAAAATTCACATGCAGATAAACTTTAATGCAAAAATGACTCAGTTGAATTTTTTGAAGTCTGAATGGGCCAGAACAATAGTTATTAATCTATTTATTTTTCGACGATTAACATTGAGTCTTATGGCAGTTCACGATTTTTTTTAGTTTTAAAAATTCCATTGGGTTTTTCATGAAAGTTTTTAAGGTATATGTACAGATGTTAAAGAACATTTTGCGCGTCGAAAAATTGTCAGTCATGGGCTATAAATGTTGAAATTAATTAATTAAGTGTGAAACCTATAGATGTGGCAACAACGCTACGCAGGTTAGGTGAGCTGTCGTTACAGAAACACAACGTACACATCAAAACACATCAAACAGGCGTGCAAGCTATTGACTACAGTTGTCAAACCAAGTTACCGCGTTAATCAAAGTCATCAGTACTCTAGCTTGACTCATGATGTACCGGGGGTACTACCTTAAGCTGCAGAGCCGACTTAAGGATGTTTTGCTGGTATTTTGTTATTTTTCCTGTTTTTCTGAGATTTATTGAAAACTATCGATCGGATTGGGATATGAAAATATAGCGTTTGTCCGTTCCATCATGATTTCACTCTTTCATAAAGTTTCATCCCGATACACTAATTTTTGTAACTTTTCACTGAAATTTAATAAAAAATCAATAAATTTTAGTGAAAAGTTATAAAAATTAGTTGTTGTTTACTCCAAATCTCAGTTATTTCTAAAGGATAAACCATCTTATTATTCGGGTAGTTCCCCAACAATTTAGAATAATTACTTTATTCCTCACGTAGTTCCCCAACAAAATACAGCATAAGAAAGATTCATTCATCAGGGGACTCACCCCAATAATCATTAAACACTTCGATAAATGAAACCTTGGGCCTTTCCCCAATGAACTTCAATTCCCCCATTGACGTCACAAACCTAGCCGTTCTAAAACCCTTGATGCCCAAAATATGGACATATTCGCCATTTTTCCTTTCTTTCCCCTTCCACTCACCAATCCGCCCTTAGATACATTTAAATAAGGGAACTTCGATATTTTAAGACAGAATTAGTTTAGCAAAGATAACGAGAAGACCAGAACCTCTGTACAATCCAGACGGAATTGCTCGAATCAGAGTACCTCAAGACTCACTAGTTGTTAATTATATATATATATCTTCGTAAATAAAAGTATTAGTTAATTTTAAAGTTACTTCAGTGTACTTTTTATTCTACGAAATCCAACATAGTCTATCGGAAAAATATGAAAAATAACAAAATATCCGCAGAACATCCTTAAATCGAACGAAAAATAATCAAGTCGTCGATTTAGAAAACAATTGATTCCCGACACCATTCAATCTGACTTGATCCAAGTGATAGTTTTGCAAGCTGAAGTCGACGATTCATCAGCTTGATGGATCTGAGTGTTTTGTCATTAGTGAAGTATTCACCTCCCAGGACGTAAAAGAAAGCTTTAAGGGCCGGGTGGACTATCTATCGAGCGTCATCTTTGATTTAAGGGCCGGGTGGACTATCTATCGAGCGTCATCTTTTATTTAAATTTTATCTTTTTAACCTAAAATACATAAAAATTTGGGATAAGTTTTGAGGTCACGAAAATCACTGGAGTTGGCATAAAAAAATAATGAAAAAAAAGAGGAAAAAATTTTGAAGGGCGCTAAAGAGCGATA
>NW_011887749.1:1002999-1024030 GCF_000806365.1 Fopius arisanus
TCCAGTGATTTTCGTGACCTCAAAACTTATCCCAAATTTTTATGTATTTTAGGCTAGAAAGATAAAATTTAAACAAAAGATGACGTTCTATAGGTAGTCCACCCGGGCCTTAAATCAAAAATGAATTTGGTTTGAATCAAAGAATCGAGTTAAATCAGATCGAACAACTGTTTTCAGCTAATGTACCGGTTTATGTTTCCCGCAGTCGGACTTGATTGATGCCTATCAATCGAAAAAAAATTATTAATCAACTAAATAAATCAATAAATCAATTCTCAATGTAATTCACTCCGACTTGATTCAGATTTTGGCTTGATTAAGAACTTTTTTTCGATGCAGACCCTCCCACCTTGTACACCATTTAAGATATTCGGACGACTCTCGGAAGTGGCTGAACAGTCGCGAAGAATGTGAATGATGAATGCCATCTTAATTTTTTAGGGACCCCGAGGATTCCCAGGATATCCTGGAGCACCAGGTCTCATTGGACTGAACGGTCTGAAAGGCGAGAAAGTGGGCAACTCCGAATTTCTTGATGATTTGCATGACAAAAGTGGCAAGCCGTTGCTAGTTCCTTTATGCCTGTTTTTTGTTCAAGTCAGGGTGAAACTGGGAATACAGGGGAGAGAGGCGACAGTGGAGATGCTGGACCACGAGGATTCCCAGGAATTCCTGGAGCTGATGGTGTACGGGGACCCATGGGAGTGCGAGTGAGATATTTAATGTGTTCTTGTGAAATAGAGAAAACGGAACTGGTAGCAAAGTGTTTTTTTTTGCTGTTAGGGACCACCTGGAATGCCCGGTCCGATGTTCGTCGATGGTAAGAGCTTCGGGGAGAAAGGCCAACCCGGGCAGAAAGGTCAGTTGTAATTGTCCGAAGTCATTATTCAATCTAACTCCATCAACTGTCCTTGAATTACAATTTCCATCGATGGAATTGCTTATTTGATTATGATATACTGACCTAAATTCTTAGCACTCGTTGAATCGATGAATGCCTGTAAATCAATTCTCCGCAATTCGTGTAGACAGTTTTATTGCACAGGAGATAGGAATCATATAAAACCGATGATTAGGAATCAATGGCTGAGATAGTTTCGAGCAGCTGATGACAACCAACTGCTTGAAATCGTCAGTCGATAAATTGATATTAACCCTTTGCTGATAGAATGTCTAAATTTGCTCCAGGTCAACGTGGAGAGAATGGATTTCCAGGGCTTCCTGGAGCACCTGGAGCAAAAGGTGATGTAGGCGAGGCGGGACTGCCTGGATTGAGGGGCTTGACAGGACTGCACGGAGAGCCAGGATCGATAGGGCCTACCGGGTTGCCCGGGCAAAAGGGAGAATCTGGACGCGATGGTATTATGTTGTCATTAACCCCAACATATGTTCCTTCATAGCATTGGCTTTTGCTTGATTCTTGTTCTGTTTTTTTTTACTAACGAAAATGGCTCGACTTTGAATTGTAACGCTGACCGTTGCCGATCACCAATGACTGCATGAAGGAACTCTCCACCGAAGCTTCTTCGTCTGTTTGCCTCTATGGAATGTGTAAATGATGAGCGGATCTGTTCGGTGGAGGTGTTCCCGCACCAATTCCTTTGGTTTGTGATGAGAATTTGGTGATACGATGCGGAAAAGGTTAAACAGTTCAAGTCCATTTTGGCAAAAGTCCAAACTTCAGCATTAGGCAATATCCCGAAATGTGTTGAAGATAGTGTCACATTTGGAGTTGAGAAGAATTTTAGAAGGTCATTTTGTGCCTGTTGCAACTCATTGATAGACAGGTTGTGCCCTCAACTCTTGGTGAACCATTGATTAATTGTGAATGTGACGGAAGTATGTATTGCTTGCAAACTTAATTGATAATTCTATGTAAATGAAAACTCCATGGGAAACCCATTAAGTTTTCTGACGACTGTCTTGGGTTTCCTTTCAGTACTGACTTTCAATTAGTGTTTGGTCGATTCTATTAAAATAATCAGCAGAACAAATTCTTTAAAAAAAGCCGATTGACAGAACAGGCTTCTCGAACAAGTCAATCCTCTTTGAATCAATTCCAAAATGACTCAAACCAATAGCTTCTATTATTTTTCTTAGCTTTCAATAGTTTTCGTATTGTTTTGTTACCCTAGCGTGATTCAATCCGGTATCTACTGGGTTAAAGTACGCAGGAAAATGATTAAAGTGTATATTCGATTGCGAATAGAATTTTTCAAAAACATGGATGCCATGAATTGGCATCACATTGGCTCCTGATGAAAACAAATTCGTTATAAATTTTAATCAAAAACGTACGTGTTCAGATGACGCTTTTTTCTCTCAGTGTAGGTTCTAGACTCAAAGAGATAAATCTCAGCGTCAGTTTATTGGGTGAGGTGAGGGCAATTATTTTCAAGATTAGATCTGTATTCCTTTTTTTTTGTAAATAAATGTGAAAATTGTCGAAAAAGGCCGATAATTGAATCATCACAGCTAATAAATTATTACTTTAACGATGTAATCTGCATGATCAGAATAGTTATGGGTTCGCATCCGTCGGAGCCTAACTTCTATCTGCCTCATGCATACCCAAACGGCTTCTTAAACGGTAAATTATTAAATCTTAAATAATTGGTTATATTTTATTAGTATAATCCAATTACACTGGCAAGTGTCACGTTGGCAATGCTGTATGTCCACATATTCAAGAATAACGCAATTGACCATAATCTGTACATAAATCTATAATAAATTACGAGATACCATGCGAAGTGTAAAGGCAAACTCTCGCCAATCTCTATCTCTATCTCTGCGGTATTAAATCAATAAACAATGCTGAATTAGTTATAATCCCATATATCCTAGGATATTGGCTCGTAGTATTATATCACCGTAAGCAATATGAAATCCATTCCGTATTCCCCTTCGATGCGATCGTTACGCCACCTTCCGAATAGTTCACCAACTAAGTTATAGATTTTCGCATTTTTGAGTTTCGAACTCCAGCTCTTATCCCTCCCCGCAAGGAGATTAGTAAAGTTAGATTACTACTTCGGTATCAAAGATTTAACGATGCTCTTCTAAAACATAATGTTCCAAAGCTTTGCAAATAAAAGACATGAAGCTGGGATTTGCTATGAGAATTTCAACGGAAAATTAGCAAAAGTTTCGGAAAAATTGTTTCATGTACCTTTACAGATGGGCTTGATGATGCCTTTGTTGTAAATTACACCTATTGTTCAATGGTGAGTCACTAAAATAATTGAATTTCACTTGTTATTGTGTATTGTTATATTCAAGTGAGGACTTTCTTTCTTTCTCAACAAACCATATCCAAACTGAAACCACATATGTAAAGTCTTCCGCTCTAGTAGCTTATCACACAGCTTGTACTATTGGGTAGATTCATAACAGCCCGGAAATGAGAATTATCAACAAATATAATTGCGGAAGCATATGCTCAGAATAAATAATGAGGAACGCCCGCGCGGTATCTTAAAAATGCTTGGCAGGCTAGGCAAAGAGGGTCACTCTCCTGAATTTCGAATGCATGAACATACGAATAGCATTGAAATAGAACCATTAGAGTGGTTTGTATAAATATATTTATACAAACCACTCTAATGGTTCTATTGATAATTTGAATTTAATTGAAATGATATATCATTTCATACAATGAAAAATACGTGAGTTTTCCAACTTCCGAGGGAATCAACTTTAAAATATAATGCGAGTGATTTACATCCATTTTAATATAGTTCAGGTATTCCGTTTAGGAAACCCGTCTCCTTTATTATGGAATTTGATTCATTGCACTGTTTAATGAACTTACTTCGATGAATCCTAATGACATGATATTTATTGACCTATATTAAGTGCTGTTTATCAATCTTTATCTGCAGGTGGTTTTCGAAATAGTTAAGCATAAAGAGAAAAAGTTGTTTGTTGTTGGAATAGATGGTTTGAATGATAAACGGATATTCTCTAGAATCACGAAATTTATTTCTCATGTCTCTTTACGAAGGCTTCAATAACTCATTCATCAATCTCAATTGATGACTTCTCATTGACTTTCATTGAGAGCTTTCCGTTGATCTTTTCTAAAACCCTCCGTAATTGTAATTGAAACATGTTAATTTGCGCCAATCGGTCGCTTTGCCTTGATCTCAATTGAATGTGCCTGTGATAATAAATCGTCATGTGCAGAAGAAACCGGAACGAATTTCTTCTGAATATTTCTAGGTCTAGTACGGAGAAAAGGGACGGAAAATTCCAACTAGACAGAGAAAGTTTCTCAATATTAAAAGAAAGATTCTATATCCCACGAAGTTTCTAGACACAGGAAAAATTTTTTCTTGATTCTATAAAACTTTGTCTAGATTCAAGAATTTTTTTTCTTAGAAAACATTGGCAATTAAAAAAAATTTCAGTCAAGCGGTTGAGATGTCCCATACGGGATGCGGTTTATATGCGAATGATATATGAATGATATATGAATGATATATGTATATTCATATATTCCGGTCAAAAAAGCTGTGTCAGACATATGTCATATTGCGTTTGGGTCGAAGTTAAAAGAATTGAAAACCGCAACTAATTAAAGATGAAGAAGAACGAATCAGGAAGAAAAAGCGTTACCGGTTTAATTTTCAAATCCGGATAGAGAAAGTATTGAAATGAAGATTTTTATAACCAAAAATTATTTGAGACCTGACATAAAATTGCTGAATTATGAGATGCGATGCACAGGATAACCATCCCATTTCTGACACCAATTTTGTTAGATTCAGGGAAATTGAAGTTCATTTATCATGAACTATTATAAATACGATTCAATTCGACCTAGTAACCAGAATAGTCATTTATGCTAGAAAGACTGAAAGGTATTTTGGGAACGTATTTTATCAGAATCCGCAGTGGTCGTAAAGCATTGCTTTACGGACTGAGTGACAAAACTATTTTTATGTCATTGCGGCCGGTAAAACGCGTTTCTAACCTCGTTTTGCTCGGATAAAAATGCGTTTTCGGCCACAATGACATAAAATAGTATCATAGCCACGGCGAAAAAAGTGATTCTGACTCATGCGCGTTATAATCCTCGTCTCCGACTCGGACTATAAAGTCACATTCGTCAGATTCCCTTTTTCCGTCCTAGGCGTGAAAAATACTATTATTCAATGGCTACATATCTACTTTAAAGTGTTTTGCACATCTGTACTTACCTATCAGTCTTCCAGATCAGGAAAGTAGTCCATAAGATAGATAACTTACGTAAATGGTAGGTGTTATTAACCGTCAATTCCAATAGATGAGAACAATGGCCAAGATAAAAAAATGGAACTTACGTACTTCCAATCTTTACAATTAATCTCACCCAGCACACCCACATTCATCCGTTAGTTTGAATTCAATGTTTAATCTAATAGTCAATTGATGGACTCGTTGAATAGAACACCTTCAGTATTCGTTGTTCACGAGAATCGAGTAATTTTGCAACTCATGAATCGGATTGATTGATGACGGATTGATCACTACGATGATGTGCGTAATTGTGATGAATATTGGTTCCAAATTATTCGGATTACTGATCAACGCTGGGCAGGTGAAATCTCACTGATTCCGGAATCACGTACCAAGTAATTAGTCATCCCTAGCAATTCCCCCTTTTGTGTGTCCCTTGTTAAAGCTAGGACGAGACTAATCATTAATTTTGGAAAACGGAAGGGGACGAGTTCGAGTGCAGTCAACGCATGGGTGCATTGAACGACTTGCCGATTCGACAAAATGTTGAACCGTCATCACATTCCAGGGATGAAGCCGTGCAGAGAATTGTGAAATCGATGGGTTTTATTCAGTTTTATTCGCCCCATTTGTAATTAGCAATGAAATTAATTTTTCATTAATAATTTTAAAAGGATGTGTTAATCTCCATCTACAACAGCATCAGTCTATTCATTGTTTGGATCACCTCTACTTATTACGATCAGGTGTTATTGCGTTACATTTTATAACAAAAACTTATTACATGAACAATTTATCAAAGCATTATTTATCATAGAGACTATACAGCATTACTTATCACTTAACTAACTAATTACAACGTTTCTAATATTTCTATTTTGATCACATTCAGATGTAACCCCTGGGATAGAATTTATTTGAGTGTGTTCAAAGTTTTCCATAGGGAAAATCAACATATTGACTTTGGTGTTAGTCTACTTCGTTCATCGCTGCACGTCCATCTGTGAATTTGAGTTGCATGTTTTTGTTTCGTCTGTTTGTAATTGTGAGTATGTAATTTCTGGTTGAGTTAATGCTGTTGTTCTTCTCGTAATTATGGACTGACGAATTTTGCTGTGATAAAATGTGGTGTAATTTAATTTTTCTGTAATAAAACGAGCCATAACGAACTATGCTATAATAAGATGGTGCCATTAATAGTGCCATAATATGTAGAGGATTACAACAATGTAATATGCAAAGCAATTAATAATTTTATAATTACAATCAAACAGTATGTCTCAAAGGCTATTACAACAATTCACCTGTAATAAGTTGATCTGTTGATTGATTTACAGAGAATTTTTGGCGCAGTAGTAAAGGTTCAATTAAACTATTTGCTTACTCATTTCGATTAGAAAATTATGGAGAGCGATTATGCCTTTGGGTTGGTGGATTATTCAAAACATCAGAAAACTAGTTCTTGAAATACTGGAAAAAACGGTTTTCGGCAAATTAATATATCTCGAGAAATACTTGACCGATTGATCTGAAGTTTTGCCCAAATGTGCTCCACAATAATACCCCTTCTCCCACGAAATTTAAGTTTTTCAGCTCGAACTTTAATCCGTTTTATAGTTTTTTTTATCTGAAAATAAAAAAACCGCACACGCATACAGACATACACACGCATACAGACATACACACGCATTCAATTGAACTTTGTATTTCCACATTTCATAGTATTCTATATTATTTTCAGGCAAAATTCCAAAATGGAAGAAATGATCGATCACAAGACTTCCATTTGCAGGCAAAGTGTTATTTTCCAGATTTTGGTCAATTACGTTATTGTTGAATATGTAGACATACAGCATTGTCAGCGTGACACTTGCCAGCGTAACTGGATTATGCTAATCATGTGATGGCTTATAAACAATTATGCATTTAAGAGGCCGTTTGGGTATGCCGAAGTCAGATCCAAATCGGGCTCCGACGTGTGTTAGTCGGAATCATTGTAATCAGTCAGATAATATAGTTGAAGTATTTATTTATGAGTTGCAAGAGGTATAGCCCTTAGGCTTTTTACACCTCCATGACCAGATACCTCACAATATAGTTGAAGTAATAAAATCTCATATTTAAATACCAATAAACTATCGGTGGGATTTATCCCTTCGAGCCTAGAACCAACTGTAGTCATAAGTACTCCCCACGCCGGGTAGAACAAAACCAATAACAACAACATCAGAGAAAAAAAATCTCAACCCGGCCTCTAGTCAAAACGTCAACAGATGTTTTTCTTCTAGTTACTCGCCGCTTGGTGGGGTACGTCGATTCTGAGAATTTTCTGCTCTTATTACCGTCGTTAGCTATAATATGAAGAGCGGACATCATCTCTGAGCGAATTTAGAAAAAGTGAAAGTGAAGTAAAATGTAAACTATCTTATACAAAGCATGCAGTCAGAATTTATGAAAGAGACAGAGGTGACAATTTTTCAGATGTTGCGCAGCTGCATTTTTTTCAGATGGTGAGCAGATGTATTTCCCTATGAAATTCCAGGAATTCCGGTTGACGTGAAAGTTTAAAGCAAAACATGGAAAAATGGTTTTCGTCGTCTTAGTTATATAAAACCGAATAAATCTTTTCAGGTATTCCGGGGTTAGTATCAGGTATTCCAGGGAGGATAGGACAAAAAGGAGAACCAGGCCTTCCTGGAACGGACGGATATCCAGGTACAAAAGGCGACAGTGGGTTACGGGTAATTTATGTATTCTATTATACTATTTCTTGCTCGAATCGATATATCGATTTAGGAGTTTGGAACTTTTGGAAAACTTAAGTGTCGGGGTTTTATCATTTAATAAACAGGGGCCGCCGGGTTTGAGGGGTGAACCAGGAATTCAAGGTCCTCCAGGACTTCCTGGAATGCCGGGAGAGCCGGGATTTCCTGGAAATGGAGGCGTCATCAGTGAAGAAGAGATTCGTAGCGTTTGCAGACAAGTGCTAAGAGGTTTGTTATGAAGATCTTGGGGAATTTATTGAGGAATTTTAAGGTGACAAAAACACTCGATACAAGTCACGTAAAAGTAATTATTATTTTGTAATTCGGAAGTGAAAATGAAGATGCAATGCAAATTATGAATGATCTAGTAAATTCTCAGAAATTTCATCAAATTTTAGTTACCATGTCATTTAAATTTTCAATTTTTGAAGTCCGAATTCAGTTTCAGTGAAAAACGGAATTCTAATTCATCTTGAAAACTCAAGAAAATTTTGTTTATGTCATTGCGGCCGGGAAAACGCGTTTCTAACCTCGCTTCGCTCCGATAAAAACGCGTTTTCGGCCACAATGACATAAAATAGCATCATAGCCACGGCGAAAAAAGTGATTCTGACTCATGCGCGTTATAATCCTCGTCTCCGCCCCTACCTATAAAGTCGCATTCGTCAGATTCCCTTTTTCCGTCCTAGGCGTGAAAAATACTATTTTCATGAGCGATTATTGATTTTTGTGATTGAATGAGATTAAAAACAAATCAATTTTTAATAGATTCGAACTTTGGGAGAATTCAAGTAATTTCCTAATAATGTGTCTAAGATAATATTTTTACTCCTTAAAAATACGCAGTATTGACGTACTTTTTACCAAACTCGCATACTAAAAATTCTCTAATATATTTGAGGACAAATCGACGAAAAGGAGTTCGTAATGAAATTCACCCTAACGCTTAGTATCGTATCGCATAGTCGCAATTCAGCCATTCATACCCGAAAATTACATAACGTTGAGTGAAATTTATGTGAGAAATGGTAATTTACCCCCCGCATTATGCAATTTCTACTTTCCTATACAATTACTAACTGTTAAAATGAATGCTATCAGAAGTTTTTTCCCGTGTCTTTTTTTTGATGCACCAATTTATTCTACAGCTTTATTTTTCCGATTGAATTGCCTCTTCGCATTACTTTTTGATGAGTTTATTCAATGAGTGGTGCCTTCAAGGATAATCGGGAGTGGTGGAAGGTTTAGAGAAAAATGTTGTCAATTCTTAATTTTTTGTCTCCGAAAATCTTTAAACTGTTGCAAACAGCGTCTGAAATTCAAGACGCATGACGAGCAGGAATACCTTGTTATATTTTGTAAATATGTCTTTTAACCCGTATTCTTATGGGAACTACCCAAAAATTTTGATAAAAAGATGAAAGATGGGGGAAAATAAATGAAAAAATCTAGCTCAGATGGAATATCCAATAAATAATATTTGAACAAAAAATCTAGTGGACCGCGAGCATTGTTTATGAGGCATCATAAACCACAAAAAAATCGGGCTTTAGCGCATGGGCAGTGCCTGCACGGAAACAAATATTCGATAAAAATTATGGAATTTCAGTTCGCTCACCGATTAGGAATGGACTAAGAAAATTTACGTGTCGGTATCTTAATTTTTCATAGAAAATTCAAATAGAAATTATAGAAATCTCCAAAAAAATTGCGCAATCGTTTCAGAAATTGGCCTTTATAACCATCTTCGGCTTCGGAATTCCGAAAAAGATACTTCAATTTTGTTGTATATTTTTCTCTGTCTGGAATAGACGACAATTTGTCGGTTAATAATTAGTTTCCTGCAGAAAAATAATAGATTCTCTCCCGCGTCATTTCCTGTACTTAATCCTCGTCGGAACATCCTTAAATGATTTCGTTGCTTCGATTTTTAGAAGAAATCCATGGATTCATGCCAGAGCCGAGTTTCTCGAAATACGGGCTTCCCGGAACGCCTGGCCTACCCGGCCCTCCAGGTAAATATTCCACAGCCGATCTGTTTTATCGATTGACGGTCTTATCCATCGATGATACTTGAAAATAATGAATTTATTGTAGGTAAACAAGGTTCTCCTGGTGAGGGAGGTTTTAACGGTTTACCTGGACCTCCAGGGCTACCAGGGATTCCTGGAGTTTCCGGGGAAAAGGGAGATAAAGGGGAAAAAGGGGAAGAAGGGCTGAGAATCGAGGGACCACCGGGACCCAGAGGCCTCCCAGGTGAATTTTCAGACATTAAAATATTCATGGATCTCACTTTTTTCGCAGAATCTAATATTATTCAAATCAGAGGAGAAAAATAGATATGACTCGCCGCTGAATTATGAAATGGATTACAGATTACAGCTGCGAAAGTCTATTACTATTTTCACGGATGCCGAGAGGCTTGAAAACTTATGCCAGCACAATAGAAGTTAGGGAGTTATTTTAATCCGTTCATTGTTCCAGGACCCCAAGGGGAAGACGGGCCTCCAGGACATCCAGGCGAGAGAGGAAAATCTGGACGTCCAGGTAAAAATCCAGATCGGGTGAAAAATGTTCTTTTATCATTTTTTTTTAATTTTCCAATCACGCTTTTACATTTCTTTTTTTTTGATGTTGTGGAATGTGAAGTCAATGCGTTGTTTCAGGTGTACCGGGGAAAATTGGCTTCCCAGGTACTCCCGGATCGTGCGAACCGTGCAATTATCCCATCGGAAACTACATGCAATATCTACCGACTGAGGAGAAAGGCTAAAATTGAAAAATCAATGTAGGAAAGGATTAATGAAGTGTGGATGGTAAATAAATAAAATTGCTTCGACAAAATGAAACTTAAAACGGATTTTTATTTGATGAATTTAATATCCCAATTTGAAAACTCCATTTGAAGAAAAACTCGAAAGGTGAAAGTTGGGGATTTTTGTTGAAAAAGTTTGTCAGTAATGAATAACAGTTGTCAAGCTACGGGCATAAATTTAAATAAATGAATCCATGATTTAGTGAATTATTTAGAAAAATAAATATTTTCTCGGCCTCAAACAATAATGCGTCCTTAAATTTTCAATCTATTATAAAACTGAATTTTAGTTGGTGTTCAGTTTTTCGGATCAGTCTGAAAATTACAGCTTTCATTGAAAAATCTATAATCATTCATGAAAAATCCAATTTTCTCTTAAATTGTCAAGAGGAATGAGAATCAGTCGATCTGATCAACACTTTCCTAGAAGTGATTAAATTATTAAATTCCTGATTGAATGACTCATGAAGTCTCATTACCATACAGTAATTATTCCACATTTTTTCAAAACTTTTGCGAATTTTCCAAAAAGCTTACACAAACCGTTGACAACAATTTCACGACTTCCCTTTGTTTTCCAGATATTTCCCAAATGCCCACGAAAGAGTTCATGATGTTTCACACATTCTAGTCACAATTCACATTTTTTAAAACCGTTCCGAGATTATCAATGGGACTGACATAAGAAAATATCGGCTTTGCGATTTGTTATTATATAATCACATTATGTAATGACGTTGTGCGATCATTTTCATGCGTTTTCTTCCCAAATTTGTGATTCTGATTAAATAAGTTTAGAAAACTCGAAGGAAAATACGAGTACCACCTTGAAATTTCGTGAGTCATTGAAGAATTACAAAACGCAAAAAGATTATATTGTATTATTAGGGATATTCGGCCCCCTTTCCCATAATTTCCGGTTTAAGCTAACAAGCTTTCTCACAAATTGTTTCCTGGATTGACGGGAAAAAATATACATAGTTTTTCGCATTTTATAATTGTTCAATGCCTTCGAAAACGTCATGTCATTTAACATTGAGAAAATGAGTATAGTTTATAAAAATCACAAGAAAATTATTGCTCATTCACGAAACTTCATGAAGCACGAAATAATGATGAATTATTAACGTGTAAATTATTTATATTTTTTCGGGTCAACCCGATCAAAAATTTGTGATAAAACTGAAAAAAAAAACCGATAATTTTGGCTGAAAAGGGGCAGAACATCTCCATCCCCCAGAACAAGCTAAGCTACCCCATTTTAACCGCTTCGCTAGAAAATTTGTATTCGTTTTTAATTTGTTTACTGTAATTTGTAATTCAGAGATGGAGTGAAGATTTGTAAAAAAAAAAAAGTGAAAAATGGTGGAATGCCAGGAGTTTATCGAGTACGTCTATGCGGTTTAAACGTTCGGTTTAATTTCTTCCATTCCCCGATCTATCGACGACTGCGCGTAAAAGCTGCTGGAGTTGAACATGTTGAACACTCCGAACAGTTGGAACAGAAACCTCCAGTGATGGCTGCCGCGGGGCCAAAGATGCGCGACACACCGAAGCTCCCATTGCCTTATTTATCGTGAATATTCATTAATCAATTCAACCATTCAATTCAAGGATCATCACAAAAGGTACAGATTAATGTGTCACAATAATATCAAATCAATATCCATCCAAGTGTGAATTTTCATTGAGAAAAACAAGAAGTTGTAGTGGAGTCAAAAATCAGCCGCTAGTTTTTCCGGGCAAAGTTGACAGCTCTTGAGAATTTTACTCTCTAGTTTCGCCAAAAATACACTGGGGTCAAAGTGCGTATTGTCAATTTGTCTAGGAAAAGGTCAATAACCGACGAAAAATACTTTCACTCAACAATTCATCTGAGGGCCAGGAGAATCATTTCTAGAATCTCACAATCTGCGTTTCACTGTTTTCAACGTGTTACTTTTTTTTTTATTTATTTATTCCTATGATGTGAGGAAAAATTCATTATCACCTTCATGAATCAGTGCTCATTAATACGTGATGTCACTGCGAATTATGTCGAATGGGAGGAGAAAGAGTGATGGAAAAAAAAACGGGAGAATTATTTCCGGATTCCTGCGTTCTCAAAGTGTTCATTCATTTAGTCTAGTTTGTTCTTTTACTCGAGTTTTTGTTCGAGGAAGAATGAATGGGAAATTGGAGTTTAATTGTTTCCTATTTAAACTTGTTTTGCCGTTTAATATTTTTTTATCCCGGAGAGAATTATGTTGAAACTTCAGCTGGTACATTCTTGTAGATTAAGGAAAATACTTCTGTCATCGCCAAGATAATCACGAAAATGACGGAATTAATTGAAAATCTATTCTCATCGAGACGCGAGAATCTTAACGAGTCCCCAATTATTATTCTTCTTCGGGAAAAATATATAGATATATTTCTTGACGTCGAGGAAAAAATTATTTTTCATAATTTAACTTACAAATGCTGAACTGATTTGTTTCACAAAGACAAGAATTAAAATTATGATTTTATTTGGAATTGGTGACTTGAAGATTATTTATTTGACATGGTTATTATTTTTTATAAGTTTTGCGTCGTAAATAGCAAGATAATGAAGACGTAATAAAATCGAGCATCGATTTTTAATTAAAAAAGGAATGAATTTAGTTGACAAATGTAGGGAAGTTATATAAAAATTTTGTTGCATTTCTACCGAAATTTCTATTATCATTCCAGATTTTCAGTTCTTTTTGTGTGCAATTTTCCCGATAAACCGAAATGAAAACAAAATAAAAACAAAATGAAAACAAAAAACCGCAGAAAATGTTGTTTTGAGAAAACTCCCCAGAAAAATTCTGAATATAATACGTCAACAGAATAATTTGTAGAAGAAAATCAGCAAATCGTAAAAATTCTATTGGCTTTACAAACAATTTCCTATTGAAGTGCTCAGGAGAATCAGCCAAAGAATAGAATGTTGAAAAGTTCCATAAAATCAATATAATTGTCAAGAAAATTCCCTCCATATGTCTATCAATTAATTTCCTGTGCGTAAAAAAATCCAGTTCATAACCAATTTTCGCTTATATATCTAGAAATGTACTTTTGCTGTAAACTTCTTCAGCTGAAAAAATTTTATAATCACTGCATTCATCAACACTGTCATATTAAACTCATTAAAAACTTTCTCTGAATTTCTATCTCAGTCTGGTATTTAAATTCTCATTAAACACTCAAGTAGTGAAATTCTCCGCTGGAGTGAATATCAATTAGAATTTGTTTGCTATATTATTTAAATTAACCAATTGTTATAGTATTGATAGAATGAATCTCAGCCGTCATTGAACTTAATATATTCATTAGTTCTCCCACTGCACTCACTCTCACACGACTGAAATTCACGCATCGTAGAGTAATTATGCGGCATAACGAGGAAAATAATTCAAGAGTATTCTGGCAGTATCAGTTAATGTTTATTTATTTCAAGCCTGTACACATGGTACAGGAAGCTATTTCCCTCGGTCTAATCGAATTAACTCGCATCGACAATTGCACGAGAGGTTTTTCAGTCATTAGCGATGTGCTAACTTAACTAACGGACTTGGTAATTAGTAAATGGCTACAAAAACAGATGATCATGTTATTCTCCAATTTCCGGTTTGCGTGGAGAAAATTTGCACGGAATAAAATAAAATAAAATAAAATAGTTTGGAGAAAAATTCGGTAATTACTCAATTTAAACTAAGTGTTGAACGATGAATATTTCCTGTCAATTTCACAATTTTCAAGGATATAGAATGTAATTATTTACCAAAAGAGTAATTCTCGAGAAATAAATTCAACAATTATTCCTCTTTCGGTAAAAAATCATTAATGATTGCCAACATACTATTTCACTCATCTGAGATATTTTTTATTACGAAATTATTATCGGAATTTATAATATTTGATATATATTTCACATATATACAATTTTCCACGTGGATTTTCGAAATCCCAACATTCGCTAGAGGAATTTTAACTCGAGAATTGATCGCGCCCTTTAACAGAAAGAAATCACCTGCAGATTGTTAATTCATCCTATTTTTTTTCAATACACAAAATACCAAGTCTCCATATTATTCAAATAGATTGGATCAATTTAATATATTCCCAAATATCTCCATCTCACGGGGAAAATATATGTGCGTATAATTGACACACTCTGTCACATGTACCATTTTGCGTACGTGAAATATAACAAATTCATGTGAGAGCTTCGAGTCAAAAATTGACCGCGCCTTTTCCCAGTCCAGTTCCCCGTTCCCGGCGTTCCACTCCGTAGACTAAAATTCCCCCCACTGGACGTCTTACCCGCCCCCCACCTGGCCCACTTATTGTATTGATTCAACCCGGCGCGGATTCCTCCACCTTCGTTACACTCATTCAATTTTTTCAAAAATCCCAATCCAAAAAAAAAACAATCCAAAAAAATCCCCAATCCCCTCCTCTGTACTACACGTGGGCACACAGGCCCCTTTCATCTCCATCTCTCAAAATTCACCCACTCCTTTAACCCTTTGCCCCCTTTACTCCCACAACTCATATTTTCCGGTTTCAATTTTCTTCCTCTCGTGCTCCCCAACACGTTTGAGCGTTTTATTCGAGAACAATCTTGATCAAAGAAATGCAGGTCTCGGTATTAAAATAGGAGTAGGAGAGGAGGGACTTTAGAGGAGACTGTGTTTATGGGTTGAGCGGTGCCACGCTATCACCTCTAGGCACTTTACCCTCTTTTACGTCGGTTCCATTGCCCCCCCCCCCCCCTCCCTCCCCTCCCTCTCTCCATCCCTCCTTTTCAAGTGCGGGTTATCATACATACATGCACTCGACACCGGCTAATCGATATTTACACCGCGTGGATCTTTATTATATGGAGAAAACAGGGGCAGAAAATTACTGATTGCAGGGAAATTTTTTTTAATGACAGTTCTCGTTCTCGAAATGGGAGGAATGGATGAAGTCATTTTTTAAATTATGGGGATATCATGGATTTGCCGAGGGGAAACAATAAATACCTCGTGGAATTCACGAATGTTTTTTTTTCTGTTACGTGAAGAGAGGGGGGAGGGGGGTCATATGGGAGAGGTGGGCGGAGTTATCTGAGGGTCAAACGCTTTTTGTTGTACTTTTGATTTAATTTGATACTTCATTGGATCAATTTAATTTGATATTTCGTTTGTTCTCTTACAATCTCTGAGTGAGACGTTCAAGGTCACATAAGAGGAACGTGTAAACCCATCAGATAGGTCAGATAGTGTTCAAGGTCAATCGACAGAGACAGCTATAACTATCGTAAGGGTTAAGTGAGAATGGGAAATTCCTTCGCAATATTTTCATCTCTCTGTTGTTTAACCTTTGAGATTGTTTGAGCAGAAGAAGGGGACTTACCGGAAAGTCAAACAATCTCCATAAAATTGGAAACGTATATTTGACCAAATACAGAGCTTCCGTTTGTAAATGGAGACAGTAGCGAAGTGGCAGAGTTTATTAATTTCTTACATAAAATTCGGAATGAATTCCCCTCGATGAATCTGGATGTCTGCCAACTTGGCACTGGGACAAATTCTCGGGTGTGAGAAGCCCAGATTTCGAAAACAATGCAGTTTAGCCCACCACAGGTGACAATAGTGTGGTTCAGCGAAACAATGAGACCAAAAAAGGGACAATGTTGAGGGAAAAAATGGTAAGGGATTTTTTCCTCCTGCACAGTTACAATTCATTCATGTGGCAACAGATCGATTGAATAGGTAGAGTTGTACACGGTTCAATGAAAAACCGATTGAAGCCCCCGCGTTGGCCTTCGAATTCAAACTCGTACGTCGCTCTTTTCATTCGCGTATTTCCTCCTCGTACATTCAAGGATCAATTAGAATCTAAAAGTAGGTCGACGTACGGGGGCTTACGTAATTCAATAAATTGTGAAGGTAGTTATTTGGGGTGGATGAGGGGAAGAAAGGAAAAGTGGTTGTGGAAAGATTCTTATTTTGTGAGCGGAGCAGTTAAATGTCGAATTCGTAGATGATTTCGAAAATTTGTTTTGAGGAATTGGTGCATCTTGTGAACTATTGGTGCAATGAATTCTGTCGTCCATTCATTTGGAATTATTATTGTTTATGATGGATTATAATGATTTTCAGGGCATAGACGATGAAAAGAGATATTGTATTTTATTAAAATGGGGAAAACGTTCGGAAACTTTGAAATAATTTTAATTGAGGTGTCTCCAAGACCTTTGCAGCGACAAATCTTCGAGATACTTCAATTAAAATTAGTTAAATGTTAACACTGGAAAATGTACAGAAAGAAAATTGCCAAGAGACTAAGGGGGGATGCTAGTAAGGCCCAAGGAGAGGGCAATATCATTTCAACTCCTTGAAATATTTTCCTCTTTCATTTCTTACAATTTCTGGTCAGCAGATGTAGTTTGAGAAATATTCAAGTATTATAAAACCTAACGAAGGGCTGTGGACATTTTTGGCCTTTACAACCAGGGAAAATTCCAAAATAACGGGGTAATAAACTATCCTCACGTAAATGAGAGGAATAAAACTTGGAAAGTATGAATTTTATACCCGGGGAATCCCCGAAAGCCAACAAAAATTTTGTGACGTTCTCAGCTAAATTTAACAAATTTTTAGATTTATAGTTTCTCCATATATTAGAAAAAATAGTGAATGTTCATAATCTAGCCTTTTCTAATCCAAGGAACAAGTTTAAAATTTTTGTTTCTATCAATTTTTATTTAAATAATAAAATAAAATAATATACTTAAATAATAATAATTAAAATTGAGTTAAAAAATAGAAAAAACATGTGCAAAAAATTCGACAGATTTTTTGTGAATCTATAGAAAAAATTTTCTTGGATCTATAGAAAAAAGTTTTCTTGAATCTAGTAACTTCTTCTTTATTAGCAGATTTTTCCTCATATTGAGAAAGTCTCTTTCACTTTGGAATATTCGATGAGAGGTAATCAAGTATTTTAACACAAGTAGATGTACATACTTTTCCTTCCCTTCGCCTCTGAAGGTATATGATTTTTATAATTCATATAAATTCGGTTACATTCACATCAGCGTGTGATCAGGTACTACAAATCCCATCAGTCCGTACACTGAGACAAAAAAAGTTCTTGAAATATTGCGGCTTTACTTGTATCAACAAACATATACTGGAGAATTGACAAGAAGATCATGTCTTACCTACTGTAAGAAAAGAAAAACTTCTATTAAGAAATTATCCGCGTATTCAAAAGATGATGACAATTTGTTCATAATAAAAATGTGATTCCTCAAATCAAGTCTAGCCGGCCGAATTTACTATGCGCGTATTCCAAAGATAATGACAAATTATTCATAATAAAAATGTGATTCCTCAAACCATGTCTAGCCGGCCGAATTTACTCACAAGTTTCTCTATCTCAAATCCAAAATATTTCAATTAAAAAACTACTTAATTCATGATGTGCTTTCATTTTTCGATTAAAGCTTTTTTCTCTGTGCAGAATATGGTTTTCTTTTTTTTTTAAATCTTTGAGTATGAGTATCTTCATGCAAGTAAAGACGCACTTCTCAAAAAACTTTTATTTCTTAACATACTATTACCGAGGACTCGCAATGGAGATGCAACTGGTACGAACCTCACAAAGATAATGTAGTTTTTTAAATTTAATGGTGAATTAATTAAGTTTTTCAGACAAATTCTCTACCTACATTATACTTCACTTTTTGTTTTTGCATGCGCCTTTTTATTGAGTCAAACCTTCTCTTTTCTTCTGTAAAAGGTGTAAAACCATACAGTGGAAATAAAACAAAGACCGTCTGTTTTCAGCGGAAAAATGATAATTCAATACCAAAATTCGTTAAAAAAAATGGAAAATGTAGATCAACGTCTGTTTCACGCTGTTTAAGCTCAACGCCCTCGTATCACGAAACAAGCAATACAGTGTCTGCGCATTACACCGCACTATCACGCGATGAAACGTGTTACGGTAATTCCACTGTTGAGTACAGAGAAAAAAAAATTCAGTACATAATTTATCCAGGAGGATTTATTAGGTACGAGTGACTGAGTGTGCCGTTGAATGTCGGGAGGCAGTAGAGATATGTAGATTGACAGTGGAGAGATGTATTACGGTTATTATCAGAGCTACCAGACCGTAGAGTGCGTTGGATAATGCATTGACTATTAAAAATTAAATAAAATTAAAAATAAATTGAATTTGCAGGGTTTCCCTAGAATATCTCCAGGAAGAAAACGTTACGCTTCATTTCTCTATGTCCCTCTTGAAGATTCCCCAACTGTTATGAAATCTCAAACATTCAAACATCAGATTGTCCGCCTTAAGGAGTTATTGCCGATGTTTTCTCATTTTTCATGTTTTTTTTCTGAATTTCTGAGAAACGGTTGATAAAATTGACATGAAAAAATATTATTCTTTTAAGATTATTGAAAAACTTTGATTAGTATTGAATTTCGCGTGAAGTTTCACCGTTGAACAATTTTCACGTGTCCTCAGTGAACTTTTGCAAAAAGTCACAAAACTTTACCAAATATTTAGAAAAATAGATGAATTACTATGAAAATTGGTGAAGCATTGAATAATGATAAAAACGAAAAAAAGTTTTCCATAACCCGACAAAAAACATGGAAAGTGATAAGATATTGGCAATAACACCTTAATCCTCGAATTTCATAAGATAATCAGGAGCGATTCATCTCTCAATATTAATATCTACATCGTTTTTACCGGAAAATATCTCCTGTTTACGTGTGTAAACAACACCCTTGGGCTCAGCCTCTTATCTCAGACCCTCGAGATTTTATCTTTGAGAAGAAAATAGTGGATTGAGAGCTCCAGTTTTACCTGAAGCTTGAAATTATAATTAAGGAGGTACTCCAGTTTTACGAAGTCGTAGAGTTTTGAGTGAATTCAGAAGTTCAGCTCGAGACTAGGAGGAAAAACTTGGGTTGGCTTTTAGAAATTGACATTCTTTATGCGTGAGAAGAGGAGCTCAAGGAATACCGAATGCTTGTGAAGTGAATGGAATTTGGGAGAAAATATCAAGAAAATCTCGATGCTTGTGAAATTTTTTGCAAGGAAATCTCATCGATATGTCTTAATAGGAAATCGAAGTTAAAAAGACATTGGCAATCACAAATGATTCTATAAATCTAGTTCTCGAATGAACTAACGATCAGCATCTTGCGAAAATACCTGGGAAAAATTTTCACAAATGTTCCTGATGGTTTCCTTTCAGTAAATAGAAATGGCGGAGGATAGAGCTGCCAGTTCAGGCAGCACCAGCAGTGGTGAAGCTAGCAGGCTCCAGTTACTCCAAGAGATGCGTCAGCAAAATTTTGATAGCATCAGATTTGCATCCTACAGAACTGCGTGCAAACTGCGATTTATACAGAAAAAAGTTCACCGTAAGTGCACGGAGTAAAACACTTGAAAAATAATTGACTCAATTGATAATTCGATGTTAATAATATAAATTATGATTTTAGTGCACAACGTTGACATATGGAACGTGATCGAGGCTTTCAGGGAAAATGGTCTCAACACACTGGAGCCGTCTAGTACACTCGGCGTATCGCGACTTGAAACTTTACTGTCTTCCCTATTTCACGCTCTTAATAAGCGAGTACCTGTGTCACAACAGTGTAAAGTTGATTCAATCACTGCATTGCTCATGAATTGGCTTCTTGCTGCTTATACCAGCGGGTAACGTCATTATTCCCTCACTTTACCTATTGAAAATTCCATACGTAAATGATGCAGTCACAAACGCTTTATTTTTCTTCGGATTTTGGGATAATTCCTCTTCTTTTAAATTCATTTGAAAGTTCGTTATAAAAGCTTTAAAAAAATATGTGAGTCATGCGATTTCCAAAATTTTTCATGAAGTTAAGGCATTTTAAATGGGCAAATGTGAAGTTTATGTTTTACTTAAAGTTCAAATTTCGTGCACTTTTTCTGGATTTCCAAAGCAAATGAAAGAATATTTATTATTACCAATAATTTTGAATATTAACTTAAAAAATACTTTTTGCTAGAGTCGTTGAAGTTTTTTCATTTCCATTTTTCACCGTTCAGCCACACTTTAAAATTCAGATTTATTGCTAAGTATGGTAGCATTCGATGTAGCTTATGGGAATATATTGTGTGGCAGTCAATCAATTCGTATCAGATCTAGTTTATTTTT
>NW_011887749.1:1024505-1028736 GCF_000806365.1 Fopius arisanus
ATGATTCACTGGAGGTTTTCTGAATACTTGAAAGAAGTTTTATCTCTAACGGCAGCTGTCTATGAAACGCCGTCCTTTCCGTACTCTGAGGGTCTAGCCGCCACGATATTTCCACCGGTAAAGTACCCCAGTCTATCACCACCAATTTTGTGATTGATCAATGGAATCTAATCGAAACTTTCACGTTGCAGAGTTCCAAAGTTACTGTTAACGATTTCCTCGACACGCTATTGTCGGATCCTGGGCCTCACTGTCTCATTTGGCTGCCACTTTACCACAGAATGGCCGCCGTTGAATCGGGTAATTACAATCTCAACTCAAACAATTATTCAAGGAAACGGAAATCAATTAGAATTGGATGATCAAAAATTAGCATGCAATGGAACAAGGGATCGACTCTAATATTATTTTCCTCAATGTTTGTGTTAATATTTTGAATTTCTTCAACCTTAGGATAATCTTCATTGGTAGAGACAGACTACCTAGGTATTACTTATTATCCATCTGTCGATGGACAAGTGATACGGTTACGGAAATTCTAAATATAATATTACTGACCGGTGTACTGTTTTTATTCTTGCGTGACTTGTGACTGTAGGTTTCATGGAATTTTTTCATTTACCATTCACTGATGTTACCACTAATATAATGTTAATTTTGATTATCTCTGAATGAAACTGCATGTGAACTTCGTATTTTGGTAAATAACTTGGGACCTATGGGAGATGGCAAAATTTCCATAGTAACTTATTTGTAGACTTTGATTTTCCCTACAAAAAGTTCTTATAAAAAATCTAGTTATTTCCGGCACATTCTGAAATAATTTTCAAAAACATTCTTCGAATCTGAACGGTTGAAAGTGAAATGAATGAAAGAATGGATTCTGTTCTTGTGTAATATATAAAAATGCGTGAGATATCGCGGAATTTGGCGAAGAACTTTTTTCTAGCTTTTAATTTTGTCCATAAAAAAGGTCCTTACAGGAATCCGCGATATCCCATAAGTCTTTAGAGATTTAACTAGAATTAGCAAGTCTAGAGAGATTTATTGATTGCTAAACATTTACTTGGTATAATTAAACTATTCCGCATTGCAGTGACCCATCCCATAATGTGTGACGCCTGTCACAAGGATAATTTCACTGGTTTTCGTTATCGTTGCCAAAAGTGTCACTCTTATCAACTGTGCCAGGACTGCTTTTGGCGTGGGAAAGTATCCGGCGGGCATAATAATGATCACGAGACCAGAGAGTACAGTAGTTTCGTAAGTAATTACCACATTTTTAACAAAAGCCCAAACACTCCATAGAAAATTGAAAAACAATTGAAAAATAATTGACTGAGAGTTACACTCCAACTCTAAAAGAAGAACATAGTATTATGTATCGAATTTATATTTAGTTATAGAGCAATTTATCATTGGAATTTTGCAGAAATCCCCATCTAAGCAAATCGGTCACTCCCTTCGTAAGAGCTTCAGATGCGTCCCAGAGAAGGGAAAAAACAGTCTTCCAAGATTTCCAGAGCAGCCGGAGAAAACTCTGGACCTATCCCACATAGTGTAAATATCGATTACTCACTGTGGTCGCCAAGACAAATTGTTTAATCAAGATTTAACTTATGGCAGGCCCCCGTCACCTCTACCATCACACAACGGCTTTCCAGATCCCGGGTTTATGGCTGCCTTTGACGCCGGTTCAATGGACAGTCGTTCAACACTCAAAAGTCTTGATAGTTCCAGAGTTGATGACGAACATAAATTAATCGCCAGATATGCACAGAGACTGGCACAAGAGGCAAGAACTGTGGTAAAACTCATACAGCATTTTTTTTTTCATTTTTTTAACGCTATTAAAAATTGTTCCTCCGGACTGATGAAATTTTGACTGTTGACTCAATTATTTTGTGGATTTTTATTATTATCTCGATATTATTATCTCGATATCTTGGAACTTGAACAAATTAATTAAATTTCATATTATTCAATTTCTCTTTTATCATAATGTGCCCTACAAAAAAATTGCTTGACATTCAACACATTTGAAATTCTGTTTCCCACACAGTCCGCAGGAAAATTCTCTTCCGTATCAAATTTCCGCTCAATTAATCAAGAAAATTAGAGCCTAAAACTGAACAAATGTTCACAGCCGCGTGCATCGTCGAGAATATCCCAGGGCGACCAATCGGTGAGTTTTTCTCGTTTTTCTCTCCCCGCCAGAAACCCACACCTAATAGAATTGCGACTAATTAATTTTACTACTGTTGATCCCATACCATATTTACACCAAACAGCAGGGGCGAGTGCCATCAGACGCAAACTTGGCTTCTCTGGACGCATCACGAGCTCAGCGTGAACTCATTTCACAGCTCGAGGCGAAAAACAAGGAAATCATGAGGGAGATTGCAAGGTTAAGGTATACCTGTGTCGTTTAAGAATTCCCTTAAACATCAGACCCATCACCACAATCCCATCGAACCATCCTGATCATGCATGCATTTTTTCATTCGTTTCTTCGAGCTTTTCGTTATTATTTACGCTGAATTTTATAGAAATTTTATAGAGTTTTAGTGATGTACTGTTAGAATTTTTTGAAATTTCATCTGAATTTTCAATTATGTGAGGTTTGCCTTCAGACTTAGATCAAATGTACTATCTATCGAACGTAATCTTTGGTTTGAATTTTATTTTGTTAGCGCAAAATATTTCTAAAATTGAATTTTAATCTGTGTTTAACCACTCTAATGGTTATAAAGAAAACAATGATAAAACCGAGATATTGATCCCGAGGATCTGTCGATTTCACAGAAGAGTAATCGAAAATACGCAATCTATCGCCATGATGGGGGCAAAGAATACATTTGACGGTCCATAACAATATAGAATGAAAATGGATCGTCAAATGTCACCAATGGTCACTCGGTATTTTTCATTATTATTCTGTAAACTTATAAGATCCTTGGATACAATATCTTGATCTTTCACCCTTCAACATTTCATGCTCTTTTTTATCCTTATTCTTTTGATAACCATTGAAGTGGTGTCCACAACACAATTTGAAAAGAATATTTAGAAATATTTTAAGATGACAAGATAAAATTCAAACCAAAGTTTATGATCAATAGATAGTACATGTGGGTCTTCAATCTATTATTTAATAATTGCGTAATTCATATTGAATTACGCAAATTTATTAGGAAAGTTTGAATTTTGGGACTGACTGCGAAAAATCGGAATATTTAAAAAAATTTTCAGCGTCTTATGGGCCTGAAAATAGAGAATTACTTGAATATTCAAAAGATTTATGGTCATTGTCGTTGCTAAAAATTTCAAGTTTTTCCACTTGAGATTTCAAGGGCAATTTTCTAACAGTGCAAATCTTGGAGTTTCGAAGTTTTCAGAGTTTTCACTTCATGAAAATCATTGAGAAAATTATGGGGAGAATGATGGAGGTGTTTAATTATTTTTCTGGATTTTTTTTCTGGTCTCTTTTGGGGGATTAGAAGGCAGCAGGAGATGGAGGCTGCAGAGATTCAGGACCCTGCGCTCCTGTCGGAGCTCAGGGCCTTGAGAATGAGAAAGGATGAGCTCGAGACGCATTTAACGACTCTTCAGGACTCTAGAAGACAGCTCATGGCACAACTCGAGGGATTGATGAAGACTTTGAAGGTAAATATTCGGTGAAGAAAACAAAAACGTAAAATTCGCGACCTCCATTTCTTTATAATGAATAATAATTTTTATTTCTAAAATTTGTTGAATAATTTCCATCCAGTCGGAAGCATATTATCAATTAATCACCAAAGGAACATAGGTAATGAGTTATTATAGCTCCCCCAAATTTTTTCTGCGAACTAAGGCAAATCTTAATTTTCTTGCACTCATTTTATAGGAAATGACGTATTAAAATTTGTATTAAAATCTGGGTACTTCAAATGAATTCAGTAGCGAAGGATAGAGCAGTTCAAGTCGATTTTTGTCGAAAATAATAATTTAAATAAGGAGCTAGGTCGACATAGCTTTCCCAACTAAAAACAGCAAGAGAGACAACGCGAATTTTGAGAAATAAATGGTTGCAGAAGGTGAAACTATTAGTATGAAGAACTCAAAATCAAATGACATTCGTTAATAATTTGCACAAAGCCATAACAAAGGAGTAACAATCAGTTTTTCATTTCTCCTATAAAATGTGCTTCTTTAGACTTAACCCATTTTATCGCTTCGCTCATAAATT
>NW_011887749.1:1029641-1032476 GCF_000806365.1 Fopius arisanus
GAATGTCATCTTTGTTTAAGTTTTATCTTTTTAGCATAAAATACATTTAAATTTGGGATCAAATTTGTGTTGCGGGAGCTACTCGAATGGTTATAAAAAAATAATGAAAAAAAAGAGGAAAAATTATTGAAGGGCGCTAAAGAGAGATATTGTTCGAAAGGGATCTACCAAGTTTACAAAAAAAAATAATAAAAATTAGGCAGCTTACCATTGCTCTCCAGAAGATTGAGTGACCGCTAGATGAAATAGTAAGTTACGGAATTTTTTATTATTTTTTAGCAAACTTGGTAAATCCCTTTTAAATAATATCGATCTTTAGCGCCCTTCAATAATTTTTCCTGTTTTTTTTTTCGATATTTTTTCATGTTCATTCAAGTGTTTCCCGCAACACAAAATTGATCCCAAATTTTAATGTATTTCAGGTTAAAAAGATAAAATTTAAACAATAAATGACGTTTGACGGATGGTCCACACGGGCCTTAAATGATTATTTCTTTTCAATTTTCAAGTTTGTGAATAATTTCGATCAACAAGAGGATTTCAATCTTTTGGTATTTTTGTTGTGTTTATTTGGTAGATATTGAAAAATGAACTTTTCGCGTTGTTTTTTTTTCAAATTTCTCAACATTTTTTTCGACTGTTTTTTCTCAGGAAAATCATTTTAAATATCAGATTGCTTCGATAGATTGGTTCTGTTGAGATTTTTTATAAGTCCCGTATAGCTTCGTTATTGAAAATTGGAAATTTAATGGAAAATTGATAGAATCCCGCAAAATTGGTGGAAATATATTTTTTGAATTTTCATTGTTTTACTTGATGCAATTTCGCATTAAAAGGGCGAATAATTCGAATTCTTGCCTTGAGAAAAGTAAAATGTAAATCGAATTAAAAGCCCTAAACAATTTTAGATGAAAAAGCCAGTTGTCATGATATATTCCCAACATTGCGACATTATGCATAAAATTCACTGCGATCTCCTCTCAACTGTAAGCATTATGTTGCTAATTTTGTAGATTTCCGTCGTAAAGACAACTCCTGAGTTCAATTATTATTTTATTGTTTGTAATGATTGTTTTCCTCTTCATTAACTAATGATTAAATGTAAATTGCTTCGTTATCTATTCCGATCTATTATTGATTGACATCATCGGCTCAATAAATATTTAATTGATTACTAAATCATCTGTTATTGATTTTTATTTGAGTTTAATTATTTTTAATGTTGATTGGAAAATTATCTCAGCAATGAGCGATAAATTATAACAAATCGATTTAGTTAACGGGCAGTCTTCAAGGAATATCACTCAATCTAGAAGAGATAGCGAAATTTTCGTAACTACCTTTTTTACAGTTCTCATTCCAGTCTACAAAAGAGGTCCTGACGAAAACTACGCTATCTGTTTGGAATTCAGAGATATTTGTCGAAAACTCGAGTAAAGAACAAGTTGAATTGTTATCACTCTCTGCTGATTTGATTTTTCCATCGCTTCATATCATTTCGGAATGCTCGACTTGCACCAAGTACTCTCAGAAGCCCCAATAATGCTCGACAGTTATAAAACAATAAACAATTAAAGCTGCCAATGTATCCTGAATGTCGCATGACCATAATATCGTAATTCTCAACTGTAATCGCTGAAATTAATCCTGTGGCACAATTTTTACTCCCACCCCCGAGTGTAAACCGTAGAAGCCAGAATGCCCCCACAGAGTTCACCCGAAAAACTCGAAGAATAAGAAAAAAATATATGTAAATGAAAACCTAGCACGTAGTTGGTGTAATGTGAAACCCCTTCGATCTGTGAAATTAAAGCAAGAGCAGAGAGTAAAGAAAATCAAGTGAATGAAGACGTACGAAAGATTGTTGAAATGCTTACTGCAATAAATAATTCACTTGAAACGTATGTCATGGATGATTTTCATTATAAATCTTTCGTTGTCTTGATTTTTTGTTCTTTTCGTTATTTGGTGCTTCTTCGCGCAAAGAAAATAGAGATTTTCGATGTCAGGTCTGCGTTCAGGACAAACAGTCTACCTGGCAGTGGATCAAGCAGTGCAAACAATAGTTTGGGAAGATCGTTGAGAAATGATCTACTAGTTGCTGCTGACAGTGTCACCAATGCCATGTCAACTCTGGTCCGAGAGCTTAATTCAGGTAATTTAAACTTTATTATTACTCATTTTATGCATTCGTTGTCTCTGAATGAGAGAAATTTTCTCGTTTTTTATTTTTGATCAAAAGATTTTTTATTTTACGAAAAAACGAAACACGCAAAAAAACATTTTTAATAAGTCAGAGACAATTGAAATGCATAAAATACCTGATAAAATATTTGAGATTATTGAAAAATGGTAAAGTATTTTGATTTTTTAAAATAGGGTAGACTATTTAGGAATTGTTGGCTAGTATCGTATTATCTTTTGATTCTAGACGAACTAATTACTAATTAAGATACAAATGGCCGTGTACGCAACATTAATTGTCAATTAAGACCTTTTTTCTTAAGATCTTTCCCAATTCCCTTATGATGTCTGACTTCTACTAATCTCTTCCACTGTTTGTCTACTACTATTTAATGATAATAATTATGACAGAATTTATTTCGTTGCCAGCATGAGCCATTTTTGAGTCACTCCTCTCTGGATCGTTTATAGCAATTTATAAATATTATTATTAAAATTTAAACTTTTAAGATATCCAAACCACCAACCGATTACACATACTAGACAGGTGAGAGAATTTTACTGAATGTCTTTATTATTCATCTTTCGAATCATCTCTATTAAGAGAATTATCTTAACATCTGCCACAAATTCATCTACTTCAATCGCTAT
>NW_011887749.1:1033841-1036249 GCF_000806365.1 Fopius arisanus
ATTTGATCTCCTCGATGATAGCTAGAAATACAATATTCCTCATTATATCTAGGCATGAATGCACAATTTCATGTGTCTCGGTACAATCCATCACCGATCAAAGCATGAGACAGTCTCAACTCAAGAAAATCCAAGGATTTTAAATTAAACATGAAAAATCAATACATTTTTCCCGTGTTCGAATTTATTTAATATTATTACACTCACCTGTCATGTGTTCTCTAATTAAACCCCGAATATCACCCAATTAGACTAGTCAGAACTATTTAGAATATAGAACCGAGATAATTCATCACCCAAATACGAATCATTAAAATAGATTACATTGACACGAATTAACATCATGACTCGATCCCATTTTTAGTTGAATCAGTTGAAAAAAATTCTCATATCATTTTCATTGGTGCATTATCATTAATTTATGTGTTGTGGTACTAACTGATTAATTGTCAATTACAGAACAATCCGCTAACATAAAAAAAAAACTAAGTTATCCGTTGAAAAATCGGGATAATTTGACAATTCATGAAAATTTCAATTTTTTTCATTCGTTTTTTAATTTTTTTGCGACCTTCAACGAGACGCATATTGGATTATTATTCACTGGGGAAATTCCAAAGTAATTAAAAACTATCATTCTGTTTCCAATAATAATCAGAAGATTTCCGGTTGTCAATTAATAAAAAAATTGCTTTTATTTCTCATTTCTTCTTGCACCAAAGAATACTAACTTGTTTAATTCATTAGGAATTCCGAGAAAAATGAAAACTGAAAAATATTCTCATCACTATGAAATTTCCACAGTGAAAGTTCATTTATTTATCGATTTTTTTCCCATCCGTTGAATTATTCCAATACCGAAGAAGCGAAATGGAACCAGGCGATTTAGCTAATAGAGTTTTTGAGGAATATCTCTAAATCTAAAAGAGATACCGATTTTTTTGTAAAGCCCTTTTTTATAGCTCTCATTCCTCTCTACAAAAAGGGTTCAGTGAAGAATTTCGCTGTCGGCCTGCGATTCAGAGAAATTCCCTGAAAACTTGACGGTTCGCTACTGATTTGATAACAGTCGAAGACAGTTACATACAAGATTGATAAAAAGTGAATATCTAACAAAAAAAATAACACTATAGACGTGTTGTGTCGGAATGTATGTGATGCACCCCCTTCTGTGAATGTATCCTGGTGACTTGCAGACTCAGACCAGGAGGAGCAATCTCACAGCACTGGCCGACGTATCATCCGAAAACCTCTTGGTAAGTTTTTCGCCATTCCCACTGAATCAGGTGAATAAAATAGTTTGTCATTAATTATGTGACTGAATGGAATGGGACAAGAGGATTTTACTAATTCTCATTTATATTATATGGACGGAAGCGGAGGATTGCGCTTTAAGAGGATTATACACGTGAATTTTATTTAAAATTGTCATGAGTTATTGATGTCAGTGGGCGTAAGTTCTCGTTACAACTTGTTCGTTACAACTTGGATTATCCAATTTCTGGAGGGCTTTTTGAGAAAATCAGCTGATGCAAAGCAATGACTGTTATATTTAAAAATGAATTAATTTTGTTACATTGTGATAAATGAAAATTCTAGCTTGACGAGAGCTTCAAAGTAACAAAATTGACGTTAACTATCAGCAAAATAACATCCAACAGATTGAATCACCTGTTGAATTCCTCCGTTTCAAATTCCAGCTCGAGAACATTAAAAAAATGGATCCATTCAGTCACACGAAAAATTCCATCCAACTATTCCCCCACAATCACAATCTCCGGGGAAAAAAAAGTATTTACGTATTTACGCACTAGTATTTCACTGCAGAATTAGTTCTCATCGTGATATTTAGCAATATTCTAGCACAGTAGCTGAAGATCGTTAGAGAGACCACAAAAAGTCTAAAAAAATTCACTGAAATCCATAAAATGCCTGAAGAGATGATTAAATATCTGAAAAAATCTCGTTTTCCAGACTTCGAAGCTGGTGAGGATGGTGATGACTCGAGTGGAGGTGGAAATTCATGGCGAGAGGAGTTGCAACGGAGATATCAGCAGGACAGTGATTTTCTGGCTGAATTGAGGGCTAGGAATTCAAGTGTCTCCCAGACACCATCAGCAACACCATCCAGTGAACAGGAGCAAGAGCGAGGGGAACGAGAGGAAGCAGAGGGTGAAAAAGAGACAGACGCCGAGACCGAATGGGCAGAGGCTGTTAAAAGATGGGTTAATCGATAAAGTCCAAAAACCACCAAGAAGTCGGATGTCAAAAGATCACACAAAAATATTAGAACCTGAATTACGATTTAAAAGTCGTAAATTACGCGGTTTTGTATTATTCATTACAATTTCAAATGCGCAAATTACGATTTAATTTCGTAATTTATGCCTCACAACGCGTATTACGGT
>NW_011887749.1:1043744-1045939 GCF_000806365.1 Fopius arisanus
TTAATAGAATAGACGCAAAAAATCAATATAATTTTCAACTAGAATTTTCAACTTTTCATAGAACTTTAATAATTAATTCAATTGTTATAGAATGTCGATAGAAATTCAATAGAATTTCTTAGAAAAAGCCCAAAGTTTTTCTACTGAATTTTGTGACACGTGAGTTTTTATATGTTCGTACAGTTCACCGACTAGTCTTCATTTTTCACCTCATCATATACATATCCATGTTCACAGACTAAAAATTATAAAATAATTGCCCATCGAGTCGATTTTTACGACTTGTAGTACTGAATCCCTCCTACCCCCCAATTTTTTAATACCATTTAATACTCCAGTATCACTTTGATCGTTTAAAGTACAATTTTTTAAATGCCAAGGAACTGTATTCGGATACGCTTCGATGGTAAAAAGAATATAAATTGAATTGACAATAGCCTGATGCTCGATTTTAATTGATCAATGGGATGTTTAATCATAACTGAGTGAATTTGGAATGGTACATTTTTAGAATTTTCACTGAGTGCATTTCAAATCTGCAATTCGCTTTCATGAATTCTGGCCTGAACTCGTTACAGCAGGAAATGATTTAATGATATTGTCTCCCTTTACCTTAATTTCACAGTTCCTTGAATATTCTAACAAATTATTTATAGCATTCATCCAAAAAACGCCGTTTGCAAATTTTATCATCATTCTATGCCTCACGAAGCTTCATGAGAATACAATAATTTACCAGTGTTTTTCTAAAGCTTCATCAATTTTTGGATAGTTTAGAATAAATGCAGGGAAATTATTGCACAATCCTATTTTAGGAGTCATTAAGTAATGATGGAATGCAAAATCGGTATATTTTTTTGGCAGAAAACTCAAATTACCAATTTTTGGCGAATTATCGTATGAAACTTGACGAAAGTGAGAACAATGAAGGTAAATATCGTTTTGATTTGTTTTTTAATTGAGAATTCAATGTAATTAAGAACTGAATCTCGATGTTTTCAGCAAGATACTAACAAAAAAAATTGGGACTCATTGAAGAATTGAAGGTTTTCATAGAAAATCTTGCAATATTTTTCATTGGGCCCAACTTCTTTCGAGGTATTCATAAGTAAATCCTCCCAAAATCATGCGGCCCATTCCTGCTGTCTCGACTTTTCCCCTGAATTCTTCTTTTCCATCTCGAACTCTTTTGTATATATCTGTTATCGAAATGTAAAGCAACTAATGGTGATTTAATTGAGAATGTGCTTCTAGGAATTACCAGAGATACAATCATAGATTATTGTATATAAAACTGCGTCATGTACTGAACTCATCAGCAGTCTATAGCCGAGAAAGAAAAAAATTCAAAATATTAATAATGGAGTAGAGAACATCATGAACCTACAGGAACCTATGAGAAACCTGTGGGAACATCATATTAAACAACTTTCTTGGGCCTAAGTATTGATCTGTAGTCCCGATTAAAAAACGTAGCAGAGAGACTAAACTGCTTGTAAAATCCTCATTACTCTTCATCACTCATTAACCAAAAAATAAAAAAAATACAGATTATTTAGGTCCTACTCGAGATTCATTCCGGTAGTCTTCAATAGATAAAGCACAAGTTTCAAATGATGAAAATGTGAGATTAAATATACATATTTATGATATATTAATTAGCCAATGAAGCCTGAATTCGCGCGCTAGTCGTGTAAATATTGATTTTCGCCAAATTTTTTAGTTTATCGATCGATATAAGTGTTGTGTAAAAATTAAAGAAAACAATGAACATTGTGTAGATCATATTTGAGATATTTGATTGATTGAAAAAAAGACTAAATAAAATTATGACTCAAGTAGAATAAATGATGTCTTAATTTACTGTGGATGGGGAATTTTTCTACGATATGAAATTTCCCCGAATGGAATGGGCTGAGAAATTATTGCGAAAATTTTTCTGTTTGTTTTTTATCGCAAGGAATGGCAGGAAATTTCAACAACACCAAAGTTTAGCTCAAGACTGTTGTTTGATGTATTTATCTCCTTGTTGTTTCTACCTCTCTTCTCACTTTATTTTCTATTCACTGAGAGGATAGAAAAGGGGTTTTTATAAAAAAATGATAATTCCAATGATTATTGTTTTTGATGGACCAGATGCATACACTGAGAGAAAAATGTAGTAGTTTCAACGGAATATGGTGCCAACCACGCAC
>NW_011887749.1:1048344-1050391 GCF_000806365.1 Fopius arisanus
TGAGGCATTTGGTAGCTCAGGTGCCAGCCCAAACCTCTGGCCCACTGATGCCAAAAACCCCAAGGGTTCCTAAGAGACAGCTCCAGAGGATCAAGACTATTCCTGAGGAGGATGTCATGGATGATAATTCACAACGGGTTCAAAAGTCTGAGAGTGAGGGAGAGGTAAAGCCCACCAGGGCGAAACGTGCTGCTTCCCAGAGGGCCACTGAAAGCATCAAGAAACAACAGTCATTGACACTCAACATCAAGCTGAGAAGACCTCAAGATGAAGACGTTATCACTGAGGCGATCAAGGTTTGCTTCTATTTTATTTAATTTTTATTACAACTGCACTCTTGAATATTGTAAGGCTCAATTGTCAAAATTCTTTAGGACCAGACACTGCGGATAAGTCGTTCCAAGCGCCCGAAGACGTCACTCTCAGGTTCAGAAGAGGACGACAGGCCGCCATCAAAGGTCGCAAAGACTGGAAAAGCGGACGCAAAACGTGGTCGTCCCAAAAAGATCAAAGAGGAGCCACTCTCGGAAAAGGAGTCCTCCCCAGAGAAGCCAGTGATGTCACCCGAAGTGCGTCTGACTCGTAACGGTAATTCCCAACCTGCAAATAAAACTCAGGTGATAATCGACGAGACCCTCGAGCTACCCGAGAACGAAACGATAATCGATCCCTCCCTCTACGAGGATGCTATTGGCAAATCCATCCCCATGAATTCAACGATGAACCCCAATACAACCATAACAATCGACCGCAAGATAATGAACGCAACAGTTGTCCTCGAGAAGATAAACGAAACTATTACGTTGAAAAAAGGCTCGATTCAATCCCAACCGACGTCCCAAAAGAACAGTCTGAGAATCTCTACAATTTCTCCAGTGGTATGTCTTGATCCTATTCCTCAACCTCAACGAACTCTCCAGACTAAACTGGCAGCTCTAAAAGAGTCCCTGATAAATCAGGAGTTCGACGCAATCCTGACCGACGACGATTCTTCCCCAGAGCGCAAAGATCCCCCCAAGAAGTCCAAACGCCTGCCAGAAAAATTCAAAAAACCTCGCATGGTGTTCTCTTCTTCCTCCGAGGAGATTCAAACCCCTCAGAAATTAATTCGCCCAGATCCCAAACCCTTACGAGACCTGAAGTACAAGGCTAACGCTCTCTTCAGCCCTTACTCCAAGGAGTCAGTGAAGAAGAAGGTCGAGGCGTTTGAACAGGCGGTCCAGAACTCTCCGAAATCCGAGATTGATCCGCCAACGAGAGTCACTAGAACGAAGACAAGAGCAATGGCAGCTGCTGGTGATGAGGTGCCCCATGTGCAGACACTGGCTCAGAAGCTAGCGAGAAAGTCCCTGGCGAAGGCCAAGAAGATCTCACTGACCCGCCAAAAGAGAGAGAACGACGAGTCCAAGGAGAATCTTTTGGCATCAGCCACGAAAATCAAGTACTTCCCCATGCCAAATGACAAGGCGACAATAAAGCAGAGCCAGAGGACAACTCCAATCTCCAAATCTCGACTACAGATGCCCATGTCCGTGAATAGAATTCACCATACTCCAGCTTCCAATATTCCTCCGCCAAAATCAATGACAGTATCGAAAGCCTATGGAGTGGGATCGACGGAGTCTCTGGCGTCGAAACCACTGTCCAAGTCTGGTTCGATAGACAGCCTTGCTGAAAAGAAGAGGCTTGATGAAGATGCAAGGAAGAAGAAGGAGGAGAATTTAAAAGCTCTGACTGAGGAGAAAAAGAGGAAGAGAGAGCAGAAGGAGCTGAAGAATAAAATGGCGAGAGAGGCAAAGGAGAGGCAGGAGCAGCAGAGGCGTTTGCAAATTGAGAGGGAAAGAGAGGACAAGGCTAGACAGGCGTTAATAGCCCAGGAGAAGATGAGGGAGGAGGTAGAGAAGAAGAAACTGGCACAGTTGCAGAGAGCACAGGAGAAGGAGGAGAGGAGGCGACAGGAGGAGGTGATGAGACTTCAGAAGATTCAGGAGCAGGAGGAAGCAGAGAGAGCACTGGCTGAGGAGAAGAGGAGAGAGCAGGAGGCTGA
>NW_011887749.1:1050986-1052338 GCF_000806365.1 Fopius arisanus
TTTTTTTTTTGGAAGATCTTCTGATATTTGTGTCTTTGTGGAGATCAAAATGTCTTGACTAGGTTTCGGGAGAGGACATTAGGGGAGGAAATCGCTGATACTTCAAATATTTTTTTTAAATATTCGTAAATATTGAAGGAAGAAAGTAGTTGTTTTTGTCAATGATTTAGAAGTGAACGCTAAAAGATAACAAGTCCACTTGGTGTCGAGCCGAGTGAGCTTTTGTGGATTTACTATGGATCGGATCAGATTGACTGTTATTTTGTCTATTTGAGGGATTTCGTAACTTGTAGTCGAAAATCGTAATTGTATTTTAGGGAGCAGAAGACAGGCAATTTTGTTATGACTGTCGTAAGATATCATGCTCTTGTATTAACGCATATTTAATCTAGGATGCCGTAGAATAAAGGATTCTCTTTATGTATTCAAGCTTCGAGTTTATTTCTTCGACGGTTGCCTCGATTTTATTAGGAGGACAGTCTCTTGGGAAGGGAGTGGAGGTCTGGTGTTTTTAGGTGAGAGTACACAGGAATCTGTAGGAAAAAGACAATTAATATTAATTAATTGAACATTACCACCGTTTAATTGTTGATTTGAATTTAATATTAACATTACTAATTTGTCATGATTAATTAAAGAGTTGAAACAGTCTCAAACAATTTGAAATTTCATCAGGAATTTGGAATTGAGGTGACGTTTTCACTGAGCAAAATTATTGTAAAAATATTTAGCCTAACTTGAAAACTAATTAATATTATTACGTAAGTTAATGTGTTATCGAGCTTGGGTTTCTCATCGATCTTCGGACGTGGCTCGGGTTTGTAACTTTGTCCCAGAATTGGCTCCTCTAGTCTTTTTCCATACAGCAAGTGGCGTTCATGATGTGGAACTTCTTTCATGCTCTCCATTTCCTCGAAATCTTCAATTTTTGCACCCACATAGCCACCCTCGAAAATCTAATCGAACGGAAATTGTGAATGATTAGATATAAGGGATATTTCAAAGCAACTGTACAACGAAAAAGGATCCTCACGCATTGGTGTGTAAGTTGTATTCTTATTGAATAAGTATAAAACCTACGAGCCAATTTACTAGGGTCATGCATTTCATTGCACAGTTGATACGAAATGCCTCATACGATAATATCAATAATGTAAAGTTCGAGAGACCTTGATCGTTGTTGAAGAGCCAATTCGTTTCACATCCGGGGGAAGACTGTAATTTTTTAAGTACTCAGATACTGGTATATCCGGTATCAGATTCGTCCATGGCTTCAGTGTCCCGAAAGTTGAGATATAACGTCCAGATAGGGACCACAACCGCACAGTGTGATCTCTGCTTCCGCTAAAATT
>NW_011887749.1:1054185-1055684 GCF_000806365.1 Fopius arisanus
ACTAAAACTGTTTTTATAACTGCAAGGGCTGATGTTTCTCTTCCTTCCTGCTCATTATTCTTGTAAGTTTTTTCGTCTGAATCTGCGAATTTCTCGGAATCCTCCGTCATCCCCCATCTTCTTGTTTTATAAACAATATTGTACCTCAGAGTGAAAAAATTTAAGAGGATTATTACAACAGAAAATCATTATTTTTCGTACATAATAGTTTAAAGACCCAAAAATATTGACGACAGAAATCCATCAAATTTTTAAGAACTTTGAAATAGTATATTTCGTCTCTAGGCCCTCACCAGGAACTTTTCTAGTGATTATAAATTTAAAGTTTGGGGCGAAGCTGAGGAAAGCAAAGACAATCGCCAGAAATGTGTTATTTTCTGGCCTAACAGAAACCCTTTTGGCCTTTTCTGGAAAATAGATCATTCTTCTCCACATGCAAGATTGATTGGCAAGTATATGGAAAAATACTAATTTGATAATCTGTTTTCCACGGCTAAGCCGGAAATTAGCTCTTTTAACCGAAAACAATAAAAAGCAATATCCTTTGTCATTGAGTCCGTGGTAAGGGTTTACACTATAAAAGTTTAAACTATTGCTGGAATTTATCCCTGCGAACCTAAAATAATTATAAGCAGTAAATAAATTGAAACATTTCTCTTATCAGTAATAGGAAACATTTAGTTTTTCCAGTTTTTGTTTTACCTTTCTGTGGGATTTTCTACTTGATAACGTCTATAAGGCTGTCCTGTTTCCATTCTCCACAATATCAATTCCCCATTATAAGAAGCTGTAGCCAGAACCTGAGGAATTCTTGCAGCAGCACATAGAATTTCCTCTGTATGCCTTTTTTCCCAGGATTTCCGGTATATTCCAGTCTCGGTGTCAGCGAACTCTACGACGTAGCCGTTCCATCCAGTACATAATATCCGATTTTTCAGCCAAATTATTCCAGTTATAGCACTTCGTGGAAGAATAATCACTAATTATTACCATTTAATCAACAACAATTTGTTATTTCGATTACGTTGTCCTTTAATTGATCTTTAATTGATGTTAATTGACTAATTATGGTGTATTGTATATAAATAAATAAAAGTAAATTCACCGTTGATCCTCCATGGACATGTTTTTGACACAAGATCCTGAATTGAAGCTCCAAATTTTTAAAGATCCATCTCTCCCTCCGGTGATCAATAATTGTAATGAGTAATCGAAAGTGGCAGCTGTGATTTCGATTTGCTGGTAAGACCCCACATTTTTTTTGCTGTGGGCATTCGTGATACAATGGATTCGTTTCCCAGTCCAAGGGTCCCAATACATTATGCAAGAGTCAATCCCAGTGGAAACAATCTTGATAAATTGATAATTTTATTAATAATTTCTTCAATATTCCATATTGGTATCAATATCTCGGGCTGTTACTCTTCACCAATTTTCAATAATTTTTCCATTTTCCTATCATTATTTTCTTATAACCATTGGAATGATTTCCGCAACAC
>NW_011887749.1:1056574-1058279 GCF_000806365.1 Fopius arisanus
AAGAGACTTTTTTAATTTATTCTTTATTTATTCTTCCGAATGAAAGCTATGCAATCGTAATTTTTTTGATTCGCTATTTTCCATTGAAAAAATCTAGGAATGATATGATTTATGACGATATGTTTTAAAAAAAATTCTCTGTGTAGTATTTGTCCAGAACAGTCCCTATTATTCGAAAATTATGGGCCCAATAACTCTGAAATTTTGGTTATCAATTGGTATTTTTAGTAGTCAAAATTTTAATTAAAATTCCGCTTGATTTGTTGAGTACGTCCGTTCGACTGATTCCATTAAAAAAAATCAAACACTCGTCATGGTCATGATTATCACTATACCGAGAGACAGCAATTCATTCTTTTTCATTTATTCCTTGGAATCGCCTGTGAGTGCAACAGCGCAAAAAATAATTAAGATAGAAATTCTGTATGATCTTAGTTCTCACGATAACAAGAAGATATTCCACTTTTTGTACAAAAACTTTTTCTTCCATATCTCAAAAACTACTGGCCCGATTTAATTTCTTTTTTTCCCAAAATGTTAGGCTTGTTCAGGCTTGGAATTTGGAATGCTGACAAGATTTGCGCAAACCTTCATAAACAGTGCAGCAAGAGATTCCCATATTGACTCTAAACTGATATCTCATTTTGGTGCCACTGGCATCACTCAGCAGCAAAGAACATTGTGAACATTTGGCGCAGGAAATAAATCCTCGAAGGCCTCCATAATACTTCACTTCAGAGACCCAATCGCTGTGAACTCGATTGAATTCTGTCACGAGTAATCCATCAATGTGTCCCTGAGAGATAGAAATAATTACTGAACTTCTGAAAGCACAAATTTCTGCATGGAATGAGCACCTTGAGGAGGGCTTCGTAAGAGGCTTCCAAAGTTTCTCGTTGAGGAGTTTGTTTGAAGGGGCCTCTGTCAAATGGAGAGAATGCTAGAACTCTCACAGATCCTCCAGTATCTCCCAGGACGACATAAGAGTCTTCTTTGATGTTTTTGCTGAAATAATAAGCCATGCAGATCACAGCATCTCGCAGGCTTGTAATCTAAATCAAATAAAAAAACGAATTAATGTTGAGAAAAATTATTAAACAAATCCCACCTGAAAATTCAGACGACAGATTCTGCCAAATTATTGAGTACAAATAACTCATTCATTATTTTCATCGTATATGTACTCATGTTAATATTTTTAAGATCAATAATTGGTTCTTTAATTACTTTATTTATTGTTGATATCGGTATTATTAATATTATTTTCATGTTGCTCATTCTGTGAGTAAATGGTTCGTGTTAATAATTCCTTTGTCTCTTTCGTATTGAACTTGAGCTTGAGCTTGCGTATTGATGCTGGCATGTTGCACTCATGTGAAAATGCATTAAATAATCTTCAAAAAAATGTATGAGTTTTTGGAGTTTCTTCAGATTTTTACCGTTAAATTCACGTTTATTGCTAATTATCGTAGCATTTGATTCATGTTGAGAGGATATAATGGAATTCCCACAAATTTTTATGGAGTTTTTGGAGTTTCTTCAGATTTTTACCGTTAAATTCACGTTTATTGCTAATTATCGTAGCATTTGATTCATGTTGAGAGGATATGATGACATAATATCAAAGGTTTTAACAAGTTCTATTTGATGCCGTTTGAATTTTTCAAGTTCATCGAACTGATCGAGAGTTATTGATGAGAATGTG
>NW_011887749.1:1058289-1059937 GCF_000806365.1 Fopius arisanus
CAAGTTCATCGAACTGATCGAGAGTTATTGATGAGAATGTGTCGGATTAAAGGTGTCGTCTTTAAAAAATTAGTAATCTGTTTAAATAAAACCTACAATAATCCAACTCCAACTATATTATCCTCGCAAATACCCAGTTTCAAGAAATACTCGTTTTTAAGAAATTATTGAATGTTGTTTTCCTTCTGAATGCAATGTCACACTCCAAATTTCGAAGTTTGCATCGATTATGAGACCTTTGGATTCAACTGTGCTATTATCGTCCACCATGTTGAAGAATTCCAAAAAATTATTCAAATATCAACTTCGCGCAACCTGCCTGGTATAGAAAAAAATGTCTAACGTTGACGTTTGTAATCAGCATCAAACTGATTAGATTCAATGACATGTGGAGTAACTAGCGCGCCCAATAGGTTACTGAGATATTTCCTGGAAATGGTGAATTGAAAAGTAATTACTCGAATTCGTAGATCGAATTTTTCAGCTGCAGTGTCATAAAATCTGAGATCTCTCTCGACAGAACTGGTACAGACCACCTGTACATCCGGCATTGCAATTATATCCGTAATAATAGTCGACTGAACCTTGAAATCAGCTTAAAATATTTTTCAATTTTTTAATAAATTCCGCAATAATTGATTTCAAGGCTCTGCTCACGATTGATTGATTTAACGCTCCTCTGATGAACTAAATCCAAGGACCAGTAGTTGATGACTCCATCCTTGGAGACCGTGAGGTACCTTCCACTCTGAAAACTCGAACTTCTGTTGCTCATCGAAATTAAATGAGGAGAGAATATTATACGACAAATAGCAGAGCGATGACGTGTAGAAAGCAACTCTGGAAGACCCTTCAAGGGTAGCTCCATCGGCTGAGACTTGAGTTCTGCAGTTCCTGTCAGTCTGAACTCCAGAAGTAGATACGAAATAAATTCATCCCAACTTATTCGCTCATCTCGCATCGAGTCCATCTGCTTGAAGAGATGCCCAAATTCTTTTTTTGAGATTTTGATCTTCAAGAATTTATCGAAGGCCTCGTAGAGCTGCTCTTCGTTCATCTCTTCATTCTCCATTTCCTGAAGAAACGGAATGATATAACTAGTAAGTTGAAAAATCTTGGAAAATTTCTTAATGTTTAAATATACTATTCGTTATTTTTTTAAATAAAATTTCTAGATTCGAAAAAAAATGCTTCTAAAGTTCAGAACAAAATTTCCGTGAATGCAGCAAATAAAAATCTTTGGATTTTGTTGTATCAAATATCGCGCTATTAAATGGCACACTAAAATTGCATAATTTTAAAACTATTTTCAATCGATCAATTTTTCTTACGAACATCAATATTTCATTATTGCTTCCATAGAATTTGATGATCATACGATTATTTTAGAGCTCTGCTCCGTTTTTCCAATTGGTACAGGACAATTCCCCTCGGAAATCAACTGATATATACAAAAACCAGACGGTAAATGTCTAGAACGATGGCTATCTTAGTACGATGGTAATGAAACAAAATTGTTTTAGGATCATGCTAAAACTTCTTACGCTATTCCACGCTATTTACAATAAACAGTACCAAAATCCGTATGCAGATAAAAAAAGCATGAAATGGAGTGAAAATAGAGTCTGGAGATGACTACATTTTTTTT
>NW_011887749.1:1060337-1131067 GCF_000806365.1 Fopius arisanus
CGATCAATTCGTTTAAGAATTGCAACAATTCTGGAAGTTCTGGTCATTATACCTTGTAAACATCATGAAGTTCTGATAATGTTTTCACGTCGCACTGCTCCTCGACATTTTTCTTATCGTAAAATTCACGGAATTTTCTCTGAATGCTGAAAAGCGATACACAATCGTCTCATAAATTTTATGCACCCCTCCAGAAATTCCTCGACTTCCTCTTTGTTTAATAAATTAACCGACTTGGTCTCCGGTTGGTCCAGTAGAAACTTATCCACGCCAATTTCCATATTTGCCAAATTAGAAAATTAATTGCAGATAAATCAATCTGAAAATTTACAATTAACCAATCATTCAGAAAAGTGTCAAAATAATTAAACAAGTCAGAATCACGGGACAATTAATCAGACAGTATCCTTCCACGGCGATGAAACTTCAAGAGGCATTGAATAATCATAAAACTTAAAGAGGGTGTATTTTTTCAAGTAAATTTTATCCATCGCTTCTCAGGAATTTTGAAGAATCTTCTAATAAGAAAACATGGTAAGCTCAAGGAATACTATATAAATTAATCGGAATTCTTGTAAACAAAAGAGAATAAAGTCATTAATTTTGTTTCCATTGAATAATTTGTAACGCAACCCTGAAAAGATCGATATTTTAGTATAGTGGAGGTGGTGAACAGGTGGACAGGTGGACAGGTGTACCAGAAACACAAGTTTTGTTCGTGTGTACAAATGGAGTTGTTCCAAGCAATAAGTTTATTCAGGCGACGAAAGTACGAGGAATGTGGGAAAATATGTACGAATCTTCTGCGAAAGAGTCCCCTGGACCAGGTACAATTTCGAAATATCTACTTTAAATCGAAATCCTTAGTTCCAAATTTTTTCGAACAACTGTCAACGAATAGAAATATTTTCAGAGCGTTTGGGTGCTGAAAATGCGAGCTTTAACGCTGCAATTGTACGTTGATGACATTGAGAGTGAGGAGGAGGGAATTGCTGAGAGTTTACTCGATAATTACATGATTGCTTCGATGCCAAGACCTGGAACTTCTCTGAAGAACCCCGGAACAGCGATGGTGGGTCAGGGATTTCGTCCCAAGACCCAGTCTGGTAATTAATCCATTAATACCAATTTAATTACTCATCACGTACTGAAAAATTCCATTAGAATTTTTTAGAAATCTTATGGAATTTGTATTGGAAGTTTTGAAAAATTTTATTCATTTTGGCCCCTGATTTTATTTGATATTTGAATGAGAGGAAGCCAGCAGATTTTGCATTTTTATTTAACTCTTGACTGGAAATGATTTTACACAAATTTCCAATGAAGTAACAGCTACAGAAAAAGCCTACACACACATTTCACTGCCTGTTTGAAATTCAGAAATATTTTTGCTGTTTTTTTAATTTTGAAAACATTCATGAAATGATTTTGATGGCCGGATTTCGAATCTTTTAGGAAGACCAGTAACTGGAACAGTTCGTCCAATGACCCAATCAGCAACAGCCCAGACTATGGAACAAGCACTGAGAACTCCAAGAACTGCCATGTCTGCTCGACCCATCACCACAGCTTCTGGAAGAGCTGTTAGGTAAAAAAAATGATTTACTATACAGACTATTAAACGAATCCTTTTCAAATTCTATGGTAATCTATGAGGAGTGCATTTTTTTCTAGATCAGTTCTTACCAAATATTTCAGAACTGCAGGAATATGGTTTCTGTTGCATTCCCCTTGCAATTCATGTTACATTCCCCTTATGATTTTGCCTCCAAGGACTTGTAATTAATTTTTTATGAATGAATTTAACTAGATTGGGAACAGCTTCAATGGTGTCCGAACCAGACGGTCCCTTCATCCAACTCTCCAGATTAAATATCAGTAAATACGCGAGCAAGCCTGGGATTGCCAAGCCTCTGTTCGAATATATTTATTACCACGAACACGATGCTAGGAGTGTAAGTAAAATCTCATAGACTTCCCGAAAAAAATTGTACTACCATGTAACAAGAACAAATAACTCTATCAGCATCCAATTCTCCAGTACTAACAGCCCTGAGAATCATTTTATAATGAAACAATTGTTTTTTGGTATAGTTTTTAACCGATGGTTTGCTTGAAACGACTTAATGCCAATAAATTCTCGAGACCTGCACTACTTATTTCAATAAAAGATTCTTATTTCCTGTCTAGGCCCTGGATTTAGCGGTGCAAGCAACTCAGGCCTGTCATTTTACTGACTGGTGGTGGAAAGTTCAATTGGGAAAGTGTTATTACACATTGGGACTTGTCAGAGATGCCGAGCAACAATTCAAGTCAGCATTGAAAGATTGCAGAAGTATCGAAATAATGTTACGACTTATCAGAGTGTATGTGAGGCTGGACCAGCCCCTGGCAGCTCTGGAATTGTGCAAAAGGGGACTTGAATATTATCCCAATGATGTGAGATCAATCCCTAATCTATTTCTAAAAAAAAATATCTGGAATCGTATCTCTGCTGCAAAAATATATATAAAAAATATAAATGATATAAGCTAAATGCATAGTTGATAATCTAGTTAAATGAATTGGATTCGAGTATTGAATTGAATTGAATTGAATTGAATTGAATCCCTATTAATTTTCTCAAGGTAACAATTTTGACTGAAATGGCTAGAGTCTTTGAAGGTCTCAACAGCATGATAATGTCGGTGAAATATTATAAATTGGTGGCCCAGGAAGATGCTGCTAATACTGAAGCCATTGCTAGCATTGGCATGCATCATTTTTATAATGATCAACCGGAATTGGCTCTTAGATATTACAGGTGTGTAGAATATTTTCTAAAAATGATAAAATTCATCCTATTAATTTGTAAAATGAAGAGACGTATTGATGCTAATGATAATTGTAGGAGACTTTTACAAATGGGTGTTTACAATGCAGAACTATTAAACAATCTGGGACTTTGTTGTTTCTACTCACAGCAATATGATCACACGATTTCTTGCTTCGAGAGAGCCCTTAGCCTCTCCAACGACGAGAATATCGCTGAAGTTTGGTATAATATATCTCATATTGCCATTGTAAGTTATTTGAGTGTACACACTCGATATAATTCGGGAGACTATTAAATTTTCTAGCTTTGATCTGTAAAATTAACTTAATGAGTAAATGGTTTAACAAATTATTTGAACATCGAAATAATCAGTACTGTTCCCATTTTAATTGAATATGATGTTATTAATTAGAGATTAACTTGACTAAAGGGAGACAATCGATTAATGCGCTATAACTAATTCTGCGGAGAGTTTCAGGAAACATCATTGAAATTTCATGAAACTAAAAGAGATAGTGAAATTTTTGACAAGGACTTTTTCGTAGATCTTAATGCGCTCTACAAAAAAGGTTCCGACATGGTTTTCACAATCTCCCGTGGATTTCGAGATTTTCATTCGATATTGAGCAATTATTAAAATCGATGTGAATCGATTTACCATTCCGCTCATTAATTAGTTACTGAAATGATGGGATTGCACCTGTTTAGTGCCTGGGGGACCTGATAATGGCTGAGGAGTGCTTGAGACTGGCGACGAAGATTGACAACCGCCATGCCAATTCCTATAATAATCTGGGAGTTCTTGAGATGAAAAAAGGAAATGTCACAGCTGCGAGAACTTATTTCCACGCTGCTGCCAGTATAGCCTCTTATATGCATGAGCCACATTTCAATAGTTCCCTTCTTGCCTATGAGGTATGTCCATCATTCTTTATAACCCATCAACAATAAAAAAATAGTTAGAAAAAAATCATAAGAAAAAAAGAAAAAAAAAAAAAAGAATTCAACAATACAACACAAGAATCATTATTTGAATGAATTGAATTGAATTTGTAATTATTGGTAATTAGGTTGGAGATTTACAAACGAGTTACATCGCAGTCCAAAAGTCACTATACGCCTACCCCAGTCACTGCGACAGTAAAGTACTCTTCAAAAAATTAGAGAGACACTTCTTTCATTCTTAATTTATTCGTATCTAATATGTAATCAATACCCTTATTATAATACATAATTATAATTATTATATACAATGTACATGAATACAAACATCAAATACGATCGTAAATTCAGTAAAAATTCAGTTATCCAGACGAATCCATTCTCCTAGTCCAATAACTGGAGTGAATGAAAAAAAAATGAGTATTCTCATTTTGTTAAAAATGAGAAGGAAAATCATCGAGGTTGATGAATTCATAGCAAAATTCATAAATTACATGATTGTTATCATTCAACAGACGATAATTTTATTCATTTATTTTTATTTATTATTCACTGAGAATGTGAGGACCTGTGAAAATATTCACCACTGACATACGAAAAATTCGGAAAATGTCTAGCACAAATGAAATTAATTGATGAATAGTGGAATGCTCTTTTTTTAGTTTGATGAATAATGTCCTCGTCGATAAGAAGAAAATAATCATCTCCAGTTGATTTTTTTGCTAGAAATAAATAGCATATCCATGGAAAAGTCTTTAGATTTGTGGTTTTTCACTCGGAATTGTGCAATTTTCAAGTTATGTTTATAGTTTAGGGGCTTTTGTTATGACTTTCATGCCGTGTGGGATATTACGAGCCACGAGATGACGAAGTAGAAGAGGAAAATTGGGTAGACTGCCAGGACTTTTCTGCCAGCTGGCTGACTCTCTCCCAGGAACGCCATTGAAGCTGAGAAAATAATAAATATTCAATAACAGATTTTTTATATTTTATCATTAGAAATAATTACCATAAGTTGCCCAGGCAAATCCGATGATTGTGACGACAAATCGCAGGAAGAATAGGTAAGAGTTTTGCTCCATCATCAGGATAATCCTGCATACAATTAACGCAATTGCGATTGGTAGGAGGCAGTAGCCAAGCACACAGACACTTTGGAAGAATGATCTGAAACGGAAAAATTGAAAAATGATCAATTATTCCAATAATAAAATTCCGTATTTATTTCAATTTGTCACAGCAAGTTGATGAATATTTATAATTCTCATAGGGAACACGAGAGTTCCAGGAAATGAGGGGAGCAAATCCGTAGCGAACTGATAAAATGAAATAATTTTTATTCGTCATTTTTTTATTGTCAATTAATCTAAAAAACGAACAATTCCAGGTAGAAATTCGAAGGACTTCTTTTGTAATTCATTAAGTTTCCGAGAAAAAAGGTGTTTCGATCTTTCTTCATGACATCAATGGATTTTCAGATTAGTCGACATTTAAGAAAATTGTTAGACTTAAATTATCTCGCATTATCTATTCACTGCTGAAATATTTTATTACCTTTATTCGGAGTTATAACTGCGAAGAATTCATTGAGTTTTTGTTGAAGATCTTTAAATATAAGGGTACTTGATCAAGTGTTATAGGATTTTCTTAACAAATTTGAAGAATTTGTACGGAACTTATGACAAGAATTTAAAAAAATCAATAGTCTTTGTCACTTACATATTTCCTCCTAGTAGTTTAGAGTTAAGAGTTACAATCATGGAGCCAATCCACACGAGAACAAAAACCTCGGCGAACTGGGGACCGCCATCATTAACGTCATCACGATAATCGGATCCTTGAAGGATCCTAGGTACAGAAAACGGTAAGCAAAATAAAAATGAAAATCATTGAAACAATTAAAAATTGGATTTCTAAAAATATTCATCGCATTATCAAAACAAACATAATATTTATAATCATTGAAATTATATATATGTGAACAGTTTTTGCTCTTACATTGCCATGAAGGTACAGAGCACCAAAGGCCCCCAAAGATCCCCTGAAAAAAGTAAAAATCATTTTATTGACGTGAGAGATTGTCAAACACAACTGCAAGAAATGTCTAAACTCTTACATTCTTTCAGCAAACTCCCTTTTTCCTTCGGATATATCACATGGAAAAATTTGTGTCCAACAGCTCGAACATCCCTGAGCTGTAAAACCCATGAGAATTGATTATTTATTGTCAACAACAATTGAATGAAAGATCTTACAATAGTTTCACTAATTGGTTCATCCAAGGTGTTGAATTGAGGCTCTCCAATATTCGCTCTTTGCCTAGAGCTCCCCACAGTCATATCTCCCTCAACGTGCTGGGGGTCCACGTTATAAATGGCGTCATCATACATCTGCATAACAAAAACATGATTTTAAAATGCACTATCTTTAATTTTGGAAAAACACACCAGGATATTTCAGATTTTTGGGAAAGTTCAATGAAATTTCACAGCGATAATTCATGTTTGGAAATTCAAATAGTTATCATTCGTTGAATCGTCTATCATATCAGTAAATTAATTGGAATTTTTGATTTTATTATCATCTTTTAAAATTCTGGAATTTTACTGGATTCTCTGTGAATCCTGAGATTTAATTTTTTTCTGACACTTTTGCATTAATTTGATAGGTTAACTCATGCTCACATCTAATTTAGCCTCTTGCAGAGGTGGAGCACTTGAGGACGTTGGATCCATGTGTCAAAATTATTCCTCTACAATAATTAATAAACAAACAAATAAACAAAATTCAAAACTGGTCCGCTTTTCTCCAAAAAATTATAGAATATTCACAGAAAAAAATCAGTGAAAAATCCTCGCATTCACTTGCACTTTCTTGTACGGCGGTCTGCACAATTAATAAACAATCATCAACTAATTACGAGATTGTCTCGAGAAACTACTGGGGGACATGTGTAAAATATTGGTAGAAGTACGTCGACTGTATCGGGTTTTCGGTAGTTCTCGACGATTTTCAGAGCGAATTATCATCGTCATTTTGACAGTTCCATCGTATAAATGGAAATCATCCAGGTGGCAGTGATTTCAATATGGCGTAGGTTAAATATGTGAAAATATTCCCCCCGAGATTTAATTCCCCAATAAATTAGCGTGTAGTTTTAAATTTATATTGACGAGGATTCGTAGTTGTTTAGTGTTGAAGAAGTGGAGAAACTAATGATTTTTTTTGAGGCGATTGTTGGATCTTCGAGTTACACAGTAATGTTTACACGACACCAGCTGGTTTTACTTGCACTCGTGTCAACTTGGTTTTCTGCATATGCGCTGGAACCGGCACATGACGGCCAATCAGCTGAGACCATTCAACAGCCGGAAGTCACTGAAAAATTTAAATCGTATGATGAAGTCTGTATCCTTTTTCAAGTGAATTCGAGTAATATTTGGCCAATTACCGGGAGGAATCGATTACCTTGATAATAAAAAAAAAACTGAAGAGTAAAAATTGAATAATTTTTTGGTCGATATTTTAATAATATCTCAGTATTCATTTCACCATTTTGAGTCAAAGTAGATCACCAATAGGAGATAATGTTTAACAATATTGATGTAATAGATTATTTATAAATTGGATTGCTATAATGGTTGCTGGGATACCTGGGGTAAAACAGGTGCCCGCCAAAAGTTCCGTTCTTCAACCTTAACATTTTGTGATCCGAGGAAGACATTCAACAGTCTTAATTGCTACTGCAGTAATTTAAATTTGCATTTCCCTATAAAATCCAATAATTAAAATAATTTATTCAGGATGTGCATCCTCTAGAGCTTTTACATTGTGCCTGCTCCGTTCACCTTCTCCATTAAATTACATTGTTTGAGTGCAAACGACAATAACATTACGTTACATGTCTAACACATCAACAATATATAATGGTAATACTAGTAGTAACACATAACTTATGTATAATATATCAAATATAACTAATAATATATTACATTATTGTTATTATTTTGAAATATTTAATATATTTATAACATTATTATTATTATGTTGAAATATTTAATATATTTTGTTGACATTGAACGTCAGTCAAAAAACTATTCATCACGAAAAGGAAACAGCATTTGAGTGCAGTAAAAAACCTCAGGAATCTGGATTCTTATGAACGAAAATACGATATGATATCAATTATAATAAAAAACGTCATTGAAATAATTGAAGCGAAGAAAAATTCTCTCGAGGAGATCAAGGATGGATTGAAGGAGAACCGAACGCTATCATATGTACCTGACGAGCTAAGAGACGGTGAGGAATTCCTCCGGTACTGGAATTTAGCCTAGACATTTTTTCTCCAGTTCTCATTTATTTTTTCAAAATATCCGCCTAAGTACTCTCTCACTCTCTATCTCTCTCTCTCTCAATAAATAAATCAATTAATCAATCAATCAATAGAAATTTCTAATTTATATGAAATTTTTATGAAAAAAAATTACTGATAATTGTTGTAATTAATAATCATTAATATTCATTATTCATTCATTAATTTGATAATAGAATTTACTTTCAGCAGTGGAGGACTAGAAGGTAACGAGTTGATTTGTTTTCTAGACAGGATTTGAGAGAAATATCTTTGAAGTTAAGAAAAATATCAACATTTTTTGTAAAAGGTCTTTGAAGACGGTATAGGGACGAAAAATAAACCAAACAATTATTTTTGACAAATGAGTGTAAAAAGTTTCGTATAAAAAGTGGAATACGTAATGGTCCGAAACTAATTATCTACTTTCGCTCAGATTCGATCCCAACCTTTGTTATCATGAGACCAAAAATCATACCGAATTCGAATAATTAATACTTTACGATGTCATGAATGCGAAAAATGTGCATACATTTTAAGAAAGAAGAAAATCTGAATTTAATGACTCCAAACAATAAGATAATCAGAAAAATTTTCCGATCTCTGTTAGATTTAGAAATATTTCTCAGAAAATCGGTTATGAGTTGAGTCAACTTGTTACTCTTTACGACTTCGCCATGCATTTTCTTATTTAAGTGTAAATGTTTCGAGTTGATAAGTCTACCAACAAATGATCCGTGAACACTCTCGTTTTCTTCGGTTGAGATCAATTTCTCTCTTTCGTATTGAGTCATTATCCTGTGTGCTCATTTTAAAGCTAATTAAATAAGCTTTCAAAAAATTTTGGATTTGTGTAATTCCCACAATTTTTTCATGGAGTTATGACGTTTTGAACGTAAAAATGGCATTTCCATGTTTTAGCTAAATCTCCACCATTTGGTTTACTTTTTCTTTCATTCATTTCCATAGCAAAAGAATAGGAATATTAATATATAATTTTATAGAACAGTTCAAGGTCTTCAAAATTACCTTAGTTACATCTGATTTATTTGCTTATTTTAATTTTCTACTGTTATATAACTTTCTAAAATTCCCGTTTGTGGGTAATTAATTCAGTATTCGATCTAATTTATGGAAATATATTATATATCAATTGAAAGGTCTCAATGAGCTCTATGTATTTGAGTCTGAGTTTCCGAATTCCTCCGATTCCATCAACAGACTATCCATGATAATCCGTCCAATTTTGTGTGCTACGATCAAAAAATAATAATTCTCCTTAAGTAAAATCCATAATAATCTTTGTTATCCTCACAAATACTCATATATTTAATTTTCATGGAAATACGCGTAGAATATGTGATCCAAAATAGTAAAGAGCAAATGGGAATTTAGGAAAAAAAATGTCTAATATTGAATTTTTTGATTAACAAACAGTAAACTAGAACAGTAGATTAGATTGAATTACAGGCAAATAATTCAATGGACTAGGGGTACAAAAAAATATATTACTCTGTTGATTATCTAGGTTTGTCTTCAGTTCTCGAGAACACAGCATTCTTCGGGGACATAGTTCTTCAGGTCCCTGACATAACGCACAGAATATTGAAGAAGAACAGCCATTGGAAAAACCAAATGCAGTGGTCGTTGAACTTTGCCAACGAAACACGATTTCTTCTTGATGAGGCAACAGGAGGAATGCTCGATCTAGCATTTCAGGAGCTCAATATAACGCAGAGACTTCCCAACTACGTGAATCCGTACTCTTCAGAAAATCAAGGAGATTCCGGAGATAAAACTTCGGAGAGGAAGAAAAAGGAGAGAAAGAAACGAAAAACTGGGCCTCAAATGGTTCGTGTCGATTTGTAAAATTATAACACCCAAATAAATTCAATAAATATTATTTTTCAGTGTATAGAGTTCCCACTACATATATTCCGTAATTACCTCCTTATTATTCAATTTCGTAATCATTTATTTCGTCGTTTCCTCTTCATTTTTGTGTAGTTTGTCAAATACAATAAATCCGCTGAATTCGATTTTGATTCATTCCCAGAATATAGACAAATTATGGAAAATATTAGAGACACGACACATTTTTCAAAATATTTTTCCTTTCTTTCTTTGATAATGCGGAGCGATTAATTTTTTGCATTTTGTGAGAGAATTCGTCCTGTTTTGATGAGTGATCTTGAGCTTTAGATATAACTCTTTAGTTCAGGCGTATTAAGGCCCGGATGAACTGTCTGGAAAAGATAATTTACTCCAAAATTGGGACTTCTAATTACTCCGTCAATTAATCGTTTTTTCCAATAATTGTTAGCTAGCGGCCTAGTTGTTGACAATCGCTAGAACGCTAGCTAACAATTATTGAAAAAAACGATTAATTGCCAAAGTAATTAGGAATCCGAATTTCGGAGTAAATTATCTTTTCTAGATAATCCACCCGAGCCTTAATTTTTATACGTGAAATTTCACATTTTTCGGAGCAGGACAACGAATTTTCATTTTTGTGGTTACATACATACTCACGGACATGTTGTGAAAAGATGTACTTTTCAAATTAGGCAATTGAAAAGTACATCTTTTGACAACGTGTCCGTGAGTATGTATGTATGTAACGAAAAAATATTTCGCGATTCCTTAAGAATAGTATATTTCGCAACAAGTGTGGAAAAGTATTTTTTGGGGTGTGGGAGGTATATAGCACGAGCCGAAGGCGAGTTGCGTGAAAGTCACTTTTTAGTTACTTCACGGTACATCGCGATGAAAATAATTTTTCAATTTCATTCAGCAAGACCTAAACGATTCGATTCAGTATTCTCTTAACTGATTTGGAACAACGGAACGATTACTTCATAAAACGAATTTCATTCTTTGGAAATTCGCCACAGCGCCGATGTCGGTGTAATGTCGGTGTGACATCGGATCAATGTTGGCCGAATGTTGGCTTAAGGTTGGCTAGAATGAGTTTAACTCACAAATTCAATTGACCATCTCAAACAATCTTTATTAAAATATTCAAAAACAGAAAGAATTCGAATAAATAATAGAATAAATAAATTCTTTTAGCAATAAATAAATTTTTTTAGCAAAAAACTAGTCGTCTCTGTAAATTTTCAAATAACTTTTTTAATATGATATCATAAACAATATCCCGCTTGTCTATGTTTAAACAAGGATAAATAGATAAATTACGTATTTAGTAATTGTACGATTGATTGACGATCAAGTTGGATTCTCAAAAAAAAAAAAACATTGAGAGTTCTCAGGTCGAGGGACATTTGAAGAAATGATATGGTGAAGGTATAAAATATTCGGAGTCTAAAAATAAGAGAAATCTGACTAAACAACGAAAACTGGTCGTGAAGTACGTGAGAAGACGATCCAATGTGAATCGTTCAAGCCGGTTTTCTCCTCGAGGACAACGAAGGTGAATAAATATACAAAAGATCGAGAAAAGGGGGAAGGTTTAGGGGGATTGACCCATTGGATTTTAGGAACCTAGTATCTTTAGGTGTCGGTTGAAGGTGAAAAATGCATCGAATGGTTTCGTATGTATTGGAGAATATCCAGAGCTTTTCGAATACTTTCACTTCATGGATATTCCATCGTGGATCATCCCGACATTGACCTCAATTTTACTTTATTTTGCCTTTTTGTTGGAGACTTCTGAATCATTTATTTCAACTTTCTAATGAATTTGATGTTTTTCGTAGACGGAGTTGACCAATTGAACAGGAAATTGTTGGCAGTTGGTTGAAAATCGAGTGAAGTTTATTGTAATGTTTAAATTTTGAGTGATAATTGATATATTGCGTAATCTTTATTATTTGATTAAAGAGAATAATTAAATTTCATAATTGAAAACAGGAGGATTCCAGAGTCAAGACAATTTTTTTAAAAGGAATAAAATTGCTGGAACGTACAATTCTCACGATTTTAAGATAAATTCAAGAAATATACTTCGAAAATTAATTTTTGAGTAAAAAATGGATTTTACATCGTTCAAATGGTTGAAAATAAATCTCACATGAAGACTTAGAATATTGAAAAAACGCTCCAAATTTTGCAAAGCGAAATAAAATCCATAATGCTATTTAACATCTTATCAACTAGTTCATTGATAATCAATTGAATTTTCTCAGTTAAAAGATAAATTACAGAATTAGAATAATCCCTTGAAAATGATTTTGAAAAAACTTCCTTCAAAAGAAAAGAAAGAAATGCTAAATTTGGAAAAGTCCTCGAAAGCCTGAAATAAAATGCATAATTTCATTGGACAACATTTCACATCACATTACCTCGACAAGGTGTAAATGGAGTTGGGATAGAAAGTAAAGTCCTGGCCAATGGGCAGATCGGACTGGAGGTGGAGCGTTTTGTGTCCTACCATCCGTTAAAGAGTAAAGAAGTTGCCTTCCCTGTCTTGTCACGAGCATCGAGAGCAGAGATTCCAAACATTCAAAAATCTCTCCATCCAAATTCCAAAAAGTCCTCAATTATCTTTTTACTGTGAAATTTGTGCCTCAAGTGCGGATGATAGCTTTCTGGAGTGATCCATCCTGCTGTGTTCCCAGTGCGAGGACAAGTGCTCCATAACTCGTACAGAGGAACAATAAAAACTCTAATTATGGGATTTTATAGAGTGACTCTCCTTATAGCTGTCGTCGCGGTTATCACAGGTGAGAAATATTTCTTCTGCTCATTAGTCACTTGATTTAGGGCTGGAAGAGAAAAATTGAAAGAAAAATTACAGATGAATGCTGAGTGAAAATAACTGTTACGTATGAATTCTTACCTTTTTTTTTTCTTCTGGGTTTCAGTCATTTTGTACCATTTTCCGGGGGCATTCGACGATACTTTATCCATGTAATTAGCGCCGGTGCCGCGTGATGAAACGTAATGCGAACTTTCTTGAAGATTTCGAGTTAATGGAGATTTGATAAAATGGGGGGATGCCTGCAGTGATTATTTAAGTACTTTACATAATTTTGTGAACGGCGAATGTTGAAATATTTTAGCTATGGGTGCTATGAAAAAAATTACCTCTTCCAAGAAAATTTAACTGCAAGAAAATCAACGTATTTGAAATGCTAATATCGACACAATTATTTGTGCGAGTATATTCAGTTGGCTGATTTTTTTTTCTCTCTGTGGTTTGAGGAAATGACGTGAGATTACATTAGAAATTTTATTTTAAATTTGTATAATAATTGTCATTCAGCTCGTTGGATAATTTTTTTCGGTAATTCCTCATCGAGCTTGTTGAGCTTAGGAGAAAATCTTGATAAGTGTTTCTTCTAAATGAAAAAGTGGGAGAGGATATTGGAAAATAGTTAATCTAAAAATGGAAATTAATGATTAAAATGTTCAGTTGATCTTGTGGTAGTCAAATTATTTTTATCCGATGGGAAAATCAAAATCCAATAATTTTTTAATGAAATTAACGGATGCAATTTTTCTGTACCTAATTAATATACCGAACCAAAAAATTAAAATTTCCTTTAGCCCTAAATTAATATTCATCCGCAGTTCTAAACAATGAGATAATTTCTCTCGATATTAGAACAATGAAAATCAATGAAAATTGTGGAAATTCAGGTACTTAATTTTCTGACTTCTCCAATTTTCAATTATGCGATTTAACGTTTTTGATGTCTTCAAAATTCATGATGCATTGATTGATTATTGAGTTTTGAAGTATTTTAATTAAACCAGGATTGAAAATTGAGTTGCCAATGTTCCAAAATCAACCAAATATCTAACAATATAATATAATTGACACAACCTGCGAATAAGTATATCACATGTGGCAATGAGAATGTTACTGCCCTCCAAGAAAATACGTGGCCCCAACGTCCATTGCCACACATGCACCTTCACTTTCCACTCTTCCGGCACTTTGCATCAAGAAAAACCCCTCACTCATTGTCCATTTGACTAAATCCTCCTCGTTAATTATTCTCAACATCGTAGAAAGAAAAATCCCAATTCTAATAATTGTTATACTAAAATATCTTCTATTCCCCCTTTAATTCCAATTTTTACCAACCACAATAAATAAATAAGATACTATGTAATAACATTTTTCTTTATTCAAAACAATTTACTTTAATTGCGACTATTTCGCTGTAATATCAGTTGAAAATTATAATTGTTGGAAAAATATATATATCGTGTTTCTAAAATAAAAAAATAGTAATGAACATTCAATTTTGGATTTCGACATTTACCTGTACAAATATGAAAATATTGATAATATTCTTAATATTCGACAATTAATTAAACCAGATCATCATCTAAATATTTCCTGTAAACAATAGATTCCCTGAAATAATCACTGAATTAAATAAATAATGGATACAATACCTGATAGATTTTAATAGCTTAGGGATGTTTTGGGACGTTTTCATTCTCTTAAAAATGATGTCAATGATACCCACAGATGTTCTTTGATATTTATCATTGCATTATTTCCTGTCTGGATCTACTGAGGCCTGAAGAAAATTCCTCTCCACATTGTGCTATTTTACGCATGAGAAAATTCTCGACTGATAAAAGAAACCCCAGGACAGATATAAATGAGTCGTTGCATGGAAGAAATGTCAATCAGTCGTCAATACATTCGCCTCTGGCGTTTAAAAAAAAGGGAGACTTATTGGGCTGTCTCTTTCTCAGTTAAAACGCAGTTAAACGTCCATTGGAATGCTCAGAACAACGTTTCACGCTTTCTCAAGAGTCTTTTCTGGCTGGTAGCCCCATGAATTTCTCTCTCATACTTTTATCAGTCTCACACTGAGTTCTCATACTCCCACACTTGAAATTCAGTTATTTGTAGAAATTCTTTGGTACAGAGGTAAATTAGGACTTGTTCATTGCTCAGCATCGCGAGAACATTTGAAAATTTGGAAATTAGAAATTGGAAGAATTGTCTCAAAATGAGACAAAAACGTGGAATTCCACTCAGTGAATCAATTACAAGAAAAATCTTTTGTTTATTTAAGGTTGTTGTCGCGCGACAGTCTCTATAAAAAGTTTATTCGCTGTAAAACGGGCCAGTTTAGAACACAATCTTTTGACGGTATATAGTCTCACTTGATTGATTGCATTGTGCATGAATAGTTAAAGCATAACTATATATTTTCCATTTTAACTATTTTAAATTATATAAATTTATGAATTTTCAATAATTATATTGCGTAAACCAAACGGTCAATCGATTTGATTTTTTGTTCTGCATTTCCTCCCACGATGTGTATTCCACGTTTTTTTTTATTTCTCAAACGGTCGAGCCGTTGATTTAAAAAAAATTCTAATCGGTGAAACTCCATTTAAACACGTGTTAAATCACTCGAATTTCAAAAATTTATATCTCAAGTTCAAAACGGTCAACTGCAAACGGAAAGGGCTCATTTTGGAGCTATTTTTTCAACCTATTCACCATAAAGGTTTAAACGAAAACTGTCGAAAAAAAATTCTGCACGACAACAACCTTAACTATAAAATTATGATAATTATATATGCCACGTAAAAACTCAGAAAATATCGTAAGAACAAAAAAGATGGCTTAATATTATTCGGTGACTGTCCACTCGTTATATTATAATAATATTTAATATATTTTTTGCATTAGTATTAATTTGTGTCACTGCAAAAAATGCATATACATTAAACTACATGGGGTTAATGACAGATAATGAATCAAAGCCGATGAGTCAACTAAATTTATAAATAAAATACTTTTAATTGACTGCGTGGATTTGTAATATTTAATAGAAAGGGGTTTTACATAATCCGGTTTATGTTGCAGTCGATCTATCTCGAGAAAAAGTGCCCTTGACATTTCACACTGCTGTTGGCATTTAATTTTGATTTCCTGATGTATATGATTTATTTTCCAGTTAATGGACAGAAGAAGAAGGAGGATGAGAAGAAAGAGGAGGAATTCAAGTGCCCAGAGGGACAGGGTAATGGCAATTTCGCTGATCCTGCCACGTGCAGAAGATTTTACCAGGTAAATTATTCTCATACTAATAATTTATATCGTCATTTTTATGGATGAACTTTCGAAGTTTCAATTTTAGGCTTTAGTAGCTTTTAAGTTAATTCGGGAAATATGGGGAAAGAGATAAATATTTATCGTAAATGTAAATATGAATATATAGTAAACATTCATAAAAATTATCGTTTTTTTTATGTTTTTTTGAGCAAATTGTTGATTGAATCGACGTGAAAAAATATATCAACAATTATTTAATGACTCACAAAATGCCATGATCGTGTGATAATTTATCAGTGTTTTTTCCGAACTTTTAAAAAATTCATAAAACTTTAACAATATAGAATGAAAATGCACTGTCAAATGTTAGCAATGTTACACCGTGTTTTTTCATTAGTTTTCTGTGAACTTGAAGAATTCCTTAGAATAAATATCTCGATCTGCCACCCCTCAAAAATTTTTCCTCTTGTTCATGATTATTTTTTATAACCATTGGAATTTTCAACAATACAATTTGACACTCAGATTTATAAATATTTTACACTAACAAGGTAATATTAAAAGTAAAGATTACGTCCGGTTTATGTAGTCCTTAATTTCATAAATTGTATTGAATTGGAAAAATCTTCAGAAAAATCGTCAGTTTTGAATGAAAAGGTTGAAAAAGAAAATTCTGCTCTACTCTTATTACACGGAATCTTTTTGTTCTCTTTCCAGTGTGTCGACGGATATCCTTACCTGAACAGATGCCCCTCAGGACTTCATTTCGACGACATCAGTAAATTCTGTACATTTAAAAATGAAGCACGATGTGGGCCAATACCAACGAGTAAGTACAAGAGATCTTGAGTAACAAAAAAATGTATTTTTTCCAAGTTTTTGCGTGTTGATTTTCTCCACACTTCCCATTAATTATAAAAATTAATAAGGACAATGGAAATATGATGAATATAATAAATTTGTAAATGAATATATATAAATAATTTTTAATATATTATATCATATAATATCAACTAAAAATTAATCTCAGTGAAAAATCATAGTATTGTAAATGTAAATGTAAATATATGCTCATAGTATTGTTAATTAATTTCAGCTGAAGCACCAGCAACAGAATCTCCAGCAGATCTAGCAAAACGCTGTGACACAGCAAATTGTGATTTGCCTTATTGTTTCTGCTCACGTGATGGTACTATAATCCCAGGAGGACTTCACCCTCAAGACGTGAGTTATCTTACTCGATTACTTCATAATTTCTCGCGTTCAATTCATATTTTGTCCTTAATTCTGTGCCGATTCCCAAGGTATGCATATTCATCAATTGGAAAATTGCTTGTTAATTCAAATGAATTTTTATCATCACTGCAGACACCCCAGATGATTCTCCTGACCTTTGATGGAGCGATAAATCACAACAACTTCGATCATTATCAAAAAATCTTTAACAAGGATCGACTGAATCCTAACAATTGCCCATTGAAAGGTACATTCTTCATCTCTCATGAATATTGTAATTACAACATGGTGCAGAGTTTTGCTCATGATGGCCATGAGATCGCAACAGAAACCATATCGTAAGTTTTATTTTATTTAAAAAATTCATTCGTCTGATTCTTTGATTATTTAACTTCGCGAGCATTGAAGAAATTCAATTCAATTATTCTTTGACATAATTATGGATTTTAATAAAAAAATTGTTATCACTTTTAGCATCTATCTGTGTTATTGAATAAAATTTTTCCTCTCTTATCTATCGATTTATCTCGAAACCTATTGATTTCAGATAAAAACAGTAAATAATTTTTCAGGTTTCATCCCAAAATTGACAGTTTTCAAGAGCAATCGATATTTAATGAGACGGTGAAATAATAATTCCATTAATTTTTATTTCATGTTCACTATTCAGAGTTTGGTATACCTAATTAACAAATTGAATGACTGATAATTCGTTCAATTTATAATAACCTGTATTTCAGATGAATTAAATATTATATTTTCATTAGTAATTATAGGAAGAAATCCATGAACAAAGAGGTCTTATTGAAAAATAATTGTTCTTCTCATGGTTCAGATTACAGAAAGGTCTGGAAGACAAAGGCTACGAGGAATGGGTAGGAGAAATGATAGGAATGCGTGAAATTCTGAAGCGTTTCTCTAACATAAGCACGAGTGAAGTCTCAGGAATGCGTGCCCCTTATCTAAAGCCAGGAAGAAATACCCAGTACAAAGTGATTGAGGACTTTTCATACATTTACGATAGCTCAGTCGGCATATCCCCGTTGAAAATTCCCATCTGGCCCTACACACTTGATTACAAAATCCCCCACGAGTGCAAAGCTGGCACTTGTCCCACCAAATCCTTCCCAGGAGTTTGGGAGCTCCCCCTGAATGCACATTACGTCGAGAGTTATGAGGGAGGGCACTGTCCCTATCTGGACCAATGCGTTCTTCACAATCATGACCCTGAGGAGGTGTTTGAGTGGCTCAAGGAGGACTTCAGCAGATATTACGAGCAGAATCGAGCCCCTTACATGATGCCCTTCCACACCAATTGGTTTCAGATTAAAGAGTTGGAAAGGGGACTTGGAAAATTCCTTGATTGGGCTCTTACCTTGTGAGTAATTACACTGTACAAAAAATGAGAGGGACATCCAGAAATAATTATTGTTCACCCAAATATGTAGTCCACCGTTCTTCCTGAAAATCCTGTAGAATTTTAATATTCATTTCAAGGATTTGTAACAGAAAATCGAGCAGTTATAAATAAGGCGATAAAATTGATGGGTTTAAAGTCTGAATTTTCGCTTTCAGAGATGATGTGTATTTTGTAACTGCAACCCAAGCTCTGACATGGATGACAGATCCTAAACCTCTGAAGGCTTTGAATAATTACGAAGGATGGGCATGCCAACAAAAGGAAAATATTCCCGGACCACCTTGCAATAATGCTAACAAATGTGCTCTTGATTTCAAACCTGCTGATGCCAATTTCACCACCACCAGGTAATACTCAATAATTTCCGTCATATTTTTACTGATTTCGAACACAAACATAATAAATCCGTGGGTTAATTCAACAGTTCTGGCTACATATTTCTTAGTGAGGATTATGATTGATTATTTTATATTGTTTATCGACAATTTAGTTCTTTCTCTTATCCATTACTCAGGTGCATAATTATTTTCATTATCCATTAATTTTGTTTTCTTCTTTAGGTATATGGAGACGTGTACAGAATGTCCTAATAAATATCCATGGCTGGGAGATGCTAAAGGAACAGGACACACTAATGACATTTACACTCCCGAGCAGAGGAAAAAGTAGAAACTCCACATCAGAAAATCCAAAAATCAAAATTATATGCGGTCGAGCTGAAGAATATAGAATAATAATTCGAGAAGAGTTTCATTTATGGAGGAAGATCGAAAAAATCGAGTATTTCGATAGTGAACAGAATGCCTCTTGTGTGCCTCAGATTCATTTGCGTTGTTCATAATTGTACGAATGTTTATTGATGAATAAAATATTGAGATAAATCTAAACCCAAAATTTTCTCGTCAAACGAAATGGAAAATAATTTTTTGCACAGCAGTCTAAATTTATTGTGGATGCAATTACAGAGCACTAAAGAATATTCGAATTTACTCATTGTATTGGGATTTTTCTGGGTGGGGAGAGTTGAAAAATAGTTTACAGGGTGTTTAATAAATCTATGATATAAATAATGAGGAATTATGTGATACAATGAAAGTGCTTACCAGAAAATCTTTTCGCATAATATTGTATTTTCTCCGGCTTCATTCACAGGGGATCTCTCCGTCTGTTCAATCGCATACTCAAATGTACAGAGCTGGACATTACATTAATCATAATATTCTAATAAAAAAATTTACACTTGATCTAACGCATTGGCACCCAGTGAGCTAGCACTTCGCCCCATTTCTTGCGGTCTGAAAATTAAAAAAATTAACAAGGAGAATTGTAACCATTGATTGATTTCTTGCCTGGCTGTGTCATTATTTATTGGTCATAATGAAACATACCGAATAAATATAAAAATCATGTCCAAGAATTCTTTAGATATTGTTATACAAATTCAAATTCAATTGGGATTAAGCAAAAATCTTCATTAATAATCTTAGACTTGAATTTTTTTTCAACTCTTAGCGATCAGATATCGTTTGTTAAATATCAATTCGTCTTGAAAAAAATGGGTTTCACGATAAAATGTGAAGGGGATACGCACCAGGAGGTGGGAAATCTTCAGGATGGCGAATAATGTAGTCTCTCAGGAGAGCATCCCTTTCTCCAAGAATTCTTATCTCACGTCCCCTCAAATACGTTCCAACCCCTAAGCCAATGATTCCCAGGGTAATGTGAGATTGAATTCCTAGAAGAAAAAAAATCCGAAAATTATTAACGTATGGAAATATTCAATTTTTAATTTCCACCATAAAATATTTCCGCTTGCCCTCACTATTAATTCGAATTATGAAAAAAAGAGATTATTAATAATGAAAACGATAATACAAAAGAGGAGAAGAGGCATATTCATCAAGAAAATTAAAGAGAAATCGAACAGTAAAAGAGTAACAAGTTAATTTAGTTAGAGGTAAATTTTCGTAAAATATCTCGGAATCTGAGAGTTAGAGAAATTATTGTAGAGACCCTTTTTGTAGCTCTCATTAACCCTACAAAAGAGGTTCGACAAAAATTTCGTTACCTCTTTCAGAATCACAGATCCTTGAAAATTCCACATTATTTACTGTAACAGTGACAGTAAAAAAAAATCATTCATGAATTAATGAAATTGTCAATAGAAAAAACTGAATTGTGGATAGAATAGAGAGATAGCTTAATATAACCAATAATATAACAGATCCAATTGAAAATTTTGACTTTTGAAATATAAAAGTACTATTGCATAACGATTAGTGAGGTTATGTTTTCCAGAAGCAACTCCCCTCGTAATTTCACTCCGAGAATGAATGTCAGATGCTTATATTCAACGAAATGGTGCTTTTATAGTTTAGTTAATACTTTTGTTATGTTTTTCAATGTTAGTAACGAAGGAAATGTGAAAAAAATGGATTTACCTGCCCACAGTGGTCTCTTGAACATGTAATTCCCGGATATTGGAATCAAAACTCCGAATATGGTACACCATCCTTGATGAAAATACCTCGTCCAGACACTCTCGATGTAATCAGGCTCTCTTTCTAGAATTTTTAATGCCCAGGACACATCATTCTCCTTTCCGTCACTCATTGTTAACAACCGGGCACTCGATTTCACTCCGAATTCGAGACTGCGAAAGGTGAATTTTCATACGCGATCAATCGCTGCCGACAGTCGATAAGACTTTCTCTGCAAATATTTGACTGAATAGCCAAGATTTTTCTCTGTATTGCTTATTATCGTGAATTCTCAGCAATTTTTCAACAATTTACAAACGATTTTCCGAAAAAATCGACCTGTGAAATTATGTTACGCATAGATTCTTTTCAACTTCGACCGCTAGGCGTTGGAGGTAATTCAAATTTCGCGGGTGTTTATTAGTGTATCCAATTTTTTTTTAATGCAGGATGTAATAGACTACTTAGAGGAGAATCGTAAAATTCTAGCAAAATATGATAGGAATATCCGGGAAAAATATGGAAGTAAAAAAAAAACTCTCCAGAATTTTTGAGGGTAAAAGTGACTTTTTTGTACAACTTTTTAAATTAATTTTTTCATTATGTTTCATTTTTTTTTCATGAACCAACGATAGATGATAGATGATAGATTGTCAGACTGGAGAAATCCAAAAATCAATTTTTGTTCTTTCACAGGATAAATTTTAGATTCGCTCTCAATTAAAATAGTTAATTGAATCAAAAAATTACTCTTGCTACTAACTGACGATTTAGTTAATATCGGAGTTCAAAAACGACTATCTTGAAATTCTTCCATTGACATTTTACAATAAGAGAAGCAACAAATTAAGTGAAAAAGCTTGTAAATTTTAAAGAAAAACGTCGTTCGAGACATTGAAAATCCGTATGTTTTAATCCGTAAATTTAAATCAAGTGAATATTTATAAAATCTTTGACACTTGAAATTCTACAGAAAATTTGAGTGCAGGTCGACTTGGGGAATAAGAATGGATATAAATTTGATTATAATTTATTTTATTCTGTCTCATCATTGGACTTGATGTTGCTTACTATTTTACATGTTTTTTAAAATCAAGTTCTCATCATGCCTCTAGGGATACAATAGACATTCTTGACAGTTGTGGATAGCGCGATCGAGCACACAATGCGTTCCACAATCACGAATTACCATAAGTTTATTTTATAGTTTAATTATAGTCCAAAAATTTCAAAAAATTGTCTCAGCGGTAATTAAGTTTCCTCTTTATGATCTCGGGGGGTTGAAGTGAAGGATTTATATCTAATCAAGGGAAGGAACAAGTGTCGAAAGCAACAATCCACAGCGTCGCATTAATGAATTCCTTTAATTAATAAAATTCAAAGTTTTGTTGGATTTTTTTTTCTATCTCTCGCTCGATTCTCCTTCATACTAAAACTCATACGCTTATTTATTAGTTAACCGTAAGTATATGTTCAATATTATCACGAAAACTTGAGTCCCGTTTCTCATTAATCAACGGTCAAAATAAAAATTTTCTCTTTCGTTTTCTCCATTGTTATTTACTTATTCATTCTCATATTTTTCTCTTCAATTGAGTGGTGGGCGCAATACGTTTTTTCTATTCTTCAATTAAATTATTCATTCCACAGTGTGAATTTATGCTCAACCGTGGAACAATATGAAAACATTAAACGTCTACTTAAGTTTACGTAATGTTTTTTTTTTGTTTAGTTAATTGTTTTATTGGAGACATTAATTAATGCCACTTCATACTAACGCTTTACATAGGCCATTGATTGTAGATCGCGATGTACGAGGTGGTTACGTAGCAATCCGATTGTCCATTTTGTTTAAATTAATTCTTCTCATTGAGTTTCTGACTTTGCTGTTGAGTCTGTCGGTTTATTCGCGAAGCCACCCGATACATTGGTCTTAATATTACTTTATTTTACAGTTCGAGCGATTAATATTGTCAATGACGATTTATATAATTTTAACATTCGTCAAGGAAACCATTCATCACATCCTCTTAAATTAACATTATGAAAATAACTGAATGACTCTTTCATTTTTGGAAGAGAGAAAATTAAAAAAAATTGCAGTATGTTTCAATTCTGGTTTGAGGTTTGGGAATTAGTTAATGAATAATTCCCTTGACGAAATAAGCATAAAACACACTGGGCGCTGATTCATTTTTTATTGACGACAAAATCGCAGATTATTTTGCAAATATTCTGGGATTTATCTTCCTGAAAAAATTAGATCAATTACGGAGGTTTTCCTGGTCAATGATTTTTCTTGTAAATAGCATTTGCAAAAAAATCTGCGATTAAAAAAATCGCAAAAAATGGCGTGAACTAATGATATGAAGAGCAATATGACTCCATATTTTTTTAACAAGACATCCCCATTCTTCACCTTCTAAAATTTATTAATGATTATGGAAGAATGAAAGCTGAATCTCTCCAGACAAATAATTCAGTCTCTCGAAAGATACAGTGAGTCCCTTTTTCGTAATTTCCCTGGTTTTTAACTTCTCTTTCATTAATCTCCCTTGAATCATCTGAAAATGGCGAGCAACTAACATTTTCCTCATGCTAACAATTGGAGAAAAAGATAATTTCCACTATTTATCGAATAAATTACTTAATGACGAATAAATTCATAACAAATTCTCGTGCCTCTGTGTATGTTAAAATGTCCCCCCCATCACTCGTGTATTTTAAATCATTGCAAAAAATGTTTAGTGCACAATAATAATTTCGTGAGTAATCTAGGGGCTATATTTGCACTTTTATTATTATTCTCTATTATTCTTCGTTGATATGCTATACTCAGAGTATTTAAATCTAATTAATAATCCCCTGTTTTTTAATGTTTTTTTTTCCACGTGTTTTTTTTCTAACGTATTGTGTATAGCATACACGTTAATATTATTTACAAAATGTGACTTGTTCGTACGCACCTAGTAATTCATTCGAAAGCTCATATTTTTGTAGTTTTAATTGCGCATTAATTGTTACTCTCTTTCACTAATGAGATTTGCTTCGATACATTTGTCATTATATTCAAACAGTCGTAAAAAATTCTGGCATTCTCGTAATAATTGTTATCGTAATAATTTCATTCCAATTATTCGAAGTATAGTCAAGTCGTAAATATTAATTTATTTATTATGAAATTTATAAATGAGTTTTAAAATGCGAATAAAACGAAGCATTAGCTATTTGTTATTTTGCATCAATGGTTTTTTTTTCACGCATTTTCAGGTTTAATTTGATTAATTGAATAAATAATTGATGCAATTATCCTCCACATTCTTCAATCGTTTGAACAGTAGTAATCAGCGCATTAATTTCGTGTCAAATTTCATTGATTGAGTCTAATGAATTTAATTTTAATTATTTATAGTTATCAATATCTCGGTGGTAATAGTGGGATGGTTTTAGATATTTATCGCGACACGAGATCATTATCTACAATAATAGAGTATGGGTGCTATTAAGGCACCCGCGTTTATGATTGTACAGTTGTTTCTAGTTTCATTTAAATATCATTCCATTTATAGATTTTTTGCTTCCAATTTTTGGAAGCTTACGGTGATGTTTTTCCATTCATTACAGGTATTCAACTAGGTTTTCCATGTAACAGATATCATTAATTGACTTATATTTTATAATACATGTGTCGGATATTGTCAAATCATTGATGATAAGGAAATATTTCAGGTCATTGCTGTCATTTTTTGTATCTATACATTTCCTGTGATATATTTTTTCGATTTTTTCCAAAATATCTTATAAATTAAGGGGGATAGTGGAATTATTGTTAAGACCTCGTTTGTAGAACTAATTAAGAGGTACAAATAAGGTCATTACAGAAATTATGCTATCTCTTTTAGTTGCGGAAATATTTCGCAAATATTTCGCAAATTGAGTAATTTGAAACGTTCAAAGAATTTATTACGAGAATAGAGTGAATTCGTTAATATATCGTATTGATTTGAATTAGTCCTTGTTTTATTTTCACATAATTTATTTGATTGAAATATTTTCTATCGAAAATTTCAAAATAATTGAACAAAATTGACAAAATCTGATAGAATTATGCAGCGAATTCATTAAATTTTTCTACGATCTTTTTCCCATTTGGAAGATATTTTTTGGTTGAAAAAAAAATCTCAACTGCATCAGCCAATCGTTTACTCACAAAATATGAAAAAAATCTTTTGTTTTGCCATAAAAAATGAGGTAAAATAGAATATTATTTGAAAAATGTTTTTCATGTTGAACATCTCACTCTTCTCCTGATTTTTTTTTCATCTGATCAGATCATTTTTTTATTTTTCTTTCCTAATCATCACCTTTCCCATTTTCCCAATTATGATTTTTGTCAAATAAAATTTTCTATACCTGCAATTCGACTATTATTTCTCCCCTGAATTTTTGAGATATCTACAACATATTGGGAAATGAGTTCAGGTGATGAGTAAAATGTTAATTTTCCAGAGATATTATGGGAGCAACTTTGATAATGAATCGTTATCATCAATGGAGCGACGATACCATTAATTTAATATTCCTCCCACCGCCCTAAATGTGCCTACACCTACTTAACTGCGTTAATTCAATAACGATAAATTCAAATTTTCTAAATTCGCTTTTGTTTTCCATGCAAATGCGTCACTATCATTAACTTCAATCAAATCAAGCTTTCGGTTGTTGTTTTATTTGTTCATTAAAATCTAATGGATTAGAGACATCACTAGGAGATCTCTCGCAATTCCGACGTAACGATTTCCGCAATTGACTCTAATTGCAAGTAGATAAAAACTCTATTGAATTTTTTATGCACTCATCACTGGGATTTACTGAACGCTTCCCCGGAATTACGAGTCATTTTCCAGATGCTCGTGTGCTTTCACTCTACGAGGCAGTAACGTTTATCAGGCTCTCATCTAATTTTATATGAAAAAATTAAGATGTCTTTTGAAATATCCTCGCTGATTATATGTTTTAAAATGAAAAAGGATAAGAGATTATAAAGTTGGCGGAAGACTCGGAGGCGTCTTGAGAAAAAGGGCAAATAACGCGTATTTTTTTGCTCATTTTGGGATGGAAGAAAAATCTCAATTCAATTCGTCAATTGTCATCAACAGCATCACGTCAATAACACAGAAATACAGTTAATTCTACACGAAAAAATATAGATCAAAGGGTTATAGTCGGTCAATTGCCTCCAAAAAATCCTCACAACAAAAATCCTAAAAGTAAAAAAATATCCTGCCATAAACTGCTACCACACTTCAATAAACATTTTGGATTTTTATAAATAATTACATCTGAGGTATCACATAAAAATGGAATGACGAGACATCGTTTTATTCAGACAAAAAAAATCGAGACTTTTCTTCCAGCAATGAACAAAGCAGAGAATCGACAAATATCTTTAAAGACGATGAAAATAATTCCGTGACAGTGATGTCCTTGAGGACGCTACGATCAGCTGTCATCAGGTGTTTCCTGGTACTCCTCGCTCTCCCGATGTACAAGAACATGAACAACAGTTGCCTCTGACTGTTGCCTGAGCAATGGAGGTCGTCCCGAGGGTATCGTATTCTCAGGACTCGGTTCAGTCACAAGGATACTGACGTCACTGCGATCAGGTATTCTGAGAGGTGCTGGTTCGTGGGCCAGAGGACTTGGAACTGCTGATCTTCGTCGAAGGCTACTACATCTCCTCGTGAATGCGTCTTTTATGTCTCGTTGGAGCATATTGAGCGATAGGGCAGTGCCACTAGGTCTCAACGAACCTCGTTTCGACGTCGGGGGACTCAGGGCGTCGTCATCTGCATAGGATTCCACAGCGTCCTGACGACCTAGAGTCGCACCCGATGATCTGGAATGTTTTTATTTTCATGTTAAAGCACTCAAAGTTCGACTTCATTATCTCTCCGGAGAATGCTCTGCATTTAAATCAGTTTCTCATGATATCTGGATTCAGGGCAGGAATTTATTTGATCAATGGTCAGTGGTAGTTTTTTAGTTAAATTCTCGATCACAAAATCTGAGTAAAATTACATAGCATTGAGCACAAATTGGTTGAACAATTATAATTTTTACTCAGCATTATGTCAGTTTAATTCCGATTTTTTTTAGAAAATTTTCGGATTTAATTAGATCCTGTGTATAAATAAAGGCCTCACAGTATTATTCTGATTTAAATGAATCATTCTCCTGTATTCCGTCTACAGTCATCGTAATTTTGCAACAATTACCTATAACACTCAAAAATCATCTAAAACATCAGTATTCAGCAGTCTAAAATGTTATTATATTAATTCTGTAGCGAAATGGTAGGATGAGATAAGTTGAATTTACCATGTTCTTCAACTATTATTTTTATCTCTGAAACGATCGATTTTAGGTGGAAATACCAGAGGGTTTATTTTTAGCTGATTGAATCTCCAACAGAAAAGGTCTCTTGATATTTCCTTCCAAAATTAATAATTTTTGAGATAAATAGCTATTCAGTAAAACTAGTAAATTCTACTCATCTCACTTTCCAATTTTTCAACTGGAATTTCTATCTCTCGTCGTACTACTGTAAGTTTTATTATTTTAACTATCGCCTAGGAAAGAGGAAGCTTTATATCCAACTGTCTACTCAAGAATAAATTCTCGTTTAATTATAAAGAAAGAGAGATTATTTATCATCATAAAAAAGTGAAGGTCATAAAGTAATAAAAATAAAGAATAGCTAGAATTCTCGTATTTACCCACTAAAATAAACGTAAAACCTAGTGAACCCGTAATTACTTGCGGCAATGAAAAAGCATCTCAATGAGAAACACTCTGTCTCTTAAATTTTTATTACGAATCCATCAGGTCTTTATTGTCAAATGAAAATGTTTTAGTGCAAGTTCCAACTGACTGAAAAAAGACTGAGGGGAAAAAAAAGATTTTCTCTTGATGATCCCAAACTTCTATGAATAATTCAGTAAATGGGATGATGAAATTTTATTGTCCTTGAGACTATTTATATTCTTTCACTATGGTTTAACGAATTTATTGTAAAAAAGGTACTATCTAAGAGCTTATAACGTTCAAAGCACCATGCGCTCACTTTAAGTAGAAAGAGTCGTGCAAGTAGTTACGGGTTGCCACAGACGCCGTTGCCTTCTATTCCAACGACTGAAGATAACATTATCAATAATTATAACAGTAAACTTCATAACAACTCTCGTTCCTTCTCAAACTTTCGTTGAATCTGTTTACCTAGTCACTTAACTGCCTTGAGTGTTTGACATTTGTAAATGAAACAAAGTGGACCATTTAATCAATTTTTACTTACATAATAAATAATTTAAAAATTATTAAGTCAGTCATATTTAATGTTTAGTTCAGTAGTGAAGCTTAGCCGCAGGGAAAAAGATATAAGCCCAAAATTATAACTGAGATATAGGTTTATTGACGGAATTATATATTAAATATATTCAATTTATGAGGTGAGATATATTCGAAATATACCTCGGATAATACATTTTTTGCGGAAATCTATGCGACATGTATTCGGATATAATGGATATATATTTCTGGATATATATTTTTTCCGTGTGAGAAAACTAAGGATTTTAGAAATCCGGATAAAATAATTGAATGAAAAAACTTCGTGATGACTCTAGAAATTCTAGGGAGATTAGATCTAATATTTTTATGGAAACAAATCAATAACGCAAAATAAAAACGATAAAATCAGTGCTCAATCGTCTTAATGTCGTAAAACTGAGGAGGGAATCTCAATAAGAAAAAGAAAAATCTATGGACTTTCTTTCATTGCGTATCTAATAGAATTAGTATATTTTTAGGTGAGTAATTAAACGGTTGATACTTTTATTATATCAATGAACTACCGATACAGTTAAATTATTTTTTATAAAATCTCAAGGCGATTTCGAATAGAAATATCAAAAAATGAGAAAAATTTCCAGATTTCTCAATGGAATATTTTCAAATGAGGAGAATGAGAGAAAACGTTCCATGTGACGTTTCTTCGACATTTCTTTCTCATACCAGGATAAATAATTCAACGACAATCAATTTCCCTTCACATTCAGTTTTTTGTTATGACGGAAAATTACGAAATGAATTATTGTTTCTTTACGACCGAAGTCGAAGAAAATTATCTTGTCCGCTGGTAACTTGAATTATTTTCACAATGTGAATTGTCGAGACATTTTCCACTGGAAGAAGTTTATCTTTCGAATGAATTTTCCTGATTCAAACGTCCATTCTAGTAGCTGACCTACTACCTCAAAAACAACAGGATAAAATACATAGAAAACCCCCAGGGCTGAAACTGGTACTATACCATTACCGCACGAAACTCTGAGGATAAGTATTCACTAGCTTTCCCTACAGTTAGCCATGTTAATGAACAACTTGGGGGAGAGGTTTCAATTTTTTTGGTTGATGTCCATTACTCGAAATCCTCATACTAGCGACTATAGTGTCTCTGCTTTTATCTTAAAACTGTGGCACACTTGCCTCAATTCCAGGGCATAATACAATGCTGACTCTTAATTTCTCTACAATTGCATTATTCCATAAAATTATTGTATTATTCTATGATATCAATTAGATAATCTGGGACACATCACAATTTTGTGTTTTTATTACTTGATTAAAACGATGAAATATGAATAATAATATTGACTTCTCTACTGAATTAATCACGAAATATGCAAAGGACTGGTGCAGCTGATGGAGCGGGAAGGGGAGGGGGAGGTGAATAAAAAATAAACTCACCTGACAGTGACATGAGAGTCTGAGCCAGAGCTGGAGGTGGCAGACATGGCGGAGGGTTGTTCCATGGTTGGCGAGGGACGGGATACGGTTAAGGCGGGGGGCTGCAGGTCCTCATGGGTACCTGTGGCGCCGGAGAGCAGCAAGAGTGGAAGATTTGGAAATAGCCATGCAGATGCTGTTCCTAACTCGCTGAGATCGCTGGCGTCGCTGGCCCTCGAGGACTTGCGGCTACTGGCCCGACTGCCCCGATGTACGTGGAGAAGAGCCGAAAGCTTACCACCCCACCCACCGCCTCTGCCATCGCTTCCCATACCACCCGGGCTAGATGTTTGAGTCTGAGAATCCACCTCGTGAGCTATTCTCTCTCTCTCTTTTTTCATTCTGAAATTTAACAATTTACCCGATTTACTCTGCACTTGAAATTTTAAGGAACAAAAAATTTTTAGTTTTAATACGCACAGAGTGACAGGGAATTTCGGTTGAATTCTTTAATAAAATTGTTCCTCGATTTTTAAGGGTGTCCTACACCCATATATAGCCAAAATTAAGGTTTTTTCTTTTTTTCTGACAAACTTAGTATGGGATAGACGTAAAAAATATAACTTTGGTGCGTTTTGTCATTATTTAATGACTCACGGAATTTCAAGGTGGTGCGAGCATTTTTCTGCGTTTTTTCTAAAATTCTAAAAAGAATCACAAAAAATTATCAAACTGTAGAGAAAATACATGAATCTGATCGCATCACCACAAAACATCGCGAGTTATTAAATAACGACAAAGCGCTAAAACTTTATATTTTATAGTTTTTGGCTAATAAATTAAGAAAACGTGAATTTTTGCTATATATGGGTGTGGAACATCCCTAAGTTCAAGCAAAATTATGTGAATCCTCTGATTCGGTCAATAATTTCTGAACGAATCTGAGCTAATTAATAATGATGAATTTAGGTAAATCATATAGAAGCTGTACTATAAACTAAACTATATAGAAGACAAATAATTATTCTCATAAACTACCATGAAAGAGGTATAAAAAATTAACGTCTAAAGATTTATGCGAAAAAATCCGGATCACGAACTCTTGGTCGACAATGCTAATATAGTCCCAATAAACTCTAATTTTAAAAAATTGATAAAATCTCTTAGATCAAGCCCTTAAGATTGAATTCACTTGACTCAGCGTTTAAGCTGAGCTGTTTAGCAAGTCCAAGCTCAATTAATAATGATTATTCTAGTAATTAACAAGGTTGATGTAGACTAGACTGCAGAATTTCTGAAAGCTCTTCAATCATTCGGAAATGAGCCCAACAAATGATATTAAAGCCTTCAAATGCCTTCAAAGTGGCCTAAAGCAATCTGCAACTTTGTACCATTAAAAACATGTCCTCATTAACTTACGCTATATATTCACGGAATGTACGTTGTATGAGCCTGGCAGCTTTGTCCTGCCTCTTCCAAAGTCTCGTCGAGGAAACAATTTCCAATTCCTTTCTCGTTGGAAATTGTTTCTTGAATTTTCCATCCATCTGTTCCTGGAGTTTACGAAAATCTTCCGACTCCTCGACGTGTCCGAGTACGTGCTTGACGAGAGCGTGAAGGATGTCCAGACAATGTATCTTGTTGCCCTTGGCTATAGGAAGATTAAAGCTCACCAACGCAACAACATTGGGCTTTGATATTCCCAAAGGTGGGTCTAAGCTTGCGATGAAATCACTCAGTTGGGAGAAGCGTATAAATTGAGTTGCATGGGGATCATATCTGTAACAGATTCAATTGTACATGAAAATATTTATTTAACCACATTATTTTAAAAATGTCCATTAAAAATCGGAATTTGCTATTTCAAAAAATTATCAACTGAAAAATGAAATGATGATCATTTCATCTTCATTAAAAGTGGAGTCCATTTACCCATTGCCATTATTTAGGGAGATATTTATCAATTTTGAAAAATAAATGATTGAAGGAATAATAAAAAATTATCATTTATAATCACATACTGCTATCCACAAACCGGATACTTTTAATGCTCTTTCTAACCTAAGTACTGACGAAATGAAGATAATAGTCAGAAAAATATCTTGTTTTAGTGTCCCTATCGACTTCCGTCAACTAAAAACCGTGATTTTTTGTCATTTTCTCTAATGACGTAATTCTTTTAAAGTTATGAATATTATTTATATCGAGTTCTGATCATGAAATCGAATATTTTTTTACGTAGATATTTTCCATAGAAAACAATATAAAGGATTTTCGGTTTATTTACAATCAGGTACTGGTAACCACAATCCCAATAAAAAAATTGAGTCCATTAATTCACGTTCATTATTTACCGATATGTAATTAAATTTTTGATGGATTGAGGATAAAATCAATATAAGAAAGATACGTTATCATTTCAATTTTATGGCAACCATTTTCTCTAATAACGTAATTCTTTTTAAGCTATGAATATTATTTATATCGAGTTCTGATCATGCAATCGAACATTTTTTTGCGTAGATATTTTGCATAGAAAACAATATAAAGGATTTTCGGTTTATTTACAATCAGATACTGGTAACCACAATCCCAATGAAAAATTAAGTCCATTAATTCACGTTCATTATTTACCGATATATAATTTAATTTTTGATGGATTGAGGATACAACCAATATAAGGAAGATACGTTATCATTTCAATTTTATGGCAATCACCAGAAAAAATTTTTTCACTCAAAAGTTCTTTTTATTTCCCTCACGAATTCTAATTGTTCATTCGCCTAGTTTTTATTTTACAACCAGCAATGAAGTACAGAACTATTCGAAACAGCGAATAGCATTACAGTCAATTTCTTTTCCATCCACTTGTATTTCCATCAAATGATGGATCTGTTCCGGTCGTTCCGTTCTTTTCAAATGCTCTTTTCTACGCAGTAACGAGGATGTTGATCAGCAGACAGATTTATGAATTCACTAGAAATATTGGCGGAACATTTGCGAAGCAAATTGAATCGGAAACCACGGCGCTATATTTTCCTCATTATCAACAAAACCCTTATCAATACCCCTTTTTCGTAAAATAAACCGAATAATCTGATTGCCTTCATTCGTGCTGCCACAGTTTCTCTCTTTATAATAAAATCGACCTGTCCCATACGTCAGAGCCTTTTCCACCCGAATTTTATGGACTCTCGAGTGGCGGGTGACGTATCCCCTACTCTACTCTCATCTCTTATCGTCTTTACGATCCATCACCTATGATGCCCACCGTAAAATCCAAACTTTCACCATAAATTTATCCGAATCAAGGAGATCCGTGGATTTAGTTTGAGAAAGGCTTTCTTACTTGGACCATCTTATGTAAAACATCTCCAAGTCATCCTCGACAATGCCGATCTCTTCTTCTTGGTGCGCCTGGTTGAAATTTTCCAGGATAATAGCGATGTACATGTTGATAACAATCATGTAGCTGATGATTATAAAAGACGTGAAGTATGTGATGGCTAGGAGTGGATATCCGCAGTCTCCGTTCAACTGCCGGCTGGTTGGGGTGGGATCGCAGTCCGGCGGTTGAACCATTAGAGACTCCAGGACGTCATTCCACCCTGCCGACGTCATCAAGCGAAACAACAGCTGCATGCTCCGACCAAAGGTCTCAAAATTCACCTTTAATCACAATTAATGTATCAATTACTAAGGATAATACAACATGGGTCAGTTTATTCGGCAATTAGTGTTTATAAACCTTTCAATTAATTTTTTTTAGGGCGAAATGATTAATTTCATGTCTTGAGGGGATCCATTGATTCAATGGAATCACGTTCGGACACAATAAGAGTCACTCCTACAAGATAAGTAAGTACAAAAAAACTAACATTTGCTTCAGTGTTTGAAAAACTATTTCAGAAACTGTGATAACTGATTACTATTTATTTATTAAATCTAGATTTACGATGGCTTTTGCAACGATATTAAATGCATCACACAGACATACTGAAACGGTAATTATGTTGAAATAATTCTTATGATTGTTGTAGCTCATCGTTATGTAATCGCAATTTTTCACAATGTATGACTTCAATAAATTATAGTGTAGTACTAGTAATAGTGTTCTCGCATCGAAAACCATTTGAAGTTTTCATAATCCCATAAAGATGGAGATTAATTGTTATAGATTATTCGGTTCGGTCATTCAACTTTATCTTCCCGTAGAACTAATTCGCTTCAATCTTTCCAAAACTTTTATGTTTATATTAATCAATACACGTGAAAAAAAATCAATAGAATAATTGAGCTCTTTCTGCAAAAGATTCTGTTGCAATTCATTTTTTGTTCACGGAGTGTTTTATGCTTGAGCTGTCGAAATTCTCCATTAAAAAAAAAAATCTATAATGAAAAATCTACAATGCACTTGACTGATATCTCCCTAGTTGAAGGTTTGATCAGTCCAATGTAAAAAGTTTAATGGTTTTTATATAGGGAGAACTACCTAATGCCAATAAAAATCTCCATCTGAGCGTGTCATAAAAACTCGGCCGTTTTAAAGAATAAAAGTGAAATACAGGACTTTGTTAGGATGTATAGCAACTTTTGCAATCCAAAGCTGAAGAACAAACAATGTCTAAAAGGAATAAGTCTTGGCGTCAACTTTTTCCGGAATGATGGCGTGAAGCTTTAGAAAGTGGAAGCGAACGAAGAGATTTTTCAAACAAGGCTGAATAATTCAGTGAACAACTCGTTTGACTTCGATATAATCAATGGTCGAATCTCGTAATGAACGTAGATTCCAACAAGAATGAATAATTCAATAGGAGTTTCAATGAGTTGCAGATTATTCACTTCTGTTTGGAGAATCTTCCAATTTGCTCGAGCCTTCGTCACATCAATCAAAAAAAAATTGTGACAAGCCTCTCGTTTCTTGGAGAGTATTTTCTTTCAATATTTACCCAAACTATTTCCCATTCCCTAAATAAACATTTCTTTGGAAATCTTCTATGGAAGATGAAATAACGGAGCGCTTTACAATCCAGAACAAACAGAGTACCTCGGGGCGGACGGACCAAGCAGAAAGAGAGATTATGAGCGATTTAATCTTTGATGTGGTTGCAAAGGGTTGCACCAAAAAACTACTTCGAAATTTATCTTGAAAATCATTTAACTACAGAAAGCAAGTTGAAAAAATGAATGATGGTAATAAATTACGATACTCTACAAAAAAACTTGGCTCCCACACGTACGTTCTTGAGTGAATTTTCCAAACAACTTGTTCTCGTTAGCAACCAGACTGGTTCTTGAATCTTTTTCACAAAATTGCAAACTTATGGCATAAACGTTCCTTTGATTTTCGAAAATTCTAATCGAATCGATTACGTATTTGGATTAATTCTGTTCGTACTTTAATCAAGTAGATGGACATTCAAATCGTGATACGATAACAAAAAGAGACGAAAACCATATTCAAGTGTGTGCGTATTTTTATCATAACAGGAACCTATTAGCTCGAGTCATTTTGGGGTTGAATCAAGGAAAGAAGATTGGATGATGACGAACGCACAAATACTTGATCAGCGCTTTGATTTTCTCAGTGTAATGTTCTGATTTATTTCTTTACGTTTGCACTAATCATTGCTTGGACTGAGTAATTGTGTCTGGAGTGATTAATGGAGGACTCACCATGTCATCGAGTGCACCCTGCTTCCTCACATGTCCAAAAACTGACATGCCGATAATGGCATATATGAACGTGATAAGAGCAAGTAATGCCCCAATATTGAAGAGAGCCGGCAAACTGACGACAAGTGCGAACAAAAGTTTTCTTATTCCTTTGGCTGCTTTGATAAGTCTCAGTATCCGTCCGATTCTGAACACCCTCACGACTCGCAGGAGCGTCGGGGACACGGGAAAATCAATCATTATGTCCTCCATGAGTATTCCAAGTATCGATGCAAGAACCAGTAGAAAATCAAACAGATTCCAGGGTACAGTGAAGTAGTGATAACGCAGTCCAATTATCTTCACGATTGCTTCAAGTCCAAATACCGTTGTAAAAAATGCATTGGACACTTCCAGAAGGAAGAATATTGGGTGTGGCTGATTGTAATGCTCTATTCCCATTGTCAGCATATTTAAAAATATCAAGACGAAGATCGCTATTTCGAATCTGAAACATACGAGATATTACTCCCTCCCTGCCCACCCATTTCCGCAGAAATCACATTTTTTCAATTATGAATATTGTCTGTATGAATCCCTGAGCAAAAATTCAGAAAATTGTTTGCATAGATTTTATCCATAGAGAATTATATAAAGAATTTTAGCCCCCCACTCCCCATTCTGTTCATTCACAACCTAATACTACTAATTACAATCCAAACACTTCAAATTCTCGCCTAAGCTAACTACTGAAGGAGTGAAGATAGAAGAAAGAGAAATATTCACTTTTCTATTTTCACTTTCACTATCGGTTTCGGTTCATAAAAAGCCGTACATTTGCGTTATTTATTCGAAGGAGATAACACTGCCCCAATAATGAATATTATTTATATTGAGATGGGAGGATATATTCAGGAAAATTTGATTATGGCTATATTCTATAGAGGATAATATAAGAAATTTTCTTTATGTCATTGCTTCGCTCGGCTAAAAACGCGTTTTCGGCCACAATGACATAAAATAGCATCATAGCCACGAAAAAAGTCAAATTCTGACTCATGCACGTTATAATTCTCGCCTTCGGCCCGGACTATAAAGCCGCGTTGGTCAGATTCACTTTTTCCGTCCTAGGCGTGAAAAATACAATTTCATTAATCATAGAATCACACTATGAGTGCCTCCAACCCTTTTAATAATCAACATAAAAGCGTTGAAAATAAAAACAAGAAAAGGATATCATTTTATTCTTCTAATTAATACTCTTCTAAAATTCATTCAATTAAAAACCGTTAATTTCCTACTAATTTTATTCTTCAAACTCCAATTTTCTTCAGCAGATATAGTTAAACCATAATCATTACATTCAGCACGTCGTGGATGAGAGCAGAATGAACCGGAGAGGACAAAGAAGCCAGTAAGGAGCGTAGAGAAAGGTAGTTAATAAATGTATTACCTTCTCGAGTTGGACAAGTCGTAGAACATGGCTAGGAATTGATTCAGCGGACGTTTTATGACTTTTTGTGGTTTTTTACGACCGAGCTTTTTCATGGCTGTGTAGTAGTGCTTCTGACTCTCGGTCAGAAACATTTCTAACACGCCACCCTCGTACTGAAAGGAGAAAAATCGATGGTGAGAATTGTTACATAGTGAGTGACATCTTAATTTCTCATAATTCGCCTCAAGTTTCAGTACTAAAGTGAAAAATTAGAGAAATCGAATAATGGTGGGCCACTTGTTGGTTGTGTGGAAAGTTATCGGCAATAGATGGTGCATAATTGTTAACAGAATTTCTGCAAAAAATAGATTCAATTGAATTGAATATCTAACCGAATTTGTATGAATTATACAAATCATTTACCTTAAGAAGGAAACGAAAGAGGCTATCGTACATACTAAAGCCTAAGAATTACTAAATTTATGTGTTTACGAAATCAATTAAATCCGCCATTATATGAGCCGTTTCTTACAATTATAAGTACAAAAAAAAGGCAGAATATCTATACTGTTGAAAATTCCTTGGAATTCCGATTACAAAGTCATTAAAATATTTAATTATGAGTTTGAATTGAATTTCAATTAAAAACAAACACTCAATGTCTCATTTATCTTGAAAATTCCAGACAATTGGTTTTGTTACTTAAATATCTGTTGATTTTCAAAAATTTTTACATGCTATTCTCCAGTGCCATATCGATCTGAAAATTGAGAGTGGCCAGAATATTCAACAACTTAAATGATTCGTCGGTTATTGAAAATTCCAAGTTTATTTAGTTGGAAATTTCAAGTGTAATTTCCCATGAGTGTAATTACCGCGTAAACTTGTGGAGTTAATATAATTTGATTACCTTCTTCTTCAGCATATTAAAATTATCAATGATTACTCCGATGAAGAGATTGAGTGTGAAGAAGGAACCACAGACGATAAATATAACGAAATATATGTAGGCCCACAAGTTAGCTTCTCTTTGCGGTTGAAGATCAACACCTCTAGAATCTACAGCGTCCTCCATCACTTCCATCCAGCCCTCGAAAGTAGCGACTTGGAATAGTGCCAAATAAGCGATACCAACGTGATCGAAAGTTATTTTACTGTTTTCCCAAGTGTAATTCTTTGTTAGGCAATCATTTCTCGTGTTCACTATCTGTAATGAGAAGCCGTTGAATAGTCAACTGAGGGTGAAATTTCATTTATCTTTCTTTGTGGAGAGAAAAGTTTTTCTTTTCCCACGCTCGGGAGTTGTTCCACTTCTTCAACAATTGTTTCACTTACCGAAATATCAACAAGCTCGCCGTACTCGTCCAAACATTTGAAAAACTTTCCACCGAAGAATTGAACTCCCATTATGGAGAATATCAGCCAGAACACGAGACAAACGAGGAGCACGTTGAAAATACTGGGTATTGCGTACATCAACGCGTTCACTACAATCTAAATAAGAAAATATCAATCATTAAATTTGTTTGCTTGACTAATTTGTTGTTTATTTTTCACTTTGAGTAAAAATCGATTGAACGTAGAGAAGGAATTAGGGAGAATAAAAATTCAGCTCGCGTGGAAAACGAATTTATAGACGAAATATCAATTAATTATAAGCACATATAATCTAGCAAAAACAAATAATATATTACATATATGCTGAATATAATTATTAGTGTATATTTTGATTGAAAAATTCAATATTAGATATTTTTTCTATAATTAGTATTTCCCGTTTGCTATTTTCCATCACCTATTCAGAGTTTGTACATGAAAATAAAATTCATGACTATTTGCGAGGATAATAAATGTTATTATCGATATTATGGACATTTAAACGAAAGAGCTCATTGAGACATTAAGAATGAACATAATATATGTTCATAAATCATATTGAATGCTACGATAATTAGGAATAAACGTGAATTTTAGAGCGTGACATAAAGATGAAAAATGGATGAATTTCAATAACTCTAAAGATACGCATCTGAATCGGATATAACTGCTACCATTTTGAGGATCATAAAACGTTCTTCAAAATGGTATATCAATATTCCCATTAATTTGTTCTGGAAATACAGAAAAATGGAATCAAATTGGAGAATTAGGTGAAACGTGGAAATCCTATTTTCATGTTAAAAACGCCATAACTCCATGAAAAATAGTGGGAATCACATAAATCACGTATTTTTTTGGAGTTTATTCAATGAGCTTTCAGATGTGTAGGCAGGATATGACGCCAATGCGAGAGGAAAATAGAAATTATGCCACGAACTGTAAAAAATGGGAGCGGATCGTTTACGGAACGGATGATTTACTTATGGAATAGAAATATTAAAAGCACTTGTTTGCACAATCTTACCCTCATGCCTTGCCATCTCGAGATTGCCCTGAGTGGTCTCAAGGCTCGAAGAGTTCTCAACGATCTCAGCACTTTGAGGTTTTCATTTTCTTCTATCAAAAGGCTAAACATGGATACCTGTTGGAAAATCAATCACTCTTTAAAACAGCTTAAGCAACGTTTCATTAATTTACTGTACAGATTCAATAACTCATTCCACTACTTAGCAACACGGTTAGCTGTGATAACAACACTGACATTGTAACAATGCGTAATTTCGTCAATCAAATGATGATTTGTGTGATGAATACAAAAGCTCTTGATGAATCAATCAATTCTGCATGGCGCATGTGAGATGCGATAATTCCGTACCAAAGGGTAAATTCCAATCAGTCAAATTTATCTATTTTCAATTTAATTAATTATTCATCTATGTACGTTACCATGATTTCAACGATTAATTCATTTTTTATAAAAAAATATTCTTTGGTGTTTCTTCCAGAAAAAAATGATTTTTAAGATCAATCGGTGCTTAAGCATGTATGACATTTTTAACCAGAAGTCATGTTATTTAAAGTATTTTTCCTTCAAAGTTATCGATGGGATTGGTGGAAACAAATATAACTTTTTGCGTTTTGTTATTATTTAATTTTTTTGATTCTTTTTGAAAGTTCAAGAAAAAACTTATTGAATCATTGAATAATGACGACGTCGAGTTTACCTTAAAAAATGAAAAAAAAAAACGTGAATTTTGGCGGACCGTGAAAGGTATTTTACTTACTTTATTAATACCCGACTTTATTGATTTTAATTAGCTTACGATTGAATTCCTTATCCATATTTGCATCATTTTGAGGATATCCCTCAGAGTTTAAATACTAAAGTCGAAGTAATTTTGGGGAAAATTTGAAAATTTCCATCATCTCACATGCGCATTGAGGTCTAGTACCTGCGACTTCATCACAGAATTAATCAATTAACGAAATAATAACTGATAAATTCTCACAAAATATCGAAAAATCCACCACACAGTTGTTAACAAATAGAGAGAAAATGAGAGAATTATGAATGTTATTCACATTCGAATTTAACTGAAAAGAGCTTCGGAACATTAAAACTTTAATCGCGGAAAATGGGACGATGCGGGATAGGATTTGTATAATATCGACGTACCTGGGTCCAGGAAGCCACACAAACACAGAAACACGCATAGAACGTAACATTCAGGAAAATTTGTGTTACATAATCGAGAGTGAAGTGGTGAAATGGTCCATTCAGAATTTAAAATACATCTTCACAGCATCTGAATTTTAAAAAAATGTTACCATTCCGAAATTATCGTGAGAACTAAAACAAAAATTAATGCCAAATCCGATGATTTTCATGAGTGAAGGAAGATTTATTCTGAAATTTTCACACTGCCCCGACCATTTCACCTCTTCTTCCCCGAAATAATGAATAAAACCGTGTGATTCCTTATAATGAACACTTACGACACATCTCTATGATCTCTCAGCTAGACACTTGCTTTTAATTATGAAGCTGCATGACTAATTAATAAATGACTCGGAATAACATGCGACCATTGATCGTACATTGATAATAATGTAAAAAGAAAATAGTGACAACGAACAATAAAATGATAAAACAGTGTCCTTGTTTGTGATTGATATAAAATAGAATGAGACATATTTCAATAAAATTATTCAGAGTAATAATTAGTGTCAGGTGAAAATGAATTGATAAAATAAAATACGTCAGATGTAAACTTACGAAAACAATTATAAAATCCAGGATTGTCCAGAAACTGGTGAAGTATTTACAAAATCCAAGGGCAAGCCACTTGAGCAGCATCTCGACGCTGAATAATGCGCAGAATGCAAGATTCGTCCAGTACAATATATTCTTGAGAAATGGATTGTCATCGAGATAAATATCCTCGAAACAAAGTGTTACGGATGATGAAAATATAAATACGAGAATCATCCATTCAAATGCTGGTGTATCGACGACTGAGAGTACAGCTGTTCGTAATTTTATCCATTTTCTACCCAGATCAGTGGCGATACATTGATTTATACAGCTGCATCTATTAATAAATTCAATTAGTTGGGTGTACATTGCCAATTTGATGCTTAATCCTCCAATTATGTTGGACGAAACCAATTTTTTTTTGTCAAATCCAAATCAATTATCACTTCTAGTGCAAGTAAGTGAAAGTTAAGGCGATCCAAGCTTTTTCCTTCTGAACTTTCTTATTTTTTATGTTGTATCAATCCAATGTCATTCAAGAAGTCCAAAAATACTACTTTTAAACCGCATCTGTGAATGTGTGTGCGTTTGTGTGTGTGCATGGTGCAATACCTTTTTTGAACTTCATCTCCGATTAGGTGCTAGTGCATCCGTGAAATTCATTCTTTAAAATTTTTATATGTATGTAGTATTGAACTCTAGTTATCTTCGTGTTTTTATCATGATTAAAAATTTTTTTATCGTCCTATCAGGTTTTTCACGATAACTGAACAAAAAAGTTATGGAAATAATGAATAAATTCCAAAATCTCAATTCGGGACTTGCTTGACTGAAATTAATCTTTCGAACCGCCAAATATAGTTTTTAATGATGAAGTGGATGGAATCGAAATTATCTAGACTCTAGTCAAGACTGTCCGACTTGGGAGCACCTTTTCACCCTCGGGCAGAAAGTATTCACTTTCCTCCCGCTTTGCAGACAGCAAAACACGAAGTTTTCTTTGCAGGCATGCTGAAAAAATAGCATGCGCACATCGGGCTGGAAAACACTGACTTTCCGCCCTTGATGTATAATATACTATTTCGATTTGATGTAATTTTTTTCTCCCCTTTATCACTATTTTTGGGTAATCGAAAGTGCATGAATGTGATCGGCGAGGTCAGAAGGTGTCCTTGAAGAATTTAAAATTGCGTATGCAATTGGGAGGGAAAACAGGGCATTGAAATAATGTGTCACATCGACTGTATAATACGTTAGTGTGTGTGAGTAAAACCTACTTGTCTCGAATGACCTGTTTCCCTCCCCTTATGAATAATGCACTATTATGTCCATCAGGGCTAGCCCATTGCCAAGGCAGACGGGCTTGAGGTGAAAAGCTAAGTACCATGGAAAGCGGTCGCTAAGTGCATGGGTGACCGTGAGGCAAGCATTCGCTTGAAAATCCGAGGGGAAAAAAAATACTCAAGTAGAGATTCACTCGAAAGTGTAACTTCTGGTAGAGAGACCGTCCGTAAAGACTCAAATCCGCTGAATTTTTTCCATTACTTCCAAGTACAGCACCACTGACCTCGAAGACTATTAAAAAACTTTTCCATTCGCGAGTACACGAGCAAAAAGAAATTCCCAGAACAAACATGCAATTAGCAACACAAAATATTCCATAAAAACAGTCAATACAATTTCATTTTCTTATTGAAGATGAAACACAAATTGAAAGAAGAATATTCGCTGGATTTGAATTCACTAGATTTTTGAAGTTATTTTCTTGGTAATTAAAAATCGATCAGAAGAATCCATTATTGCATATTTCAATTTTTCCAGAATTTTATTACAATCAACTGATAAAAACATGTTAAATTCCCATATGAGGAATTTCACGGTGAGAATAAAAAAAAATGAGCGATTGAACTCTGATTGCTCATATTTTTTACTAAAATAGCTTGGATCGCCTTCACCCTGAAAAATCAGCATGAAAATCAAGTTCTTCCTCGAATCCCTTAGTATCCTCTCCACTTTTCTCATTGACCCAAATACCTCCACACCAATTTGAATAGTAATTTCCTCTTAAATCGAGAAAACCTAACAATGCGTTAAATCGAATCCTCGTGCACGCATTTGACTCTTTCCAGGTCTACGATTCTCACACTGAAAATTCTTCCATCTTCGACTGACCCACAAAACGAGTTGCGAATATGAAGTAGAATTGTCCCAGTAAAGCAGAGAGAAAGACTTACTTTTGATAGCAATGCTGTGGAAAGCAGTCCTGAGGTACTTTATCGGGTTTGTTTCTGCCGAATCCAGGAAAGGATCCCAGACCATCGATGTACCTTCCCTTGCTGTCTCTTCTACCACCAACTGTCAACTCATCAACATAACTGACCAAAGCGTGCCAGGGTCTCTTGTCCAATCGACTGTTGTCCTTTTTCTGAGGTGTTGTCTTCTCCGGAGGCAGCGGTTGCTTCTCCATGGATTCAGGAAGCATGATAGACTGCTCCTTGAGCACTTCCATCTCTATATTCTCGTCGACATTGGTCTCACAACTGTCTGCTTTGGTGTCATCCAATCTTCTGACAGTCTCCTGACTGCTCTGGCTGTAAGTCGTAACCGTAGCTTGTCGATATATCGGCTCATACGTGAACACCGGCTGATTCAGACTCTCCTGATACGACCGATTGTAAATATTCTCCTTTGGTAGAGTCAGCACTGTCTCCTGTATCGCGTACTTCTCCTTATCAGACTTGTCCATCACCTCCCTCACTATTTGCTCCAGTCTCATATTCTTTTTATTCTCGGAATTCTCCTTTCTGTATCTCTTCTTACGAACTATCGATCTTATTCGATCGAATGATTTGGCTAGTTTCGAGTCTTCACCGACTTCTTGTTTTTTCTGCTTGAGCTCTTCGGAATTGAAGCTGTTGAGCAACAAGGCCAAGAAGAGGTTGAGCACCATGAAGTTACCCATTACCAGGGCGGGTAAAAATATGGCGAAACAGGTTTCCGGTCCTTCGTACTTTTCGGCTCTCATGCAGTCCCAGAGGGGCTCGATCCATTCACCTAGGGATTAAGGATTCATTCAAAGAATATCGATTGGTTAATTTCTTATGCACAAGCCGGCAGAAGCGAATGGGGGGAAGTTCGGAGATGGTGGTCATATATCAGCCTTAAAATTCATGGCCCCTTCATTCGTTATTGCATCCTTTATCGGATATTTATATTTATGTAAGTACACTTACACTTTTACGAGACCTAACGCGGTGTAACGATAAAAATCGTGATTGCAAATTTCAAAATGCAATAGGTTCTGAATTGAAATTAACTGCCTGAGACAGCTGTGAACTAATGAGGAATATGCGAAACACATTTAGGAAATATCGATAGTTTGCGAGTTTGATCGATCTGTTCTTTTGCGAATGTAATGATTCGTTCATACTCACCACAAAGAATCCGGAATATCATCATGAATGAGTGGAAGAAGTCGTTGAAATTCCAGCGGGGAACGGGATCGGGGAAAAATTTATCAGCTGTGTAGTCTTTACTGAAGAGCTGCATGCCGATCACAGCGAATATGTAGATGACAATTACGAGAACGAGGGTCAGATTTCCCAAGGCTTCGATACTGGAAATGATGATACTGAGAAGAACTTTCATTGTCGTCCAAGATTGGGCGAGCTTAAGAACACGCAGGAGACGTAATCCTCGAAGAACTGAGAGACCATCGACGAGTTCGAAGGCCAGATCAATCAGAGAAGCGGATACGATAATAAGATCGAAGTTGTTCCAGCCGTTTTTAAAGAAGTCTTTGCTCAGGGCGAGGAGCTTCAGGAAGCACTCGAATGTAAAGATGCTAGTGAAAACTTTGTTGCCGATGTTCAGCGCCTGACGGACTGATTCCGACATTCCATGATGCTCCAGGGCGAGGAAGCCAGTATTCAGGACGATACACAGGGTGATCGTCAGCTCGAAGAGAGGATCTCTAACCACCTGCAGATAAATTTATGAGTTTTATCATTTTCAGAATTTTGGATTAATGATTTTGAGAGTGGAGATTGTAAAGCTAAAAATTTTGAGACCTTTTTGTACCAAAGGAAAGACTCACAAAGAAGGCTTTCTTATCAGTCTTGCTCATGCCCTCATTTTAAACGCTATTCGGTACTTTATCAGTTGAAAAGTTTACCTTGTAGAGACAGTTTTGGAAGCGAAGCCAGCCCTCGTAGTCCACGCAGCATTGGATACATTTGTCACAGTTTCGATCCGGCAGATCATCTTGAAAGAGAAGTTTGTTATTGGGGGCAAGTTGCTGTTAAAAATTTCCGAATTGAGTACCGAGTGCAAATCTGCCAATGACGTTTTCAGATAAATTGGACAGATATCTTTGCTTGTTTGGATTTAATTTTTCATATCAAGTCATAACATAGCTGCCAGGATCTAAAGCGGCTAGTCATGAGTTTGAATAGTTGTGTCTTCACTATCTTACACTTTGACCCGTATCTTTACGAATGGACTTTTAGTGTAACAGTTTTCGTAGTACCAGAGTAAAAAAGAGCTCTTCTTTCCCATGCTTCGTGCACAAAGAACTCCTTTAGTTTTACGGGTATCACAACATTTTGTACGATACACGTGAAAAAAAGTACTTTGTAACAAGTGTGATTACAACCCTCGCTTTCGGCTCGATGGTTAACGCTTATACTCGTCAAAAAGTATTTTTATTTCACTTGTACCGTAATTTACTGTTTTGTCGAGGTCTTTGGTGTATTTATGAACAGCACATATTATTATTACTTATTGTAATGCATGGATCAATCCACGAATCCAGGAAGACTATGTCGTAAGAATGAATATTAATGTAGCCCCAGCAGTATTTATTACCATGTAAATTTCAAAGAGATTTTCCTTTATAAGTTGGCAAAATAGTTGTCAGAATGGTGGAGAAATTTGATGATTTATTAACTTAATTTTATGTTAATGATGAGACTATTGACTCTTATAAAATTTGTGATTTCATCAAAAAATGTGATTTTGTAATTCGAACAATATCGAAATTTGCAAGCTTGACTATAGTGAAAGTCCAATAACCAACGAACTAACTTCTCACCAGAATCCTTCAAATATTTAGACTAATTCCCCTAGATACACGGCCAACAAGTGTCAAAACATCCTCAATAAACATTTAACTTACCAAGAACAACAATGTGGGAAAGATACTCGGGCGGTAAAGTATACAACTGCTTTTTTGTTTTGACGCCATTGCATTTGAGTACCCTGATCTCCCTACTTCTACTCCTAACTGACACAGTAACAGGTGCTAGTGGTAAAGTACGTTCAGCAATCCCAGTCACTTGTTGTGTCTGTGAGCGTTCGGCTCTTTCTACTCTGTGTTCTCGCCTCTCATGCTCCTCGGCTGATGTTACATCATCCCCATCATGATCATCCACAACTCCAGAATCATCCAGTGATGACTGTTGATTGCTATTGTTGCTTGCTTGTCTCGAGTGTAGCATGTTGCGATGGGGGGCGAGGCGGTGGACTGGATCAGGTGGTTTTGGAGCCACTTGAAGTGGAAGATTTGAGGGTCGAGCATTTGAATGCCTCGGACTTGGACTAGGGCTAGGTGTCACTGACCTATTGATTGAAAATACCATTGACTCAACAATTACCAATTTATCTTCATTATTATCTATATTATCTGCTCTCACTTATAGAAAAAGATACTTTGCTTCAATTTCCGCAAATTATTCATTGTGAATGTATAAATTTCGGCAAAATTCACGTCTTGAGAAATTCATGTTGTAGAAAACTGTTGAATATTGTTGAAATGTCATGAAAAATCGCCAGTAGGAAATGATCGCATTAGAAATACCCGACATAATGAATATTCATTATTTTCTTTTGAAACGGAAAATATCTAGAACCACCGCTTAGTAGCAGAATTTCGGAATAAAAATCAGAATTACGAATATTTATGGAATTACATACTCATTATTATATTTGATTATAACATTTGATTGATTTGTTAGGAAATTTCGAATGAAAATTTTGAAAAATTCAATTTGAAAATATTAATTTCTCATGTGATTTCTGCCTGGGTGCATTTAAAATTTATTTAAAGGGTCTTCATCTAACATGCCGTGCCAGAATAAAAAGGTATGTGCCAACAATAATACGATAAATAAACAAAATATGAGGATGATCCTACTGATCGCGTTTATTTGTTTGTGACCTGCTCCTGGCACCACCATTCTTCTCCTGTCCAGCAGTACTTCTTCCCCGTTTTCTTCTTCTCGTTTTCTTTCTTGTGTAACTGCTGAGTAAAACTCCCTTTCTCGCGTCAATTTTTTTCTGCTTCTCCTTCGTTAACGTCTTAATGTTGATTTTCGTGGGGTCAAAACTAAACGTCGAGTCTTCGCGGTGATCCGTGAGATCTTTTTTTCGTTCCTGTGCAAATTTAAAAGAGCTGAGTCATCAACATTTTCTCAACATTCGTCATGAACAAACGAGATAATTGATTGGTTATAGCTAAATCAGAATTTAAATCAGAATCAGAAGAGATCGGGAGATAAATTCAAATGAAATGTCTTTAATTTTGAAAGTTGTGTCCAAATTTGGTCAGAGCATTTTTCTACGATTAGGATGAAGAAAAAACATTACGTCGTTTTGCCAGATTACGGTGTTTGACACATTTTCACTTTTGATGGATTTGGCTTTCGGAGAAGCACCTTGTGGACGAGCTCGCCTATGTACCCCAGGGCGAGCTCGCCTGCGCGTTTTCGATTGAGCATCCGCTAGCTCTCCGGGCTCTTTTTGCTGCTACATGTGGTGAATATCAAACGAAAATTAGAAAACTTTTAATACCCTCAAGAATCAAAATTAACTCAACCAAAAAATGCAAAAATTTCATGACTCTTTCTCATTTTCCCTACAGCTTCATTTTGCTCCATAATTACATTAATTCATTACAGTCGCAGGTCGGAAAAATAAGCGACGAATTTTAATTTAACATTTCAGTTTTTCCAGGATTTTGTTATACTTGACTGAGGAACAAATGTTTAATTCCCGTATAAGAAATTTCACGAGCAGAAGCAAAAAATGAGCGACTCAAGATAGATGGCGTATTTTTCGAGACAGTCGAAAATTAAAAAAGTATGAAACCAACAGTATAATTGAAAAAAAAAATGAATTTCGCGAAAAACAATGGAAGACTTTTAGACCGTCTCCGACATTTTTTCGCGGAGAAACATGAGTGAAAATGAGTTAAAAATGCTCTTCCGCAAGGGGTATTTTGAAGGTTGAAGTTATGGATTTCATGAATCTCGTAAAATGGAAATGATTCACTTATACATACGAAATAATTTCAATAATAGTCCTTCTAAATGAAAAATAGTTCCCAACTGGACCCCATGAAACCTGAACTGGTGAATACAATTGTTTTATAACAATAAAGAAAAGAAAATTCAGACCAGCACAAGCAAACTTTTGATTTAATTTTAGACAGGATCAGAACTTCATCATCAATATAAAAGATTACGTATGACAGAAAAAAAAATGTAATACGAGCTAAAATTATTCTGTACGAAAATAGATATGAAATCTGGAGTTTTGGTGAAATAAAAATCTCCCTAGGTTGGAATTGAATCTATTATCTGTTGAATTTACAATGAAAAATGTAATGACCAATTATTCTCTGATTGAAATATCAAAGGAACCTTTTAGTTTTCTAGAGATAATGAGTCGGAAATTCAATTATTTTACCTCGTTTGTAATCTCAGCCTCTTCTTCGTAGCTCAGTGCCACAACAGCGAGCATCAGATTGATGAGATAGAACGATCCAAAGAACACGACCACCGTGAAGAACGTAACGCTAATAGGCCCACACGCTGACAACACCTGTTTTGTCAATTAACTCATATCAATATTTACCCGCATGCACCCTTCACCGATCAATATCTATGTTATTTGTTGTTCAATATGCGGGTTGGGGTGATATCAAATGGAAGATCAGTGTATTGAAAGAGTTTTTCAAAGATTTGTGGGGGAAATTTCCAGTGCACTTCTTGAAAATTTTAATTAATGGAGTCTGAAGTAATCCTGTCATGTCATCATACTTCAATTATATTATAATATTATGTAATTATAATAACAAATGTTCTTATTATTGTTCGTAAAAATTCAATAACATTGAAGCAGTTACCTTATTATAGACATCCTCCCAGTAGTCCAAAGTAATCAGCTGAAAAGTGGTGAGCATTGACCACAGAAAATTGTCGAAATTCGTGTAGCCATGATTAGGATTTGGACCTACGCAAAGGCACGTGTAGCTCTCATTGCAGTGTCTGAAACATAATTTATGAATACTGAGAAATCCACAAATTCATTTGAATTACTTGTCTTAATTTTCCAGTTTCAATCGCAAAACTTTTCATTAACTTGTGGTCAATATCCCATGGTCAATAGATTGATAACTTGATTATCATATATTTCTCAGTTATTTTTAATGTTTTTATAATTGTTGAGGGAACGTTTATTTTATATTTTATAAGAAATACCAATTAGTTCGTAGAGGAATAATTGATGAGATTCTGGAATCTTTATAAATCCTCTTATTCTGGAATCATTATATCTTTGAGATCATGAACAACTCCTGAAATTTTTTTGCGATCGAATTTTTACTAATCCATGAATCAACTGTCAGTGGAGTATTTCTGTAATAGGAAAAAAAAATTAATGACGAAATTTTTCCAATTCCAAGGTATGCGGTAGCGAATAATGAGGAAAGCTGGTCTCACACTTCACTGACTATGAAAGGGAGCAGAATTTCTTGGGGAGTAGATAATTATAGGCGAGGTCATGGATAAGAGTCGAGGGTCGTTTCCCTATTATTTCCTCATTTTAGGAATAGAAGACACATTCCTGCGGATTATTTTTCAGTATTTAATGCGATTTGAAGATTACGTGTATCGAGGGGAATTTTTAAAGAAAAACTCTAATGCTAGTCCCTTTAAAATATTGGAAAAATTCCAATGTATCGGTTATAAAAAGTTCTAGTGCTACTCAGGCAAAGTTGTCGTTGTTTCTGTTAAAATTCGTACAGATTTATGGTCAAATTTCGGAGAATTTATGTAACAATTTTCTATCCATGCAAAATTCTGACACAAGCGTCGAAGTATATTTCAAATTCCACATAAAATTTTCCCATAAGACCTTCAAAATTGGAGCAGAAACTCGATCTTAATAGAATAAAATTTTCAATTAAATTTTTCTTTCTCACATCCACAAATTTTTTTCATTGTGTAGTCAATAAACTGTCATTTTGGAGTAATACCATCTCCTCAAAGTGTAAACTTCATAATTCTCTGGAAGAATTTGAAGAATTGATAACATAATGGGCTGAAAATACCGGGGGATTAAACGCCGCCTCTTCACTTTCTTAAATTGTTGAGTTTCCTTCTAGCGATATTATTCATCTCGGTGAAAAAACTTTAGCAATAAATATGAGAATCAATCACGGTCCGGTAGAGCGTTATACTCTGGCTGTCGGAAGGAAGGCATTCTTTTAGCCAACAGCTGCGGCCCGATGAACCGTAGTGCTTTAAAGTTGCTCGTGCTTTAACCAAAAAGAGAATAAAACAAAAAAAAAGTCAACAGAATCAACCAACCCCGATACTCAGATTCAATGCTCCTGTGACTTTAATTTCCGTGGCCCTTCGGATTCCTAGTTTCGCCGAAACTTTTCAACCCCTCGTTCGTGCAATTGTCGACAACAATTTTCCATTTTTATTCTGTTTTGTTGTTGAACTTTAGTGCGACTCCATTGCTAGAGAATTACATTTAAAATTTTAAGTGAAATAAGTTGAAATTTTCCACACGAAGAAAGGATGGGAAATTTCGATTATTGAATTTAATTGGTTGAATGCTTAGGTGATTCTCCATTTTGTGGTTCATACGAAATTGAAAAATTGTGAAAATGTTAAAAATTTGGAAATAAATTCTTTGGAGTTTGAAGCTATTGAATATTTAATTGTATTTGATGTTAAATTTCAGAATTTAATGGAAGATTAATGATCAACTCTAAAAATGCGATTTCTTTGAGTTCTCTGAATAAATAAGAAATTTAGTGAAAATTTTCAATTCAAGTGGAATGGGAACCTCATATCATTGAAAATTGATGAATGAATTTTTAAATGAATTTATAAAATTTATAGCATTGTGACTGAAATTTCAAGAAGAGTCTCTTTTTTTCTACCAGGAGTTTTCTGAATAAAGTGAATAAATTCCCCATTTAGTAACGAAACTAAAAGGAATAAATAAAAAGATTGAGTCGGACTTAATTCGGCGAATAAGTTGAAGGGGGTAAGAAAATAAATTAATATAAGTTGTAAAAATCAGGAATCTTCTGAAGGGAAGGGGAAGGACAGATATCGTATATCTATCCAAGCATAAAAATGACTAATTTTACATCTTGAAGAAATCAATTCATTTAAAGCAATTAGATACCGATATAATATGAACCATTTCCTATAAAATGAACCAGAAAAACTGAAATTTGCCTCAGTTTCAGCAAAAAAGTTTAATGTTACTAAACTATTTACCAAAATTTCATAAATTTTAAAAGAAAAAAATTCAGGAAACATGATCGTTCATAATATAACCTTGGGTCCAATTACAATTACACAAAAGTAATGGCTGTGTTTTTTTTTAAAGGAACGCTGATGAACTAAACTATCAGATTTCATCTTATTCTTTCTCTTATTCCTCCAAAGAAAAACGTAAAATGATGTCCCATAGCGGATAACGTGAATTGTCGGGTAATCTTTGAAAAATGTTTTTTCGTGTGTCGAAATAATAATAAACAACAAACCTGGCACCAGTGACATTTCCACATATGATCGGATGTTCGTCTTCGTCGAAGGCCCAATTGGATGAGTTCCAAGTCCACCTGTTGAGATAAAGGAAGAATCGATTTTATAAGTGTCGAGTGTTTCCATAATTCGAGTTTTTTTCCATGTTTATGGTTTACGAGAAGTCTTATAGTTCAATAAAATAAAATGTAACTCTGGGGAAAGCCGTATCTTCAACTAGGAATATAAAAAGTCGAGTTAAACCGCTGGGATATCTGGGTTTATATAAATGGCATTATAGTTTAACAGAGTTATAAAATGAGTATCGTGGGCAGCATTTATCGGATAAATTGACTCTTCGTTGTCAGCTGTAGATAGCAAGCAATACAAGTGGGTCGCAAGCACTGATGGGGTGAAATTCGTATCGGGAAAAGTCCATCAGTCGATTGTTTCCAATATCGACTCTGTCGATCCCTCTGCTACTTGATATATAGAGACAGTTTTTCGCTCGTTTTAGTTCAGTTATTTTGTCGTGACAGCTGTAATGTGGAACGACCTGAAGTTAAAACAATCGAGGGATTACTTGTTTTTAGTTGTTAATTACGTAAATTTCGATGTGATGAGTTTCAGAGAGAAATTCATGAGAAAAAGTTTTTACTCATTCGCATTTCTTGATAAAGTGGTGGAGATTCGAGCGAGAAAAAGAGCGGACAGTGGCAATATTTACATGTTTTCTGCTCTCTCATATTCTAATTATCGCAAGTGCAATTCTAAATTTATTTTTACACGACAGTATTAGCTCGAATGTCAATACCGAAAAGGAGTCATTTTTCTTTGCTATTTTTATACCTTAGCTTCACGCGAATTCTTGGGAAATTTTTTATGAATATTTATAGGCACATCTTGGATTTTTTATTCAATTTTTATTTAAGCTGTTATTTTTTTGTGGATTCTTCTGAATGTTGTTAGGGACATAACTTGGGAAAAAGGCTTCCTGATACTAAAATGCGGAATTCATAGCGCTTTTAAAAAAGCTGTTATTGTTAACACGATAATCTGTCTCTCATCCATTTCAAAAATTAGATCTTAATACATAATTCACATTGTTTCCAATGTATTTAATTACGGGAATAAAAATGTCAATTACTCTTAAATTCGTAATTAAAAGGTTCAAACGTCCGATTCACGAGTTAAAAATGCCGATTTCCGTTTATATTTTGGCAATTGACAAGTTCGCATCTCGTAATTCAGTAGCAAACAGGTAAACTACGATAAGTTCATTATTTTTGAAAGCCTGTTTTATGGTATCTCCTAATGGAAGAAAGATAATTATATTTTCAGGCCTTATGACATAAATGACTATTTGTTCATACATTTTGTATAGAGAAATATGAGAGCTACAAATAAAGGATTTCGTGTCTATTTTTCTCGAAGTAAACAAAACATTTCAAAGAAAACAAAATAAATTTTACACATACAAAAATATCGTAAGCAAACCGACCATTATAATACAGTTTGAAAATTCGTAACAGGCAACACAAATCGAAGAAAAACACAACTTCATATATTCTGGATGTAAACATAAAAAAATTTCCATATGAAGCAGGAAAAAAAAAAATAAAACTTCCAACTATCATCACATCATCTACCAATATCCCTTTCAATATCCCTTATAAATATATAGGAACGAATACAAATAAAACGAACCAAGTTAAGCTCACTTTTACCTTATCAGAATTTTATGGTAAAATCTGATATATTTTTGTAATTTCTACTATTCATTTTCATCCGTGTCGCAATCAGAAAATAATTAAAACTGTGGAATCAACACAGTAAGGCCCGCTTAATATTGTACATCTGTGTAAATTACTTAATATGTTCAAATAAATTGAATGGAAAATAATATAGTGAATAAACCTGATGCAGTGTTTTGTGTTGAAATGATGCTGTGACGTAGATACGTGTTATCTAAAAAAGGTATCAATGAAAATATGATAATCCTTTTTCCATCCGAAATATGTACTAAAAACTGGGGTCGAAAATAGCAAAACTGAAAATTCTACCGTAACAGACTTTAAAATTGTAATTTAGGTTTCAAATTTTTTTGGTTATCAAAATTTGAATTGACCAAAAGCATAATGGACTTTGATATCTTGACTCTATCGAAATTCCTAAGCTCTGCATTGGAATGGCTCGTGAATAATTGATAGAGATGGTGAGATTTTTCGGACAGTTTAGCCAGTTGAAAATTGCCTAGGATGTGTGAAAATTTCTTGGGTCACTGCGGCTGATATTCATGAAAATTTCCAGTGACTTTTTTCTTTACTTCTACTTTTATCCAACGGTCACCCAGTCATCTCCGGGTTTCAGCCAACGAGCCATTATCTCCGCCAGCCTCTCTGCTTTTCGAATATTAAAACCTTGCCTTAAAGAGGACCTATTGCACTTCTTTGCCATTTTTATCCCTCTCCAACCACTCTTTTTTTCATGCTCTTTTATTTCTGGGACCCCCAGCGTCCACGATAATTAGAATCTACCGTGGGAAAAAGGGTGAAGAAAAAAAATTGTTTCTCCTCCGTTTGGTTGTGCAACTGGGATTTTCCAGCTGTACAACATTTTTTTTATCAACTCTCCTCTCTACCTCTGTCAGGATAAAAGATCATTTCTGATCCGGAGATGTTTTCGTTTTTTTCTGTCATTTATGGCATTTTTTTCGGACAAAAAAAGATGTAAAGACGCGTCAATGTTTATGATTTACAAAGAATATAGGGGAGAGGCGGGCAAAATGGGACACTTGTGGAAAGCCCTTCTTAACTTATTCCTAGTCATTTTCCTTTCGCTCAAAAATATTGAAGACACCCGTAAAGTGTTCCAGTGTTTTTTCAGAGTTTAAGTTTTTTTGTTATACAGTTGTGTTTTTTTTTATTTTTCAACCCAAAAATACGTTCTCTAACTTCAATGGCTCATTTTTTGCATCTGATAATGGAATTCATTAAATTTTTTAATCAGTCAAATGTCATAAAGTTCTAGAAAAACTGAAATGTTGAATAATGGATTTTTACGATTGATTTTTTCCCCTCGTTTCCCATCGAACTTCCAGATTCATCCGATTTTACCCGCATTCCATTTGATTCTGTGTCCCATTTTGCCCGGGTCTTTCTTAATTCACGTATTCTACTCCGAATGCCGATTTTTTTTGGAAGAATTTCAATAGAATATGTATTTCACTCTTTAGAAATGATGGCAAAGTTACTCTCGGATAGTGTAAGCTATAACATTACAAGAAGTGGCGAAAAAAAACTATAGCAGTTTGAAACGTGAGAAAACATCGACACTCACTAAAAACGTGGCTAACATTATCGATCCACTCAAGTGCCATAAATTCATGGGTTTCTGTTGAGAGAAAAAAAGAGTTCTCCTGCAAAAACGGGGAGGAAGTATGAAAACTAGAACGCAATAAGCGAACTTTCGGGTGGCTATCAAAAAAGTCACACCGTGAAAACACTCGTACTGCTTATGACGACAGAATAAACTTGTTACATTGAAAAAGTACTTTATAACAACATTTTTGGGAAATGGAACCAGCAGTTGTTCAAAGCAGATGGAGACTGCTATCCCCAAAATGACGGAATTTTCTCCGACTAAAAGTGGCGATCAAACGAAATGAGAGAACTATCGTTTTTATCCACTAAAAATATCTGCAATTCAACAGTGAGGTAGAGGCAATTTATTATTTTAATCTATATCTTTTTCCACCTGTTTTTCCTACGATTTTTTCTTATTTTCAAACGAGAAGCTCATTTGAATGTAGCAGAAGACATGGAAGGATAGCAATAAGTTGAGATTGCATGCTTAACAATTTTGGTGGCAAACATCTTCAGGAAAATTCAAACAGATAATACAAAATTATGAACTTTCTTTCTACAAATATCCAAGAATCAAAGCAAAAAAAGAACTTTTGAGCAAAGTTTTAATAAAATTACGATTGGATTTTTAGAGTCGTCAAACGGAAACTTAACAGAAGTTTTAGAAGATTTTTTTATGTATATAACTTTCAACGAGATTCATTTTTACTAAATATTCATTAACTCCTAAGAAACTTTCAATCTTCTGAGGCCGCATTTTTTTCGTTGAATAATCAACTATTACTGTAAATAATAGGATTACTCTATTTCAATTATGAGCTTCAGTAATCTATTCTCTCAATTAACATGAAGGAATTCATAAAAATTGTTTACTGCTATAATTGCGAAATATAAAAAAAAAGTAAATAATCTGGTCTAGATGAATTCATTAAAAAATATATGCAAGATAATGATTATGTAGAATATGATAACCAAAACGTACGAGTAGAGAAATACAATTTTTAAAATAAAAATAATTCTCTGGACTAAATGGATATTTGGGAAAGTAAATTTTTTGAAGGCGAGTGTTTTTGCCAAACTTACTCTCTCCAATCGACTTGTGTTCCATTAGGGTCTTGCTGTTTCACACATTTATTCCTCAATTCTCCCATGTACACCTGCAGAGCAAATAGAGCAAAGACCATCAGACAGAAAATGGTCAGAGTCATAACTTCAGCGAGTTGTTTGAAGCTGTGGAGGAGAGCGTTGATGATGGTCTTGAGGCCTGCAAAATAATTCACATTCAATTATCAGTCGTGATTTTTCAGGGAGAACCTGGCAGAAATTTTACAGCCTGACTTGATTCTCGGTTTTTCCCTGAATTAACTCCATTTTTCGCTCATTCAATTCATTTTTACGGAATAATTGAATTGAAAAATCGAGTCCAATAAAATCCTTCAATTATATTAATAATGATTAACTTTAATTATCGTAGCATTTCAATTATTAATTATTATTGATATTATATTAGTAAATGGCAATCGCAGTGTTATTTGAGTTTTCAATGGATTGAGAAGTTAGAGAAATTATTAGTCGATTGTTTAACATTTTTAAGGTTTCCCGTGCCTTCTGCACCTGAAAATAACATTTTTTTTTAACTATTTAGGAAATTTACCGATTTGTTAATTTTACAGGAATTTCAATCGTCTATCTTGTGAAGATTAGGCTTGAAGTTCCAAACGAAAAGACATGAAGATTTGAACAATCTTGTGATATGAAATTTTTCAAGGATTTTTCATTCTAAATGTGAAATGAATTTGAAAATTCAAACGTTCACCAAAAAATCCATCACCACTTCACACGAAATGTCGCATTTTTCATCAACTTTCGAGATGAATCACATTTTTTCTGAAAATTTCCAAATAAAATTGAATTGAAGCTCACGTAATTCAAAATTGAGATTAAATTGTGAGTAGAATTTCAAGGAATTTTTAACGGTAACAATTTCCTGACTAGATTGTATCACAATGTGCTATTCAAGGGGTTAAATACAATTTCTTCAAGGTAATTTAGTTTTATATTTTTGAGTGTGTGGGTTAAAGGAGAAAATGTCCTATTGACCTGGAATCCACTGATGGCGTGTGAGTGGCTCAGGTTGTTTCTAAGGGTTACAATGGGGCACAGGTGATGCTCGCACTCGAACGATTCATTAGAAGACTATTCACTCTTACCCGATATTTTCTGCTAAGATGAGGATTGTGGGGTGAGGGGATGAAAACTTGCTCTAAGTCGAGTGGATCTTTGCTGTACTCACTATTGTCTGGATCTCTTCATCGGTCTTTTGTCGATGAATATTGCAGATGGGAAGGGAAAAATTTTTTTCCATGGAAATCTCAATTGTTTCGAAAAAAGCCTTCTTTCATTACAACTGCCCACGCGAAGAAATACATATTTTTCAAAAATATGGTTCATCGGTTCATGATTAAATTATGGGAACGTAACTTTATTAAGTATATCATGATTATAAAATCCTATTTTATGATTGGCGTTAAAACGTTACTTACCTTCACCATTATCGTAAATTACTATTTCATGAACGTAATTTATGACAGGAGAGGGATGATTTATTATTACATGAATTCTTATTCTAAAAAATAGTTGATAGAAAATTTTCATTGAATCTAAAACACTCTATTTTTTTTTAATTGAATTGAAGACGTGCCCGATTTTTCTCTGGCATTTTCATTCTTAGAAAGGCAATCGGTCTATTGAAAATATCGAACAATAATCGAGAATGGAAAAAATTGCTCTTTTAATATCGAAAAAATCTATGAATATATATACTATTTAATATCAATAGAATGACACATGATTAGTCTGTGCGTTAAACGAAAACTTGAGGAGAAAATTCGATGAAAATTCAAGAAAAATACTGTATAATATAATTTCAATACTTTAACTTTTAAGGTTGTTGTCGCGTAGAATTTTTTTTTGACAGTTTTCGTTAACAATTTTATGGTGAATAGTTTGAAAAATTAGTAACAAAATGAGCCTTTTCCGTTTGCAATTGACCGTTTTGAACTTGAGATATAAATTTTTGAAATTCGAGTGATTTAACACGTGTTTAAATGGAGTTTTGCCGATTAGAATTTTTTAAAAATCAACGGCTCGACAGTTTCAGAAATAAAAAAAAACGTGGAATATACATCGTGGGAGGAAATACAGAAAAAAAATCAAATCGATTGACCGTTTGGTTTACGGGATATAATTATCGGAAATTCATAAATTTATATAATTGAAAATAGTTAATATGGAAAATATATAGTTATGCTTTAGCTATCCATGCACAATGCAATCAATCAAGTGAGACTATATACCGCTAAAAGATTGTGTTCTAAACTGGCCCGTTTTACAGCGGATAAACTTTTTACAGAGACTGTCGCGCGACAACCACCTTAAGGTAAAACGAAGAAGGAAAAAACATTCCGCAAATAGTGTGAGTGATGAGTTTGTCACAGTAATTAATTTTGCCCCGGTCTTCTCGAAGAGCTATTGCCATCTCTTTTAAAGGAGTCAATTAAGCAATCAATATATTTTCTGAATATAATTAATAGGCTGCCAATATCGATATTGAGAGTGGTTAATTGAATAGCCGGTGCAAATCCCATGATATATAATCAGAGTATCATGAGAGTATGCACCGGTACATGCACTTGGCCGTTAATTTCATGGATGACACAATGTGTTTCCGTTTACAACATCCCTCAGTCTGACACACAGACTAATACGTCAAGTCTCGTGAGGACCAATCGACAGTCGTCTCTCGTCATGTAATTGCCAACTCTATCTCTCAGCATGATACGTCACGTCCACCATTTCATCCCCCACAGTTTCATACATATGCTAATGCAATACCCTATACTCTCACATCTGCCAGTCTATGTGCTACTTGATTTTTTTTTTCTTGCATACCTTTTATTGCCGGTCCAAAGTTTTTCCCGCGGTCCTCTATTTTCTCGGGGAATTTCGAGTCGCCTCTGATTAGAGGCAAAATAAAGAGGCGAATTCATGGGCGAGTTGGAATTAAAAGGTAACGTGCAGCAGTAATTACGGAAATTAATGCTCTTTTTGGTTGGTCTTTGGACCAACTTTTGCAATCCGATGGAATGAGCGTGTTAGTTTTTTCTTAAGAGTACGATGTGCATGAATTTATATGAATTTATATGAATTTATTCATTAAGAAACAATTAGTGGATTAATTTATTACAGGCATGTAAATTGATGTGGTGCGGGTAAATATTTGTAAATATGAGACTTGTTAAGTTGAAAAAAAGAAATTTTCTGAGAGCCGAAAACCTGATTACCGTTTCTGTTATGAATTTGTGCAGATTGATTAATGAATTTTATTTGATTTTGGGGCAGGTCTTCATATTAATAGTTTCACCTTCTCCAGTCATTTATTTCATGAAATTCGACGACTTAGCTCGAATTGTGTTTCTTGCTCGAGAGTTAAGTCGATTTATCTTTCTTGGTGTTATTATTTGGGAGGGCTATGAGGACTTAGCTCCTTTTTCCAATTATTATTTCTTGCTTTATGTCGACATAGCTCGTTTGGAGTTAGAGTTGCAACTTGACCCATTCTGTTTATTCCAAAGAAGTCATTAGATATGTTGCGAGGCTAAAACTCTTTCTTGAGAGATGCGTTTATATTAGAGTCGATTCCAGTAATAATCTCATTCTCCACAAAAATCGACATGAACCGTTTATCACTTTAATGCACTGATATAAATGTTTGCATTTGAATCTGTGGGTTATCTTGTAATCAGCAAATTGATTCCGGACAAGGAGTTATTTTTGGCAGCATTTTTCGTAATATGAATTTCTCTGAGTGTGTTTCTTCGGTGTTTTTTGAGTTTTTAATAATTTCGAGGGATGAAATTCAAATTTTCGAGCAATTCTGTTATTGAAATATGAAACATTTCATTGATTTTCAGTTCAAGTAATCTGAAAATCATTAACAAACCTGATTTACTAATTCAATTATTCTGCAAAAATTATAAAAATCAGGAGAAGTCGGAGAAAAATTCAAAATTGTCATTTCAAGTCTGAGTATTGAAATTTACTTGGTAAATTGATTTTCGTCGTTGAAAAAAGCAATAGCTTTTGTTTGAGAAAAAAAAAATTATTTGAAATAGGCATTTTTTTTAGCATGTTTATAGAATATTCTTTGACCCAAGAAGATATTTTGTCATCGAAAATACCAGTTGATATAAAAACAACCATGACATAGCTCTCATGTTTCTCCATATAATTCACGTTTATATATCCGATTTCAAGGAAAATGTAATACAATCTCTAGAAATCCCACGTCTCAGAATTTCTGATACCTCTACTCACAATTTACTCTATATTTCTGAGAAATCTGTATGAAATTCTGCATTTCCTACAATTGGGGGACTTAGTATACACTATATAATAATATAAACCGGTGAATTTAACGGCCATTTTCGCGATTCTATCAGCAAACGACAAAAATGATTTTATTCGCAATACCGAAGGTAGAGAATGAAATATCGAAATTAAATGAGTTTACGAGAATTAATTGTACGGAATGGAGCGGAAGTATAAAGTACTCATTAACGTGCGATAACTAATTAATTTTGCCATTTTCCTGCGTTTATGATGCATTTCATGGAACGGTTGGCGTAAATGTTCTTTGTTCACCTATCGTTAAATGAGAGCTCTTCTTTCATCATTGTCTACATGGAAACGGAATAGCCAGTGATGATTAATGTCCTTGCACACAAATATATTTCAATCTCCTCCACTGAAAAAAATAATTACCTCCGCCAAGCAAATCCACTAATTACAAGATAAGCAATTACAAAATAGAAGTAATAGAATTGGTAGAATAAGTTCCATAAGTAAATGATCCAGTTTTTAGGAGAATTAAAAACTTATCGGATGTGGTTTGAAATGGGAGAGACGAAATAAGAATGAGAATTTGATATCAATTTATTTAATTAATATTGAACTAGGAATATTATGTTAAGTAGTATTCAGTGAAAAAAGTGGAGGTAAAATATAAAGTTATAAAAATCCCAAGGTTTATCTAACTTAAATGTAAGCAGAAGAAGTAATGAAAGTGTAATTAAAAAAGTTGAGGAAAGTACCTAATATGAGTGGACAGATTCAACTTAATCGAATAAATTATTCCTGAAATTATGATGGACTCATTCTCTCATAGTGAAATTGTGTTTTGCTTCTAATAATAGTAATAGTAAGTAATACTCTTCCAACACCACCAAACTTTTATACCTGTCTCTGAGTAGTGTGTGATGACACATCATTATAACTTTTAATGCTTAAGTCCATAAACGTCCTCACATTTTGCTATCATTTCCAGGATCGTCAGGAAGTTTCGCAAATGGGTTCGTTAGTGCCCTAAATTTTTAGATCTTTAGTGTCATTCGATTCTTTTCATGAAAACCAATACAGCGTTAGGAATTTTGTGGAATTTCAGTTATTGACAATTCAATTTTAGATTCTGCGAGTTTGAATTCAACTTTAATTTCATTGAATTTATCATTGATGATTCATTTTTGAAATCGAAGAAAATGCAAAGGGAAAATGTAAATGCCAGATCATTTTTGATTGATTAAAAATTGAGAGAAGTTATCAGATTATAGAGAATAGATAGAGAAAGAAAATTATTGGACTATTCGAACCATTAGTTGATTTATCATTGAAGATTTTTATAGACATTTAGAGTCACTTGGATTTTCAATTGTGCAAGTCTGAATTCAATTTTACTGAAAAATGGTTGCTAAATTTATCATTTAACTTGGAAATTTAAGAGCAATGGGTTTTTCATAGTGAATCATCCATTTTTCGATGAAAGCTTGAATGTTCAGGCACATGGTAAAAGTTCGATGTGAAATACAATTAAATTGTTAATAAGATGAAAATTCAGGAAAATTGTTGCTTGAATTTTCAACATTTTCATGATTTTGCTGTGCCATATCTACCTGAACCCCGAGAATTACCAGAATATTCAAGAAATTAAATGATTTGGCAATGAAGGATTCTCGAAAAATTTTATCGCCTTATTGCTCTTAATAATTAAAATTTTTTCAACTTGAAATTTCAGGTATAATTTTGCAACAACTAAATCCCATGAAAAATACGATAAATCGGGTAAGATAGCCAGTTCTTTTAATTTAAAAATGATATAATTTCTGGTGGAGTTTTTTTGGTAAATATCGGGAACCGCTCCACCACAAACTTTTGGTCATATTTCAGGCAATAATCAAGATAAATCAATAAGTCAGGTATCAAATGAGTGGTTTACCGTTTTTTTTAATTGTAGCTTCCATGAAGATTTATTCTTCGGATTTCCATTAGAAATTCTCGCAATTTTTAACAACAAAAGGTGCAGATGGAATTTTAATTCTTGTCGTTGATAAATCAGTCCATTTTTCAAGTTCAGTATTTCATTAAATTAATGAAACATCAGAACAGTTTAGAAAATGAACAATTCATATAATTTTATTCCTGAGTATTCATATTGAAAAAGTCATAGAGGCATCACATTTTACAACCGTTTTTCATTCAAATTCTATTCAATATCACCCTCACGAGAACTATCGTCATATTTTCCGGAAAATGTAAAAAAAAAATGTTCAACAGTGGAGCCTATTTCTCTAAACACTCAACCCCATTAGAATTGATATGAGATGTATGACCTACTTCTCCTGCTCGAGCATAAAATTTTATTCATCCAGAGGGTCGTTTTTAAGCTGTCCTTCTCTGCAGTTCATTTTTCAAATAGTGTATCCCAAATTTATGATATGAGAGCTTCCGATAAAACCCCAAAACGGCTGGACGAATACGTCATAATTTTTCCATAAAAAAATTCATCTAGGAATGAAGAAAAAACGCCTTATCCTTCCATAACAATTTTTGTTTACTAGATAAAAATATTACGCGGGAACGAAAACATATAAAAAAAAAATTAGTAGCGGAATTTGGAAAATGTAATGACAATTCCGATGGAACTGATATTTATTACGTTTTACAGGAAAAATGGTTATGAAAATTGAAATTGTAGATGAAATTCAAGGAAATTTATGCCTTTTCCATTAATCCCTGAATTCAATTGTTTTCGATCCCATTTTCAATCTATTCAAATAAATTTAATTCGATTGTTTTTGATGTTGAATTTTCACGGTGGCTATGAAAATTCGAGCTTTCATTGAAAATTCAATTATCCTTTAACATGAAAAAGCCAATTTGCATCAATTATCAAATAAATGAGAAATTTAATGAGCGTTATTAATTGAAATTGACTGCAAACTCATACAATTGCAAATTTCGATTAGTTTGCGAATCAAATAAAAAAAAATGTTGACAGTGCAGATTTGATTCTTCAGTTCAAAATTTCATTGAAAGTTGAATGCAACTTTAAAAAATTAAATCAATGAGAAAGAAATGTCAACGTGAAATTGATGCCAAGCCCTCGAAGGATTGAGAAATATTAGTTTTGAATTTCCTATTCGTTTTTATCGCTGTATCCATACGGAAAATTTCAAAAAAAAGTTAATGACTGTTTTCAATTCAAATTGACTTCAACCTCTTATAATTAACCTAGACATAGATATTACACCATATAATATAAAATTGAATAAATTACTTTGTGTGTGTAATTTTACAACATTTTAACACCGCAGATTTGATTTTCCAGTTTTGAATTTCATATTTACTTCTATCACTGTACAATCATAATCGCAGTTTATTCCCCCCTCTCCTCTTGGGTAAAATATCCTTATTAATGAACGTCGGGAATATTAGCCACAATTTGATTGTGTTGGAGACACGAAAGAGGATTGATCGTCTAGGCGCGCGCACGATACCAGATAGAACCGTAACTCCCCTCCAAAGTGCTTGAAAATTACCTTTAAACGTCCTGTAATAGATTACAATTTGTCGGTCAAATACCGAAGCATTTGCCGTGCATATCCAATGGCAATTAATCCAACTGAGAAATCGAATTAACCATCAAATCACCATAAGGTTTATGCTAATTGAACGCTTGTTAATGGGAATAAGCAGATAACGGGAGCGAATATTCTCTTCGCGGGAGATGTGCTATCACCAATTATTTCATTTCAATGTTTTTATATGTTTTAAATATAGTTTTGTTTCGCTTGTGTGGGTTCGGTAAAATTAGGAATGAGTGCTTTATTCTTTTTTTTGTTTAGGTATGTACGAGTGAGAGGGCGATATGTGAAATACCAGTGATTAAATTTAAGAGTTTGTTTAAACGTGACTATTAGAGACGCTAAGTTTTAGATTTCTTTTAAATGTTTATTCCTAGCAGAAGAAATTATGAGTGTGAAAGGAAAAGTGCTTGCGTGACCTGTCAGTTTTATTATGGTTGTGTTTAGGGTTTTGAAAGTTTTCTTTGCTGCGTAAGGGTGGTCTTTGTGCTGCAATATGAGGTCATTTTTGAAATAAAGGTTTTATCGGTTGGGAGGGAGAGTAAATGAGAAAATTGTGTTTTTAAATAAAGAGAGACCATGAGTATGTTGGAGATGTGATAATTAGGAGTGAATCAGTTCGGACTTGACTGAACGTGAGTAAACATGTAGATCCTTTTTATGTAATCTCAGTCCGTATTATTTTCAAATAAATTTCGTTATCCCTGTAAAATAAAAGAATCCTGTTCCTATATGATTTTTATCCTACACTTGTATAATCTGTAAAAAATAAAATATCTTATCAGTACGCTCGGGGAAGAATTACTTTTGCGGAATTCATTTAATTTTGTCAAGAAAATTTAGTTGGCAAGAAGTAAATATAGATAAATATTTTCATTTTAAGTCTATGGGTTGCCCTGTAGTTAGTAAGTTTATTTGGTTAAAATAATGATTCTTTTCACGGTACTGCTGAAAAATACACAAACTATTTTAAAAAAAAAATTCAGTCAAGCGATGACAACAAATTTTAGTTAATCACGAAAAGTGAAATTTATACTTATCACAAGGTTTTTCATAAAACTTGGAATAACATATTCCATCTCAGTACACAGAGAAAAAGAAATTCTTAACTTAATACAAAAATGTTTCTCTCTGTGCTTTCAGTTCTAAATTCTACAATAGTCATTTTCAGAATCGCCCATTTTCCGTTTCTCCAAATAGCAGATAAATTCAATAGATTTTCGTTTCGGAGTGGAGTGAGATAAAAAAGAAAACAACACGAGCATTTTCTATGAATTCCAAAGAATTACGTTATTTCAAGAAAGTTCATTCCAGAAACAATTCAAAATTTCAATCAGATTTATCATTGAGAAAAGATAAAAATAAACACAATAAATTTCTAAAATATATCCATCTTCTTCTGCCATTTATACTTTTTTATTTCTGTATAGTTTTCTGATGTTTCGTAAGTGTTGGAAATATTTTCAACGTTAAAACGAACAAGAGACCCCATGTGACTGATCAGAGGGAATAATGGAAAGATTTAGGCTGTTTATTACGAAACAGCCTAACACGTGGACCAACCCCATATACAAAGGGCCTTGTCTAATGGGTAGACCTGACACCCTGGACGAATTGGTGACCGAGGACACTTGGAGACGAAATCTCGAGCAAACAACATTAAATATACCACAACCAACCCAGCTCATATTATACCGAGTCTTTAACCAAAGTTTAATTGTTAATAATAAAAGGAAGATCGAGTCAAATAATTAAATAATCCTAAAATATTGTGTCTCCTACATAAGTACACGAACTATGAAATCCTCAAATTTATTATAAAATAAACTGAAATCAAATTTAAAATTTATAGATTCAAATGGATTTCTATTCCTGAAATGCAGATTTTCCCTTCCTATTTCTTCCAATAAATGTCTATCTCGTTAGCAGTAATTTTTTCAAATATTACATTGCTACATGATTACACAATTTGGTTTGACGTCGACTAGACGACAACTACTTTGTAAAATAAGGAAAGGAAATGCAGACGTGAAACAATAAAATGACTGATGACCGTAACGATCGTAATGTAACAGAAATTATCTGTCTCGGGTACTTTGGTGGGAGACAAGTTAAATGTTCGGAGGTAAGTATGGAAAGATTTTCGTAAACTCACCTGGCATAATGGAGACGGTTTTGAGAGCCCTAAGTACCCTAAATGTTCTCAAACCAGCCAGATTGCCGACCTCCATTCCGATGGTCGCGTAACCGCTCGTTATCACGACAAAATCCAGCCAATTCCATGGATTTCGTAGGTACGTGTACTTGTTCAGTATAAAGCCTTTTGCTATAGACTTTATCACCATCTCTGCTGTGTAAATTGCTAGGAAGATATATCTGCGAAAAAAGAGAGAAAACAGTGAGTTAGACTGGTGGATCGTATTTCTACAACTGCTAAAAACACATAACACTTGTCACTTTTTCTACCGCATTAGCTATGTAAATTCAGTATGTACATCATAATAGATATATTATGGTATTATGTAAATGGGGAGGTGAGGGAAATTTATTAAAATTGATTGAATCCGCTGTACCACCACCGATCCACGGGGAAATTAGTTTTACCTGTTTTATTTATGGCACCTCTGAGAGTTTTATTATCATTTATGGGGAAAATGTACATGAAATGGATCATCAATTGATGATGAAAATCTATTTCAAAGAAATCATGGTTATAATTTTCTGTACATGGAGAGAAAAGTACTGAAAAAAGTACGGGAGACGCTGGGTAAAAATTACTGTTTGAAACGTAATCATGGGGAGAGTAGCGAAATTGGAAAAAATACTGCACTTGTAGGAAAATTCACGAATCAGTTCCGTAAAATTGACTGCACCGCTTTTACTTGAAGTACTTCCATAGTAAGTTCAAAAATCATGGAAGTGGGAATGAAGATTGTGCACTGTAACCTAGTTTTTTTCTTCTACTCCTCAACCTATAACCCGCTAAAAATCATGATTTTGACCCACATTTTCGATAATAATTCATGAGCCCTGTGGATCATCATGAATACTGAAATGACAATCATGTATTTAGGAAACATGCGCGAGGCGATCAATCAATTGTTTGGATTCTTAAAAAATTGTCAATACCCGTCGTTCCTCATTGAAAAATGTCTCATATAAGGTGTCTCAATTGTACAAATTACCATTTCGGAAAATCGGAAAAAATACGTGACAGTAAAATTGAAAATGATCAAATTAGCTGATCACCTCGTATTTTTTACCCTGGCTTAGCATTAAAATGACTGGAATCATTTATTAGCCCACCATTACATGACTAGTTAAGTATTTTTTTTTGTGTTCTTATCTCCGTGTACACTGATTAAAAAAAACTTCAAAAAACTAAAAAAAAGGTGAGAGTTTTGAAAGTTGAGTGAATCGAATGAGCACTTTATAATTAAAAGCAACCAATTGAGACAATTCGCTGACAAAACCAAACGCACGAGTTCTCTGAAATTATCCTAATCCAGCAAGTTGATATCCCTAGCGCTGGAGACTCCGGGGATTTGCTGTGCTCCCTCGGGTCTTCCGGATATTCCCGTGATAAAATTCCTGCGTCTGCGGCAACTGGGCAAAGGACATGGTTTAAAATGGCCCTGAGGGTGACGACGGCTTAACGAGAGAGACATCCGGATGAAACTAATGCTTTCGAATTTCCCCCAGGTCATCTATGGTGACATATAACACTCAAACCCCATTCCCTGTCTACCCACATCATCACTTATTCTAATAACTTCACAGACAGAAATAGTCAATAAAAAATTACCTTTTCCTGGAAATTTACATTAAATTTATCGGTTTATTGTGAGTTCGCAGTGAAAATAGTTGAGAAAATACTTGCGGAATTGTTACACGATTTTTGTAGAGTTTTCCGTAGCTATTATGGAAATTTCCTGTTGCATATTAAGATACCGCGATTTAAATTTTTAGAGTTGCGTCTGTTATTGGTGGGCAAATTATGGGAATTTATTTATCATTTTCATTTCGTTTCATTGGGAAATTGGGTTTGAAAAAGTAGTTGTTTCAAAAATTTTTGTTAGTTTTTTGTTTGTAGAAAATGGAGCCCAGAAAATGTTTGAAATTTTTCTGCATAGTATGATGTCATGGAAAAATATGTGGGAATCATGAATTCCTATTTAATCACTCTCCAAAAATTGAATTGAGAATGGAAGGGCATTTAAAAAAATTCCCCATTACTTTTCAGATTTTTCCAAATTCTCGGATTTCTAGGGATTTGTAATTAATTTTTCTAAATTCCTCGATAATTTTTTCTCCGATATTAATGAAAACGTGAATATTCCATAGACTTTGATGTAAATTAAATTAAAATTCATTTTCTGAATAATGTGATAAAAACGTGCGAATACAAACGAAACTAAAAAATTATCCAAAATAAATGTTAATTGAAAAATTGGGGATTTAAGGAGGCGAAAATCCTCGGCGATTTGTAATTCATCCGGTGATAATTTTCCCTCGGATTTTTATCTCATTTCCGTCGATGATGACGGGTTTATCAATAAAGAATGACGAGCGGATGGTTGGAGGATATTCCCAAATGCAACAAACGGATGTGCATATCTTTCGGCACATCCGCGGTTACAAAACCCATAGAATTCACGAAATCACTGAACCATCCTCACTGAATATTTCACGGCTAGCATCTTTGTACCTTCGAATCTATGGGTGGAATTTTTTTTTATCTGTTGCCAGTGGTTTGATCTTTTTGTTTCATCGTAACCAGATGGTGGAACCTCGGTCTGGAAAGAGGATTCAATATTCATTGGACGTCAGGGACATGAGTAAATCGGAGTGTGTGTATGTGGAAAAGCTCAAATAGTGGACTGCCACCTCGAGTTTTCAATTAAATTCCACCGATGGATACAATTTACGGGGCGGAATACTCGAGTAAGGCGTTTTGGTAATTGTTGATTTGGGAATTTTTCCGGTAGTACTTCGAGAAATTGGAGAGCTTTTCTATTACCTACACTGTCTTGCTGGTTTTTTAAAAATTTTAATGCAATTATATGCTGTCCAAAATTAATGAATGTCGTGAATTGTAATTGAATTTGTCAGGAAAATGCTTTTCAGGTCGTATGACATATATTGTTTTCTGTAACGAGGTAGTATATTTCCCGGCTGTTGGGATGGGCTTTTTTCACTCGGGTATTCCCCAGCCATACGACCAAAAAAAACCCATCCCAACAATCCGGATATTATTTTTTTCGTAGTGATTTTGAAGTTTTGGAGTGTGGAAAGTACCAGTTCCCAGACAAGAAATCGTGAAAAGCAGCACGGAAAAATAATATTAGTATTGTTTCCAGTTATATCTAGGTCTTCTTGAACGGCTACTCAGTCAAATACTAAATAAATAAATTCGATGATCAGGTTTCCGCGCAATGGGATGAATTCAGTTTAAACAATAATTCGACCGTTCATGCACAGAGAGAAGAATACTGGAAAAAATACGTAAAAAGTTCCGTAAAAATGAATGTGTGAAAGGTAAACGTGGGACGAAACGGAAAATCGGAAAAAGTGCCGATCATTCAGAATATTTTACCACTCGGTCGGTAAAAAGTGACCTTTAGAGGTAGAAAAATTACGGTACCCAGTTCCGTAAATTTTGCCGGGACTGGAAAACGATTCTAACCTTGTTTCGCTCGGTTAGATCGAAGTTTCCAGTCCCTACGAGAATAAAATATCGCGTACCTCACGGAAATAAAGTATTTTCTAACTCATGTGATTATACTCACATTTCGTCAAAAAATACTTTACTGCCTAGAGGCACAATATACTAATTATCCTTCTGACAATAATAATTTACCGGGTGGCGTGATCCGAACATAAAGAATGATTCGCGATCGGGTATGACCAACAGTCGTACCACCAACGCTGTCAAGGAATTTTTCAATTCGGTCAAAATTACGGTACGTCACGTAAAATTTAAGTAAAAAACTGGATAATTTTTACGTTACTCGGAATAATTTTTACCGGAACTGTGGTAAATTTTACAAGTTTGTAAGAAATTACGTGACAATCACGTAAATTTTCTAAAGCAAATAATAAAATTTACTGTTCGTCTCTCATTTTTTCCCAAATTCTCCCGTAAAAAACAAGAAAATGACACTCCAGCCCACGATTACGTGATTAGTCACATAATTTTTCCTGTGTTTTTCTCTCCGTGTAGAAATAATAATCCATCCAATATTTATTGTTGCACCCGCAAATTTTCATTGTAATTTCCGGGAAATCTTGTCA